>NC_047588.1:5292993-5621000 GCF_011004845.1 Esox lucius | reverse complement strand
TCCAAAGCAAATACACTTGCCGTGTAAGTAGGCGCTTCTAGCTTCTCTTTCGAATGAAATTGCACATTTTCAAAAGTGCATGGGTGCTTTCTGAACTGTGCGTCCTGTTTATAAAGGGCTACTTGCCTACTGCTGAACGTGAACTTTCCTGCCAACAGACCACGTAGTTAAAACCCACCGAGGGAGCAGCATATTTATATGAACTAAAGCAAGTCACGAGCCAGCCAGGAGTCGAACCTAGAATCTTCTGATCCGTAGTCAGACGCGTTATCCATTGCGCCACTGGCCCTCATGGTGCCTGCATGACGCACACCAGCTGCGGACTGATGAATTGCGGACTGATGCGAAGCTCCTTGACGATGCTCTCGATATGGGACCGTGTAGGATTGAGGGATGCATGGAGAGTGTATGTCAACATGTGCTTTCATATCAACACAGCTGACTGTTGGCGAGGCTTTACAATTGTACAGCCACCCGGGCGCACAATCATTTTGCCAAAGATATCCCATGGGCTACATCATCATTATTATCAAAATGAATGCGATTTGGCACTTGAAAAGGTTGCCGTGACCCGGATTCGAACCGGGGTTGCTGCGGCCACAACGCAGAGTACTAACCACTATACGATCACGGCGTGTTACCCCGGGTGCGTGATGAGCAATGACTGGCAACGGTTCATTACAACCAAACGAAAAGTCTCGCCATTCCTTGGCGAATATGTCTGTTTGGTTTAGTTAATGATAAGAATTGTTTAAAGCAATTGCCACTCCAGCATTAATCACAAAGTTGAGACATCCTACAGTCTGTATCCATGAGGTAATAAAGTGCATCTTAAAATAGGCATAGCATTCACAGCTGAGGCAAGTGTTTTTTTGTTTCGTTTGTTTTTATTCTAAATAAGTACACCTATGTAGTCTTCCTAGGTAAAATAGAGTCTGTCACCTGTCGCTATCGTATGTGAATGTATTATTTACGTATAGCATTAGTTGATGCTCTATACATGAAACTCATTTACGAGGTTGTAGTTTTTGTATTGTGCGGTTGTGGCTCACATTTGTTTTTGTCACCATGGTTGTAAAATAATAGAGACACAGGTCTGGAGATTGATTTTGAATACAAGAATTGTTAACCGTGCATATATAAAGTGAATTAACACATTCGTTCGGGATATAAACAGTTCCAAGTTTGCGAACCTAAATTATATTATCGTCCCCTTGGTCATTTGTGAAAAAGGAGTGCTGTTGCATTCCACGTTCGGCCGATGCGCTTTCATTTCGATATGTGCATAAAATCTGCAACAGCATAAAATAATCTGGTACCTCGTTTCCCTCACCCCTTAAACGAATCCGTCATGGCATTATTACGCCAGCGTTAATCCAAATCTAATCAATTGTGATTTTTTTTCACACTGGCCATTTCCCTCACAAAGCTGTATATTTTCCGCTAAATTAGTAACTCTATGTGATACATTTGGATTCTCAAATTAATAATACGCTCAAATCAAGAAATGTCTCTCGTAAAACAAGTAGCACAACAACAAGGTGTGCGCCTCTCTCACCCAGAGCGCTCCTTTGTTTTCTGCCAAGAACTGTCAGTTTGAGCACCATACAATCTAGAAGTTTACTGAATGTTTTAAAACATTTAAAGTGTTATGTTTGAAGGACTGCACTGTATGAACGTTATCAACGTTACAGTTGCTGCAGACATTTCTGTAACGGCTAACAACTATTTTAAATGAAACCCTGCAATATCATTGTCTGCTTCAGCCCGGTCCCTTTTGCTGTTGCGTATTCTTTGGAAACATGTTCTAGCATAAATGCATGACGCCTCTGTTATCTCGCTCCAGGTAAAAAGTCAGACTCGTGTTGTCATTCAAAGAATATAAGTGACCATCAGAGATTTTCTGCACTGACTTCCTGAATCGATGAAACGTAATGGATCACTTGAAGACTGCGTGTGGAAAAGGGGTTTAGAGTTTCCCCGCGACTTTGCAGCAGTATGTCCGACCTTTCTTTTTGAATGATGTTACTACTCCTCTTGTTTTCAACGAACGTGCTGCTGCGTTCCTCGCCGGGCCCGGTGGCGCGTGCCTGTAATCCAAGTGTCCGGGAGGCTGAGGTTGGCGGATCGACTGAGCTGTGGAGTTCTAGGCTGCTGCGTGCTATGTCGAACGGGCGTCCCTACTAAGTTCGGTATCGATATGGTTTGCCTGGGGGAGCCCGGGCTCACCAGGTCGTCTAAGGAGGGGTGCACCGGCCCAGGTCGGAAACGAAGCAGGTCAAAGCCCCCGTGCCGTCCAGTGGTGGGATTGCGCCTGTGAGTAGACGTTGCACCCTGGCCATGGCGAGACATCGAAACACAATCTTTTATGAACGCTTCAAATCTGTGAAACACACGTGACTGGAATAATGCGATTCAGCCATCAATTGGACTTAAAACGACCACACTCAAAAGTACCATTCCCTCCCGTCCTTTTCCAAAGTGTCTATCTAATTTAATACTGAACAATTCAAGGTGGTGATCGGTCTTAAAGTCAGTCCAAAGCAAATACACTTGCCGTGTAAGTAGGCGCTTCTAGCTTCTCTTTGGAATGAAATTGCACATTTTCAAAAGTGCATGGGTGCTTTCTGAACTGTGCGTCCTGTTTATAAAGGGCTACTTGCCTACTACTGAACGTGAACTTTCCTGCCAACAGACCACGTAGTTAAAACCCACCGAGGGAGCAGCATATTTATATGAACTAAAGCAAGTCACGAGCCAGCCAGGAGTCGAACCTAGAATCTTCTGATCCGTAGTCAGACGCGTTATCCATTGCGCCACTGGCCCTCATGGTGCCTGCTTGACGCACACCAGCTGCGGACTGATGAATTGCGGACTGATGCGAAGCTCCTTTACGATGCTCTCGATATGGGACCGTGTAGGATTGAGGGATGCATGGAGAGTGTATGTCAACATGTGCTTTCATATCAACACAGCTGACTGTTGGCGAGGCTTTACAATTGTACAGCCACCCGGGCGCACAATCATTTTGCCAAAGATATCCCATGGGCTACATCATCATTATTATCAAAATGAATGCGATTTGGCACTTGAAAAGGTTGCCGTGACCCGGATTCGAACCGGGGTTGCTGCGGCCACAACGCAGAGTACTAACCACTATACGATCACGGCGTGTTACCCCGGGTGCGTGATGAGCAATGACTGGCAACGGTTCATTACAACCAAACGAAAAGTCTCGCCATTCCTTGGCGAATATGTCTGTTTGGTTTAGTTAATGATAAGAATTGTTTAAAGCAATTGCCACTCCAGCATTAATCACAAAGTTGAGACATCCTACAGTCTGTATCCATGAGGTAATAAAGTGCATCTTAAAATAGGCATAGCATTCACAGCTGAGGCAAGTGTTTTTTTGTTTCGTTTGTTTTATTCTAAATAAGTACACCTATGTAGTCTTCCTAGGTAAAATAGAGTCTGTCACCTGTCGCTATCGTATGTGAATGTATTATTTACGTATAGCATTAGTTGATGCTCTATACATGAAACTCATTTACGAGGTTGTAGTTTTTGTATTGTGCGGTTGTGGCTCACATTTGTTTTTGTCACCATGGTTGTAAAATAATAGAGACACAGGTCTGGAGATTGATTTTGAATACAAGAATTGTTAACCGTGCATATATAAAGTGAATTAACACATTCGTTCGGGATATAAACAGTTCCAAGTTTGCGAACCTAAATTATATTATCGTCCCCTTTGTCATTTGTGAAAAAGGAGTGCTGTTGCATTCCACGTTCGGCCGATGCGCTTTCATTTCGATATGTGCCTAAAATCTGCAACAGCATAAAATAATCTGGTACCTCGTTTCCCTCACCCCTTAAACGAATCCGTCATGGCATTATTACGCCAGCGTTAATCCAAATCTAATCAATTGTGATTTTTTTTCACACTGGCCATTTCCCAAAGCAAATACACTTGCCGTGTAAGTAGGCGCTTCTAGCTTCTCTTTCGAATGAAATTGCACATTTTCAAAAGTGCATGGGTGCTTTCTGAACTGTGCGTCCTGTTTATGAAGGGCTACTTGCCTACTGCTGAACGTGAACTTTCCTGCCAACAGACCACGTAGTTAAAACCCACCGAGGGAGCAGCATATTTATATGAACTAAAGCAAGTCACGAGCCAGCCAGGAGTCGAACCTAGAATCTTCTGATCCGTAGTCAGACGCGTTATCCATTGCGCCACTGGCCCTCATGGTGCCTGCTTGACGCACACCAGCTGCGGACTGATGAATTGCGGACTGATGCGAAGCTCCTTGACGATGCTCTCGATATGGGACCGTGTAGGATTGAGGGATGCATGGAGAGTGTATGTCAACATGTGCTTTCATATCAACACAGCTGACTGTTGGCGAGGCTTTACAATTGTACAGCCACCCGGGCGCACAATCATTTTGCCAAAGATATCCCATGGGCTACATCATCATTATTATCAAAATGAATGCGATTTGGCACTTGAAAAGGTTGCCGTGACCCGGATTCGAACCGGCGTTGCTGCGGCCACAACGCAGAGTACTAACCACTATACGATCACGGCGTGTTACCCCGGGTGCGTGATGAGCAATGACTGGCAACGGTTCATTACAACCAAACGAAAAGTCTCGCCATTCCTTGGCGAATATGTCTGTTTGGTTTAGTTAATGATAAGAATTGTTTAAAGCAATTGCCACTCCAGCATTCATCACAAAGTTGAGACATCCTACAGTCTGTATCCATGAGGTAATAAAGTGCATCTTAAAATAGGCATAGCATTCACAGCTGAGGCAAGTGTTTTTTTGTTTCGTTTGTTTTTATTCTAAATAAGTACACCTATGTAGTCTTCCTAGGTAAAATAGAGTCTGTCACCTGTCGCTATCGTATGTGAATGTATTATTTACGTATAGCATTAGTTGATGCTCTATACATGAAACTCATTTACGAGGTTGTAGTTTTTGTATTGTGCGGTTGTGGCTCACATTTGTTTTTGTCACCATGGTTGTAAAATAATAGAGACACAGGTCTGGAGATTGATTTTGAATACAAGAATTGTTAACCGTGCATATATAAAGTGAATTAACACATTCGTTCGGGATATAAACAGTTCCAAGTTTGCGAACCTAAATTATATTATCGTCCCCTTGGTCATTTGTGAAAAAGGAGTGCTGTTGCATTCCACGTTCGGCCGATGCGCTTTCATTTCGATATGTGCATAAAATCTGCAACAGCATAAAATAATCTGGTACCTCGTTTCCCTCACCCCTTAAACGAATCCGTCATGGCATTATTACGCCAGCGTTAATCCAAATCTAATCAATTGTGATTTTTTTTCACACTGGCCATTTCCCTCACAAAGCTCTATATTTTCCGCTAAATTAGTAACTCTATGTGATACATTTGGATTCTCAAATTAATAATACGCTCAAATCAAGAAATGTCTCTCGTAAAACAAGTAGCACAACAACAAGGTGTGCGCCTCTCTCACCCAGAGCGCTCCTTTGTTTTCTGCCAAGAACTGTCAGTTTGAGCACCATACAATCTAGAAGTTTACTGAATGTTTTAAAACATTTAAAGTGTTATGTTTGAAGGACTGCACTGTATGAACGTTATCAACGTTACAGTTGCTGCAGACATTTCTGTAACGGCTAACAACTATTTTAAATGAAACCCTGCAATATCATTGTCTGCTTCAGCCCGGTCCCTTTTGCTGTTGCGTATTCTTTGGAAACATGTTCTAGCATAAATGCATGACGCCTCTGTTATCTCGCTCCAGGTAAAAAGTCAGACTCGTGTTGTCATTCAAAGAATATAAGTGACCATCAGAGATTTTCTGCACTGACTTCCTGAATCGATGAAACGTAATGGATCACTTGAAGACTGCGTGTGGAAAAGGGGTTTAGAGTTTCCCCGCGACTTTGCAGCAGTATGTCCGACCTTTCTTTTTGAATGATGTTACTACTCCTCTTGTTTTCAACGAACGTGCTGCTGCGTTCCTCGCCGGGCCCGGTGGCGCGTGCCTGTAATCCAAGTGTCCGGGAGGCTGAGGTTGGCGGATCGACTGAGCTGTGGAGTTCTAGGCTGCTGCGTGCTATGTCGAACGGGCGTCCCTACTAAGTTCGGTATCGATATGGTTTGCCTGGGGGAGCCCGGGCTCTCCAGGTCGTCTAAGGAGGGGTGCACCGGCCCAGGTCGGAAACGAAGCAGGTCAAAGCCCCCGTGCCGTCCAGTGGTGGGATTGCGCCTGTGAGTAGACGTTGCACCCTGGCCATGGCGAGACATCGAAACACAATCTTTTATGAACGCTTCAAATCTGTGAAACACACGTGACTGGAATAATGCGATTCAGCCATCAATTGGACTTAAAACGATCACACTCAAAAGTACCATTCCCTCCCGTCCTTTTCCAAAGTGTCTATCTAATTTAATACTGAACAATTCAAGGTGGTGATCGGTCTTAAAGTCAGTCCAAAGCAAATACACTTGCCGTGTAAGTAGGCGCTTCTAGCTTCTCTTTGGAATGAAATTGCACATTTTCAAAAGTGCATGGGTGCTTTCTGAACTGTGCGTCCTGTTTATAAAGGGCTACTTGCCTACTACTGAACGTGAACTTTCCTGCCAACAGACCACGTAGTTAAAACCCACCGAGGGAGCAGCATATTTATATGAACTAAAGCAAGTCACGAGCCAGCCAGGAGTCGAACCTAGAATCTTCTGATCCGTAGTCAGACGCGTTATCCATTGCGCCACTGGCCCTCATGGTGCCTGCTTGACGCACACCAGCTGCGGACTGATGAATTGCGGACTGATGCGAAGCTCCTTTACGATGTTTTCGATATGGGACCGTGTAGGATTGAGGGATGCATGGAGAGTGTATGTCAACATGTGCTTTCATATCAACACAGCTGACTGTTGGCGAGGCTTTACAATTGTACAGCCACCCGGGCGCACAATCATTTTGCCAAAGATATCCCATGGGCTACATCATCATTATTATCAAAATGAATGCGATTTGGCACTTGAAAAGGTTGCCGTGACCCGGATTCGAACCGGGGTTGCTGCGGCCACAACGCAGAGTACTAACCACTATACGATCACGGCGTGTTACCCCGGGTGCGTGATGAGCAATGACTGGCAACGGTTCATTACAACCAAACGAAAAGTCTCGCCATTCCTTGGCGAATATGTCTGTTTGGTTTAGTTAATGATAAGAATTGTTTAAAGCAATTGCCACTCCAGCATTAATCACAAAGTTGAGACATCCTACAGTCTGTATCCATGAGGTAATAAAGTGCATCTTAAAATAGGCATAGCATTCACAGCTGAGGCAAGTGTTTTTTTGTTTCGTTTGTTTTATTCTAAATAAGTACACCTATGTAGTCTTCCTAGGTAAAATAGAGTCTGTCACCTGTCGCTATCGTATGTGAATGTATTATTTACGTATAGCATTAGTTGATGCTCTATACATGAAACTCATTTACGAGGTTGTAGTTTTTGTATTGTGCGGTTGTGGCTCACATTTGTTTTTGTCACCATGGTTGTAAAATAATAGAGACACAGGTCTGGAGATTGATTTTGAATACAAGAATTGTTAACCGTGCATATATAAAGTGAATTAACACATTCGTTCGGGATATAAACAGTTCCAAGTTTGCGAACCTAAATTATATTATCGTCCCCTTTGTCATTTGTGAAAAAGGAGTGCTGTTGCATTCCACGTTCGGCCGATGCGCTTTCATTTCGATATGTGCCTAAAATCTGCAACAGCATAAAATAATCTGGTACCTCGTTTCCCTCACCCCTTAAACGAATCCGTCATGGCATTATTACGCCAGCGTTAATCCAAATCTAATCAATTGTGATTTTTTTTCACACTGGCCATTTCCCAAAGCAAATACACTTGCCGTGTAAGTAGGCGCTTCTAGCTTCTCTTTCGAATGAAATTGCACATTTTCAAAAGTGCATGGGTGCTTTCTGAACTGTGCGTCCTGTTTATGAAGGGCTACTTGCCTACTGCTGAACGTGAACTTTCCTGCCAACAGACCACGTAGTTAAAACCCACCGAGGGAGCAGCATATTTATATGAACTAAAGCAAGTCACGAGCCAGCCAGGAGTCGAACCTAGAATCTTCTGACCCGTAGTCAGACGCGTTATCCATTGCGCCACTGGCCCTCATGGTGCCTGCTTGACGCACACCAGCTGCGGACTGATGAATTGCGGACTGATGCGAAGCTCCTTGACGATGTTTTCGATATGGGACCGTGTAGGATTGAGGGATGCATGGAGAGTGTATGTCAACATGTGCTTTCATATCAACACAGCTGACTGTTGGCGAGGCTTTACAATTGTACAGCCACCCGGGCTCACAAAGCTCTATATTTTCCGCTAAATTAGTAACTCTATGTGATACATTTGGATTCTCAAATTAATAATACGCTCAAATCAAGAAATGTCTCTCGTAAAACAAGTAGCACAACAACAAGGTGTGCGCCTCTCTCACCCAGAGCGCTCCTTTGTTTTCTGCCAAGAACTGTCAGTTTGAGCACCATACAATCTAGAAGTTTACTGAATGTTTTAAAACATTTAAAGTGTTATGTTTGAAGGACTGCACTGTATGAACGTTATCAACGTTACAGTTGCTGCAGACATTTCTGTAACGGCTAACAACTATTTTAAATGAAACCCTGCAATATCATTGTCTGCTTCAGCCCGGTCCCTTTTGCTGTTGCGTATTCTTTGGAAACATGTTCTAGCATAAATGCATGACGCCTCTGTTATCTCGCTCCAGGTAAAAAGTCAGACTCGTGTTGTCATTCAAAGAATATAAGTGACCATCAGAGATTTTCTGCACTGACTTCCTGAATCGATGAAACGTAATGGATCACTTGAAGACTGCGTGTGGAAAAGGTGTTTAGAGTTTCCCCGCGACTTTGCAGCAGTATGTCCGACCTTTCTTTTTGAATGATGTTACTACTCCTCTTGTTTTCAACGAACGTGCTGCTGCGTTCCTCGCCGGGCCCGGTGGCGCGTGCCTGTAATCCAAGTGTCCGGGAGGCTGAGGTTGGCGGATCGACTGAGCTGTGGAGTTCTAGGCTGCTGCGTGCTATGTCGAACGGGCGTCCCTACTAAGTTCGGTATCGATATGGTTTGCCTGGGGGAGCCCGGGCTCACCAGGTCGTCTAAGGAGGGGTGCACCGGCCCAGGTCGGAAACGAAGCAGGTCAAAGCCCCCGTGCCGTCCAGTGGTGGGATTGCGCCTGTGAGTAGACGTTGCACCCTGGCCATGGCGAGACATCGAAACACAATCTTTTATGAACGCTTCAAATCTGTGAAACACACGTGACTGGAATAATGCGATTCAGCCATCAATTGGACTTAAAACGACCACACTCAAAAGTACCATTCCCTCCCGTCCTTTTCCAAAGTGTCTATCTAATTTAATACTGAACAATTCAAGGTGGTGATCGGTCTTAAAGTCAGTCCAACGCAAATACACTTGCCGTGTAAGTAGGCGCTTCAAGCTCCTCATTCGAATGAAATTGCACATTTTCAAAAGTGCGTGGGTGCTTTCTGAACTGGGCGTCCTGTTCATAAAGGGCTACTTGCCTACAGCTGAACGTGAACTTTCCTGCCAACGGACCACGTAGTTAAAACCCACCGAGGGAGCAGCATATTTATATGAACTAAAGCAAGTCACGAGCCAGCCAGGAGTCGAACCTAGAATCTTCTGATCCGTAGTCAGACGCGTTATCCATTGCGCCACTGGCCCTCATGGTGCCTGCTTGACGCACACCAGCTGCGGACTGATGAATTGCGGACTGATGCGAAGCTCCTTTACGATGCTCTCGATATGGGACCGTGTAGGATTGAGGGATGCATGGAGAGTGTATGTCAACATGTGCTTTCATATCAACACAGCTGACTGTTGGCGAGGCTTTACAATTGTACAGCCACCCGGGCGCACAATCATTTTGCCAAAGATATCCCATGGGCTACATCATCATTATTATCAAAATGAATGCGATTTGGCACTTGAAAAGGTTGCCGTGACCCGGATTCGAACCGGGGTTGCTGCGGCCACAACGCAGAGTACTAACCACTATACGATCACGGCGTGTTACCCCGGGTGCGTGATGAGCAATGACTGGCAACGGTTCATTACAACCAAACGAAAAGTCTCGCCATTCCTTGGCGAATATGTCTGTTTGGTTTAGTTAATGATAAGAATTGTTTAAAGCAATTGCCACTCCAGCATTAATCACAAAGTTGAGACATCCTACAGTCTGTATCCATGAGGTAATAAAGTGCATCTTAAAATAGGCATAGCATTCACAGCTGAGGCAAGTGTTTTTTTGTTTCGTTTGTTTTATTCTAAATAAGTACACCTATGTAGTCTTCCTAGGTAAAATAGAGTCTGTCACCTGTCGCTATCGTATGTGAATGTATTATTTACGTATAGCATTAGTTGATGCTCTATACATGAAACTCATTTACGAGGTTGTAGTTTTTGTATTGTGCGGTTGTGGCTCACATTTGTTTTTGTCACCATGGTTGTAAAATAATAGAGACACAGGTCTGGAGATTGATTTTGAATACAAGAATTGTTAACCGTGCATATATAAAGTGAATTAACACATTCGTTCGGGATATAAACAGTTCCAAGTTTGCGAACCTAAATTATATTATCGTCCCCTTTGTCATTTGTGAAAAAGGAGTGCTGTTGCATTCCACGTTCGGCCGATGCGCTTTCATTTCGATATGTGCCTAAAATCTGCAACAGCATAAAATAATCTGGTACCTCGTTTCCCTCACCCCTTAAACGAATCCGTCATGGCATTATTACGCCAGCGTTAATCCAAATCTAATCAATTGTGATTTTTTTTCACACTGGCCATTTCCCTCACAAAGCTGTATATTTTCCGCTAAATTAGTAACTCTATGTGATACATTTGGATTCTCAAATTAATAATACGCTCAAATCAAGAAATGTCTCTCGTAAAACAAGTAGCACAACAACAAGGTGTGCGCCTCTCTCACCCAGAGCGCTCCTTTGTTTTCTGCCAAGAACTGTCAGTTTGAGCACCATACAATCTAGAAGTTTACTGAATGTTTTAAAACATTTAAAGTGTTATGTTTGAAGGACTGCACTGTATGAACGTTATCAACGTTACAGTTGCTGCAGACATTTCTGTAACGGCTAACAACTATTTTAAATGAAACCCTGCAATATCATTGTCTGCTTCAGCCCGGTCCCTTTTGCTGTTGCGTATTCTTTGGAAACATGTTCTAGCATAAATGCATGACGCCTCTGTTATCTCGCTCCAGGTAAAAAGTCAGACTCGTGTTGTCATTCAAAGAATATAAGTGACCATCAGAGATTTTCTGCACTGACTTCCTGAATCGATGAAACGTAATGGATCACTTGAAGACTGCGTGTGGAAAAGGTGTTTAGAGTTTCCCCGCGACTTTGCAGCAGTATGTCCGACCTTTCTTTTTGAATGATGTTACTACTCCTCTTGTTTTCAACGAATGTGCTGCTGCGTTCCTCGCCGGGCCCGGTGGGGCGTGCCTGTAATCTATGGGGGGTGGATTCTGCCACGTATGGGGGGTGGATTCTGCCACGGAGATGTAGATATGCGACCTACCGTCAACTTGCTCCCATTTAACGTCGCCGTGAGTGAATCTTTTATGCTGTACGTCGCCGTGAGTGAATTTCTTTGGCTTAACGTCGCCATGAGTGAATTTCTTTTGCTTTAGTAGATTACAACTTTTGGTTGTTCATTGCATACTGCACTTGTTATCTAATTTCTCTAAGAATAACATACCCTCTTCTACTGCTCCTATATAGAGAACCGTAAATTCGAACTTTTGAACGTTCAATATGTATTGGAAGAATATCAAGACAGTAAATCCAGGTATTGAAACTCCAATTTATGGCCCATCCACCACTGCCCATACATCCCTGTGGACCATGATCAGCCATTATTGTGCAGGTTTAATTTACATGTCCTTTTTATGCATTGTATACAGGTGTATTTAATAAAAAATAGAATATTGGTTCTTCCTACCACCATTCTACTAGAATAACTACCAGTTGGAGGAGTGTGTTCCTGAGTTAACACTTTATGTCTCAAATATCTCTTGGAGCCTAGACACTTTTCATTGTAAGGGGAGAGTTTGCATGGGCATGAAGGCCTGGGGTCATCAGTCAAGCCATGTTTGACAGTATATCACTGGATAATCCCCCCTCCCCATATTTGGAAACAACCTCTACAGTTCCTGCTTGTTTTTGGTGCCTTTTGCCCTCAGGTTTGTCTCCAGCAAAAACGTCCATGCAGGTCAGATGATTGACAGGTGCTTTTTTCTACAGTCACATCATTGGCAGCTATACATGCCCGTGCCATAACTCTTCCTCCACCACACTTCACAGAACGAGTGCCATAACACTTCCTCCACCACACTTCACAGAACAGGTGCCACAACACTTCCTCCACCATGCTTCACAGAACAGGTGCCATAACACTTCCTCCACCATGCTTCATAGAACAGGTGCCACAACACTTCCTCCACCATGCTTCACAGAACAGGTGCCATAACACTTCCTCCACCATGCTTCACAGAACAGGTGCCACAACACATCCTCCACCATGCTTCACAGAACAGGTGCCACAACACTTCCTCCACCATGCTTCACAGAACAGGTGCCACAACACTTCCTCCACCATGCTTCACAGAACAGGTGCCATAACACTTCCTCCACCATGCTTCACAGAACAGGTGCCACAACACATCCTCCACCATGCTTCACAGAACAGGTGCCACAACACTTCCTCCACCATGCTTCACAGAACAGGTGCCACAACACATCCTCCACCATGCTTCACAGAACAGGTGCCACAACACTTCCTCCACCATGCTTCACAGAATAGTTTATTTGTATATTTTATTTAACCTTTACTTAACCATGTAGGCCGATTGAGACAGATTCTCATTTGCAATGGCGACCTGGCCGAGACAAAGCGCAAATGTGCAGGACAACATAAAGTTACACAGAGTACAAAAACACAAAATGAAGTAGAGTCTGTAAGAGGTGCCATAACACGTCCTCCACCATGCTTCACAGAAGAGGTGGTATGCTTTGGCTCATAAGCAGATGCTCACCTTCTCATTACTCTTCCCTTCCCATCTTTCTTTTAAATCACTGAGGGTTTACTGATCTGGCCAAGAAGGGGTTTTTATTGAACTGGGAAATAATTATTCTGTCATCCACCTCAGATATCTTTTGTAGTCTATAAGATTGTGCTCAACTCGAAAATCTGTTTAGGAGATTCAATTAATCCTTGTACATTTTCAATACGGAATTCCAAAATGCAACATTGCTTAAATATTAACAAAATGCGATCTGAACCTTGTGCTCAAATTAGCTTGTAAATTATAATACATTAAAGGAATCATTGCACTCCAATCCAATTTTCAGATGAGAAATTACATTGAGAAACACAGAAATGCGTATACAAAACAGGTAATTTACAAACATGCAAAATGGTAAAAATCACAATATCAACTCCCAAGGGACAGAACAACTGTAGCAATATCAGCCACATCTGAAGCAGGCATGATGCAGAGGTTTATTAAGCTGACCAGTTCTACAAACATATACTGCCAAGGTCAGCCAGACATGGACAGAGACACCCAGGTCTAACTAAATTGGTAATTGGTTTATAAGAGTGAAAAGAAATCTCGGGGGGTTGTGAGAATTGCTTATATCCACGGTATATCCAAATCTTGTGTCAAGGCACTGCACGATGCATCATGCTTAAGTTCTTAGCTGTGGTACAATGATCATGTACCAAACCCGCTTGTGCCTTATTCCTTACGTATACCGATTTACTGTGATGCCACTTAAAGCAGAGAAAGAGCAAAGAGAAGTTATATTATGGTTTGGGGTGGCATTCATGCATCAGGGCCGGGCCAACCTGCCATAATGGAGTCAATCATGGATTTAACATTTACATCATGCAGCAGACGCTTTTATTATTGTAACGTTACTGAAGCTATTGGTGTACTTTCAATAAGTGCTCCCTAAAGAAATTGCATTTCTGTTTATTTTTGGAAAGTAAGTGATTGCAAAGTATTAATATCTCAGTGTCAGTTGTTGAATTAAGTTGCCTTTATCTGTTCAAGTTCGAAGTGTTTGTATTTGTCATGAAATGCTTAGTTTCCTTACTCCGCAACAGAGCAGATAAGAATAAAAACGGTATGATTTAAAGAAATTCATGTTAATGTATGATCTGTTCATATCTGTACACATCTGAGCAAAAAACGAATTTTCTGGGTGTGTACATACCTATATAAAAATGCACCTTTAGCAGGATATATTCTGATTAACCATGTATTTTGATCCATAGTAATACCACATCATTTGTGGTGTATTATTTTTTTCTTTTATATTTTACATTTCTATTTTATGTAATGTTTGTTAATATGTTTTATAATTGTCTTACTACTGGCGCCGTAGGACGTTTGCCTGATACACCACGTGGCTAAACAAGTGAACTACACACAGACTGATTAAAGCTGTACATTTAGATTTTGGATTTAGCTGTAAATATGCGGTGATCACTGTACATTTCATTGTATTCTGTAATATTTACTCTTTAGTATTTTCATGAATAGAGAGTGTATGTTTCGGCTCAGTGATATTTTGACAAAGGCATGTGTTATCATTTTATATTACTAGCTATTCAGACAGTTAACCAAGCAAAAATATGAATACCTGTTAATATGAGTAGAATTCCTTATGTTGTAATATCATGTTGTTATAAACTATTTGTGTGACAATTATTTACACTGACTACACTAGTATTTTACAAATATGTTGAAATCTTTATTTTCCTACACTCACGGCGGCGACGTTCAGACATTGCACATAGTTAATCACTCACGGCGACGTAGCACATTGTTGAACACTCACGGCGACGTTCAGACGTTGCACATGTGAATTCACTCACGGCGGCTATGGGGGGTGGATTCTGCCACGGAGATGTAGATGCTCCCATTTAACGTCGCAGTGAGCGAATCTCTTTGGCTTAACGTCGCCGTGAGTGAATCTCTTATGCTTTAGGTCGCCGTTAAAAGTTTCGTTTGTGCTGATGCAGCGTTGTATATATTAGACATTTAATTTTAGCTGTCACCAGCCCCACAAACTACTCCAAACTCCCTCAAAATAGGCTCAATCATGTATGCTCTGTTTGTGCCGCTGAAAGGTTTATTTGTGCTTCTACAGTTTTTGGTACATACCTATTCCTACTGGATAACGCACTGGCTTTAATCTCTTTCCACTATAGCTCTGTAACTATCCGTAAGAAAGCAGTCGCAAAAACAAACCTTTATCGGCATAAAATGAGCACATATGGAGCCTATTGAGTGAATTTGACCTATAAAATATTATTTCATATCTAAAAAAGTATAGCAGCACTTTTTGCCGTTACAATTTTCATTTTGGCTGCTTCGGTGTTTTAAATATTAGATATTTAATTATAGGGTATGGTGTCACCAGCCCCCACAACATGCTAAAAACTCCATCGAAATAGGCTCAATTGTTCTCCATTTGTGCATTTACATTTTTCATTGTACTGAAGCAGCGTTTTATATATTAGACATTTCATTTTTCTTTCCAAAAAAAGTTGAAAAGGAAGGATTTTACCGACCCAAAAGAAGCACAAACGATTGAGCCTATTTTGAGTGAATTTGATCTATAACATATTATTTAATATTTAAAATATGAAAGCAGCACAAAAACTATAACGGCACAAACAAAATCATTTATGGGTGAATTTGGAGGATTTGGGGGGCGGAGTGACTATAAATTAACTATAAAATATTTTTAGAATTAACTATAAAATATTTTTTAGGAATAATACTTAAAATGACAGCAGCACAACTGGAGTAGAAGCGATTCAAAGTTTTTATCTGTGTAAAGATGGTCCCCCATCCAGCGCAAATCTATGGCAAAATAGGCTTAATCGTTCGTGCTGGTTTGTGCCGTAAAATGTTTTGTTTGTGCTGCTAGATATATAATGATATTTTATAGGTAAAATTAACTCAAAATAGGCTCAACCATTTGTGCTCCTTTTGTGCCGATAAAGGTTTGTTATTACAACAGCTTTCTTACCACTGCTTTCTTACTGATAGTGACATAGCTATAGTGGAAAGAGAGTAAACAATTATTTTATTATTTGTAATTGTTTTACAAATATGTTGTTATACCCCCATGATTGAAATGTTAAATCTTTATTTTGCTACACTCACGGCGGCGACGTTCAGACGTTGCACATTGTTACAGTTTTTTTGTATTGCTTAAGCACGATTTTCAAAACAGGGCCCGTGTTTTCAAAACACTACACACAATTAGTACAACCACACACCCAGTTAGCAAAACACTACAGATCCTTTGCATAATTAAACACTCTTGTAAAAACTATACACTTCTGTTTAAAAACCACACTTTGTTACCATATGAAACACACACGTTTCACAATACTATACTCTGTTTGCACGAGTTACACTCTGCTGTGATAAACCTAAAACACTTTTAGCACTTCTACTTCCCTATGATTAGAGTAGGCTACCATCAACAAAGTACAAATATAATGTAAATTCACCAAACACTACACAAGACCAATGTTGCAGACTGAAGAAACTAATTTATTTCTCAACACGCCCAAAATGTTGACATGGAGATTCATAATACTGTAACAAAATGTCACTTTACATATTGTACTGTAAGTTTACTGTAAAAAATAAACTAAAACAAAAAAAACTAGACATTGTCTCTTCGCCTAGCTGGATCTGGCCAGAGAATTTCATCAACATCGCAGGCAATGTTGTCATTAGCAAGACACCTTGGAAAGAAACGTCTTGAATGACGAATCCATCCTTGCATTGCTGCTACCTCCATCTGGTCACAGGCCTCCTCCATGGCTTGGATGAGGGGTACCTCAGCCTGGAGACGGAGATCATATACCTTCCACCGCCATGCCGAGATACAATATCTATTTTCCAGTCGAAATGTTCTTATCACACTTGCCACTGTGTATGGGCTTAGATTTGGCTGTACTTGCAGTCCAGCCTCCCTCAGCGTCAGGCCGTGGTGGACAACGTGGTCAACCAGTGTTGCACGGATCTCATTTGTCAGATTCGATCCTCTTTGAGCACCTTCTTGTCTTCCTCTTCCTCTACCTCCAGCATGGCTTCCATCTCTTCCTCTTCCTCTGTTGATTCCTCTTCCTCCCCTTCCTCCTCCTCCTTGTCCTCCTCGTCCTCCTTGTTCTCCTCGTCCTCCTCCTCGTCTTACTCTTTCTCTGAATCTTTCCATTGTGCTTGAAGACCGATGAACTCACCTGCTGCTTTTTATAGTGCTTATACATCTGATTGGTGTGTTTACAATTAAGCAAACAAGTGTTTGCACACCTGATGACTGTGTTGAACCAATTGGTTGGACGGTGTGGTAATTTGACAGTCAGTGCTTTGGTATTGCAAGGAAGTGACTTCATGATAGATGTTTGTGTGTAATGTATGTTAAGTGTGTTTAGTGTTTTGCAAATCACTGTGTGTAGAGATTTGCAACAAGTGTGAAGTTGACAATGTGCTTATAGTTGTGCAAATATGGGCTGATGTTTTGCTTCTTGAGTGTAAGGTTTTTCTAATAGTGTACTACTTTAAATTTTAGTGTGTAAGCAATCCAAAAAAACTGTAATCACTCACGGCGACGTTCAGACGTTGCACATGTAAATCACTCACGGCGGCGACGGCGTTACAGACGTTGTCAAAATTTCTTACGCCGCCGCCTATGGGGGTTGGATTCTGCCACGGAGATGTAGATAAGCGACCTACCGTCAACTTGCTCCCATTTAACGTCGCCGTGAGTGAATCTTTCATGCTGTACGTCGCCGTGAGTGAATCTTTTATGCTGTACGTCGCCGTGAGTGAATCTCTTTGGCTTTAGGTCGGTGTTAAAAGTTTCATTTGAGCTGATGCATAGTTTTATATATTAGACATTTCATTTTAGCTGTCACCAGCCCCACAACCTGCTCCAAACTGCCTCAAAATAGGCTCATTCATTTATGCTCTGTTTGTGCCGCTGAAAGGTTTGTTTGCGCTTCTACAGTTTTACAAACCTTTATCGGCACAAAATGAGCACATATGATGGAGTCTATTGAGTGAATTTGACCTATAAAATATTATTTCATATCTAAAAAATTATAGCAGCACTTTTTTGCCGTTACAACTTTCATTTGGGCTGCTTAGGTGTTTTAAATATTAGATATTTAAATATAGGGTATGGTGTCACCAGCCCCCCCAACATGCTCAAAATTCCATCTAAATAGGCTCAAATGTTTGTTCTCTATTTGTACTGATGCAGCGTTTTATATCCTATTAGACATTTCATTTTAGGTTACCAGCCCCCGAACCTGCTCCAAACTGCGTCAAAATAGGCTCAATCGTTGGCGCTCCGTTTGTGTCGCAAAAATTATGTTTGTGCTACTATAGCTTTTGGTAAATAGTCTACATTTCTCTTTCCCATAGCCCTAAAGCTCTGCCAAACAGCTCCGGAAAAAATTAAGAGATCACTGCACCTTTTTCTTTCCTTTCCAAAAAAAGTTGAAAAGGAAGGATTTTACCGACCCAAACGAAGCACAAATGATTGAGCCTATTTTGAGTGAATTTGATCTATAACATACCATTTCATATTTAACATATCAAAGCAGCACAAAAACTATAACGGCACAAACAAGACTTTTATGAGTTAATTTGGAGGATTTGGGGGGCTGAGTGACTTTAGAATTAACTATAAAACATTTTTTTGCCTAATTCTTAAAATGACAGCAGCACAGCTGAAGTAGAAGGGATGAAAGGTAATCTGTGTAAAGATGGTCCCCCATCCAGCGCAAATCTATGGCGAAATAGGCTTAATCGTTCGTGCTGGTTTGTCCCGTAAAATGTTTTGTTTGTGCTGCTATAATATCTTAGATATATAATGATATTTAATAAGTTAAATAAAATCAAAATAGGCACAACCATTTGTGCTCCTTTTGTGCCGATAAAGGTTTGTTATTACAACTGCTTTTCTTACCACTGCTTTCTTACCGAAAGAGACATAGCTATAGTGGAATGAGAGTAAACAATTTTTTTATTATTTGTAATTATTTTACAAATATGTTGCATATTTTGAGTGAATGTGTAGCATGTTGGAGGGCTGAGTGACCTAGGAATTATCTATAAAATGTTCTTTAGGACTAATATCTAAAAAATGACAGCAGCACAAATAGAGCACAAACGATTAAAGCTATTTTATGTGTACAAATGGTCCCCACCCTACTCAAAACTAGGGCAAATAGGGTAAACATTTTTGTGGTCTTTCATATTTTAGATATTAAATAATAATTTAAATGTCAGATTCACTCAAAATAGGCTCAATCGTTTTTGCTTTGTTTTGGTTGATAAATGTTTTTTTTCTTTCTACTGTCTTTCTTACGGATAATGAGAGCCACAGCTCCTGAGAAATAAACCTTCTGTTGCAGTGGTCTCTTAATTTTTTCCGGAGCTTTACAGAAGAGCTATAGGGTTGGTGGAAAGAGAAAAGCCATGAATTATCCAGTAGGAATGTTTAACAAAAAGGATAGCAGCACAAACAACATTTTAAAAGCACAAACCAGCACAAACAATTGAGCCTATTTTGATGGAATTTGGACCATGTTGGGGGGCTGGTGACACCATACCCTATAATTAAATATCTATTCAAAACACAGAAGCAGCCCAAATGAAAGTTTGTGCTGCTATAATTTTTTAGATATTAAATAATATTTTATAGGTCAAATTCACTCAAAATAGGCTCAATCATTTGTGCTTCTTTTGTGCAGATAAAAGATTGTTTTTGGGACTGCTTTCTTACAAATAGTTACTGAGCTAGTGGCAAGAGAGTGTTAAGCCAGTGCGCTATCCAATAGGAATAGGTATGCACCAAAAACTGTAGCAGCACAAACAAACCTTTCAGCAGCACAAATGAAGCACAAACAAAGGGACTATTTTGATTAAATTTGGAGCATGTTGGGACCTGAGTGACGTCATCGCCAATAATTACTTTTCTAATATGAAAAACACAGACGAAGCACAAATGAACGATTTAACTGCACAAACTAGCCCAAACGAGAATGAGGCCTATTTTGACTCAATTTGGAGCATGTTGTGGGGCTTAGTGATGTCATAACCAATAATTAAATGTCCAATATATAAAATACCTAAGAAGCACAAACTAATATTTTAAATGCAAAAACGGTCACAAACGAAGCACAAACAAATGAGACTATTTGTATTGATTTTGGAGGACATTGTGGGGCTGAGTGACTTCAGAATGATCTACACTATATTATGTAATATCAAAAAAATTATAGCGGCACAAACCAGCACAAAGGAGGGACAGACGAATTAGCCTATTTTGACTGAATTTGGAGCATGTTGGGGTCTGAGTTACCTCAGAATGACCTATAAAATTATTTAATATCTATAAAATAATAGCAGCACAAACTAACATTCCGACACAAACACAAAGGATTGAGACTATTTTGCCGAAGTTTTGCATTGGGTGGGGGGCCAACTTCACGCAGGATTATTACCTAGATAAATAAACCCGCCAGGATTTAAAAGACAGATGGGAAAGGAAGGAGTAATGAGAAGGTGAGCAACTGCTTATGATCCAAAGCATATCACCTCTTCTGTGAAGCGTGGTGGAGGAAGTGTTATGGCATGGGCATGTATGGCTGCCAATGATGTGACTGTTGAAAAATGGTGTCTAGGCTCCTAGAGATTTGGGACAGAAAGTATTATCTCAGGAACACTCTCTCCTTCTACTAGTAGTTATTCTAGTAGTGTGGTGGTAGGAAGAACCATGTGGTATACAGGTGCTGCTCATAATGAATGAAACTAATGAAAACCCCAAATTCAGTATCTCAGAAAATTAGATTTTTTTTTATATTGGTCTTAAGTAATATTCAAATTTTCTGAGATACTGAATTTGGGATTTTCATTAGTTGTCGGTTATAATCATCAAAATTCAAAGAAATAAACACTTGACATATATCAGTCTGTGTTGAATGAATGTATACATTATACAAGTTTCACTTTTTCAATGGAATTACTGAAATCAATCAACTTTTTTATGATATTCTAATTTTATGAGCAGCACCTGTATATTACATCAGACATTTTCTAGTAAATTCAGAGCTTGTTTGTTTCTCTGTTTCACAGTGAAGATTCCTGTGTGCGATTCCTACTCTAAATCAAAGTCTACGAATAACAGTGGGCCATCTCTGTCTGAATTTTGATTTTGAGAGGTGTCCTTTAATACAGCATATTTTGGAAGAACCTGTTTGACAAGGGAAATCCTATTCCACAAGATGATGTTGCAGGTCTCCAAGTAAACTGTACGTTTAGCTTTCTACTCGTTGTTGTATGTTTTAATTTATTCCATTGGGAATGTCCAACTTAACATAAAACACTTTTACTAATCACATAACCTGAATTGCTTCTTAAAAAGAAAATTTTGTGAAAAACGTAAAATTCTGTATAAACGGTAACATAATATTATTTCCTATGAAAATGGCTTTGGAGGTTACAAAATGAAAAAGTAGAGAGACAAAACGGAAGAGACAGACCGTTACAAAATCATCAACTAAAAGTTTCTGGCTTATTTGATTTAATGAAGACCTAAAAAGGATGGTATCAGACTTCATTGAAACATGCCCCAATACAGGCTACACATTAGTCATGGGGTATCTGCAATCTATTGGACAGACCGTTACAAAATCATCAACTAAAAGTTTCTGGCTTATTTGATTTAATTATCTCCAACTAGAAAACTAAATAAGCTCTTATATACACTGTACTTTACATTTCTCTTGAAAGAAGTGGACAAGAGAGGGGATGGGACTGGCAGTTGGGAGAACAAATTGCTCTAATTTTCACGGTGAGTGTCCGTACAATCCATAGAAGAATGACCCAATACGGTTTATCTGTGAGGCAGACATACTCTGCAATTAGCGATGAAGACCTAAAAAGGATGGTATCAGACTTCATTGAAACATGCCCCAATACAGGCTACACATTAGTCATGGGGTATCTGCAATCTATTGGCATCAGGTAAGACCTATTTCCTCTCCATATTTAACTATACAAGCAGTTTAGGTTATATTTGTTCTGTACGGACTAACCTAGATGTTCAAGCTGCGGTGTAGTTCTATCTCCATAGTTGACACCTTAAGCTTTCTTAATTAATTATTTAAATGTGATTCTGGTACAGTTGTAATGATTGGTGCAACCATTGACTTTACCTTTTATCTTAATCATTCCCTGAGCAGAATGATAGTTGTCATACTGAGGTGAGTGTGTTCCTTTGCAGAAGTATTGCAAAAATATTACACATTGGCCAACCATAGTCCCAATCTGTGTACAATGAGTCGCTGGAGAGAGACTTGACAACATACAAAACACATTTTTTATCCTGGCCAGTGCTGCACCAATATGCACAATATGCCTTGCTGCTCCAGCTGTGTAAAGTTGGAAATGCAGATCCTAAGGATTGAATCCCAGCCACCGTTCCTTAGCCCAGTCCTCCACACGGTGCATCTTATAAATTGTACAATGTAACAATTAATTTAATGGGGCCAACAGAAAGGGACTCTTAAGTCTATGTCCTTTTCAGGGGCAAGTTAAGAAGTGTATTTCGTTATTTCTACGTTCTGTGGGTGAGGTCAAAAATCAGGAGGCACTAAGTAGCAACAGAGGGTGAAGTCCTTGTAAAACAGAAGATCTGAACTACGTCGAAAATAAGAGATTACTCTCTTATCTACACTTCTTTGTGTATCACAAATGCACTGTACAACAAAAGCTCACCACAGCTAGACCATTCTTTGAAAACAAGGTAATGAGGAGTCCCAATCTGAAAATGGAATGGATATTTGTGTATGGCCCTTCAACTAGGAAATAAGGGCCTGTACTACTTCTATGGGAAGGTCAGGCCATATCATGTAGTTATACACATTTAATCATTTTAAACACTTAATGTAATACATCTTTCTTTATCATGGTCCTATCACCGTCTTTTACAGAAGTTGTTTGGTTGTAAAAAAATAAAAATAATGTTTCTATTTACAATATTTTCTACTTCAAGGGTTCAGCAAAACCGGGTCTGTGATACCCTTAGAGCTGTTGATCCTGTTGGGACTGTGCTACGTGGACTCGAGCTGCACATCATCCCCAGACGCACATACTCTGTACCAGGTCCTCTCTCCCTCTGGCATATTGATGGCAACCACAAACTTTGCAGGTATGTTTTTGTGTGTATGTCATACATTTGTGAAGTCTTATCTATTTAGTTTTAGTATTTAAAGAGTCACATCCTCTAGTTTAATTCTCAATTGAAAAGCACCTATTCTAATGTTTTTCCTGCGATCATTGTCATCTACTTAATGTAGAGAAACATACCTTTATTGGTTGCTTAGGCACTGGTTTATCAACACATTAACCATATCAATCCAATTTCAAAGGTGCACATTATTTGTCATTAGCAAATAAATAATGATTTTCTCTTAAAAGATGGAGAATTGTCATACACGGTGGGATTGAGGGCTTCAGCCGAAAAATTATGTTTCTCCGGGCTAGCAACAACAACAAGGCTTCAACTGTTCTTGAATGTTTCCTTGGAGCAGTAAACAAACATGGTTTACCTCATCGAGTCAGAAGTGATAAAGGTGGAGAAAATGTTGATGTAGCAAGGTTTATGCTAGAGCATCCAGAAAGGGGACCAGGTAAAACCTTTTTGGAATTGTACATTTCAAAAAAAGTTATCTATTCCATGGTCAGAAATTGACTGTCCCTACATTTTTCCTTGTATTCACAATATGTTAACCTCAAATTGTAAATAAAATAATACTGGTTAAACCGTCATTTTGAAATAGTTTATCAAAAGTTGTTTTGAAATACCTTCAAAACTTGTAATTCAACAGAAAGGAGGAGTCACATAACTGGAAGAAGTGTGCACAATCAGCGAATTGAATGCCTGTGGCGTGATCTCTGGTGCTCTGTTGTCAACAATTACTATGCAGCCTTCCGTTACCTTGAAGACATTGGAGCCTTGGATCCCCTCCAAGAGGCTCACCTCATCTGTCTTCACTATGTGATGCTTCCTAGGCTGAACTGGCACCTAGAACTGTTTCAGCGCACATGGGATGGTCATAGGCTATCTTCTGAAGGCAACAGATCACCACAACAGCTGTGGATTGCAGGGCAGCTATTGGGTCCACACCCCTCTCTTGAACAGGTATATCTTCATAATTACACATAACACATTGTGATCTATAGTGACTACAACATGCAAACGCATTAATTTAACATCTCATTTGAAGGATGGAACTTTGTGCAAGGCAGTCTTCCCTTCATTGTCCTGGGGATTTGTAAAGTTCTATAGCTCAGTAGGAAGAGCACCCCTTACGATGGCCTTGAACACCCTTGTAAACAGAACCTGGTCTTCAATACAGGGATTTACCCAGGATTAATACTGAACTTATACTGAGCATTACTCAGCCGACATTCTATTAATTACTGGCCCTGAACACAGATCGAGACATCATTAGTTGCTGACAGGGTTGTCGAGTATATGTAATGTTTACAGTTTTTTACAATCGCTATGACAGTTTTTTCAATACATTTAACAAGTTTCCTAAACTCTTAACACGGCTAGCACAACATCCATCTTTGTAGGCTATACAATTAACACATTTCTTGTTGCTTTGACACAAAATGCATACAGTTAACACACATTTAAAATGCTTGAACTTCTTTTACACACAAGCTCAACCAAGACCAAAACAATGTAATTTTACAGTCAAATTTACAAATGCTTTCACACTGTATGTCAGAACAGATAACACCATGTTCTAAACCTAACCTTACAGGCTAAAGTCAAGGTAAACAGCTGTTTATATTGTGAATTGAAACACAAATATATTCCCTGTATCTTATTCCATTGCTAATGAGAAACAGCTTATTGAAGTTATGCAAATATATAAATCACAGCTGATTCCCATCTAGGAAGCACACTCAGGTGTTGAGGTTCTTTCAATCGCATGATCATATGTTCTAAAAGAGTACTCTTTGGGCTGATATTGTGTGGAAAAGGAACAATATGGAGCAACACAAAGAAAGAAAGAAAGAAAAAAATGCCTGCACGACGGAGAGGAAGACGAGTACCAGGACAAGGGAGAGGAGTGGGACAAGGACAAGGACAAGGGAGAGGAGTGGGACAAGGACAAGGGAGAGGAGTGGGACAAGGACAAGGGAGAGGAGTGGGACAAGGACAAGGGAGAGGAGTGGGGCAAGGACAAGGGAGAGGAGTGGGGCAAGGACAAGGGAGAGGAGTGGGGCAAGGACAAGGGAGAGGAGTGGGGCAAGGACAAGGGAGAGGAGTGGGGCAAGGACAAGGGAGAGGAGTGGGGCAAGGACAAGGGAGAGGAGTGGGGCAAGGACAAGGGAGAGGAGTGGGGCAAGGTAGAGGATGAGAACATGTGGCCAAATGCAGAAGACCGGGCAGATTAGAAGATTACTTTGTTTTTGTTATTATTTTTCCAGTGCTTTTTCTGTTTGTATATCTTGCAGCAATGTCCTTTTACAAATAAAGTCTTTACTGCAGCAATTCTGTCTCTGTCTTTTTTTTTTCATAAACTGTACATTCTATAAAGCTACTCTAAGATGGTCATTCATTTTTTGTATTGAATTTCTGCAGCAAAAGAAACAAAATGCATGCATTTACTAAACCCAACAAAACAAAAATGTAGAGAGGCATCAAAAGAAACTGCAGTGCAAAACACAATCTATGATCAATACAATATACTGTCTATTGTATAAGGGCAGACCTGATGCATAAAATAATGCAGTTTCTGTAATTTCAGCTGATGACAGTGTTTTTTTTGTCATTGTGTTATGATTGACTAAATGTTCCTGTTGGAAGAGAACATGTGTTAGTGTTTTGAATAATTATTTGATTTTGAAACATGTTTGAACTGTTTTGTTAGACATAGTGTATTGTGTTAGTGTATTATTGTATTTTGTAAATTAGTTTTGGAGTTTAGTTTACAATGTGTGATTTTGAGCATGAAATTAACCGTTTTGCCAATTGTGTGTTTTAGGTGTGTTGGTGCGTTAAGAGTTTAGCAAACTTGTTAAATGTATTGAAAAAACTGTCATAGCGATTGTAAAAAACTGTAATTTCCCTGTTCTGCAGCCCATCAAAAATGTATCTGTCACAGACAGACTAAGCACACCACATGAACCCACCCACACTGCAGATTACACTACGAACTCTGTCCTTTTACTTTGTGGAAAATGTATTTATTATTATATCCTTATTTTTTCAATTTACAGTTTTTTACCACTCCTCTCCCTTGTCCTTGCCCCACTCCTCTCCCTTGTCCTTGTCCCACTCCTCTCCCTTGTCCTTGTCCCACTCCTCTCCCTTGTCCTTGTCCCACTCCTCTCCCTTGTCCTTGTCCCACTCCTCTCCCTTGTCCCACTCCTCTCCCTTGTCCTTGTCCCACTCCTCTCCCTTGTCCTTGTCCTTGTCCCACTCCTCTCCCTTGTCCTGGTACTCGTCTTCCTCTCCGTCGTGCAGGCATTTTTTTCTTTCTTTCTTTCTTTGTGTTGCTCCATATTGTTCCTTTTCCACACAATATCAGCCCAAAGAGTACTCTTTTAGAACATATGATCATGCGATTGAAAGAACCTCAACACCTGAGTGTGCTTCCTAGATGGGAATCAGCTGTGATTTATATATTTGCATAACTTCAATAAGCTGTTTCTCATTAGCAATGGAATAAGATACAGGGAATATATTTGTGTTTCAATTCACAATATAAACAGCTGTTTACCTTGACTTTAGCCTGTAAGGTTAGGTTTAGAACATGGTGTTATCTGTTCTGACATACAGTGTGAAAGCATTTGTAAATTTGACTGTAAAATTACATTGTTTTGGTCTTGGTTGAGCTTGTGTGTAAAAGAAGTTCAAGCATTTTAAATTTGTGTTAACTGTATGCATTTTGTGTCAAAGCAACAAGAAATGTGTTAATTGTATAGCCTACAAAGATGGATGTTGTGCTAGCCGTGTTAAGAGTTTAGGAAACTTGTTAAATGTATTGAAAAAACTGTCATAGCGATTGTAAAAAACTGTAAACATTACATATACTCGACAACCCTGTCAGCAACTAATGATGTCTCGATCTGTGTTCAGGGCCAGTAATTAATAGAATGTCGGCTGAGTAATGCTCAGTATAAGTTCAGTATTAATCCTGGGTAAATCCCTGTATTGAAGACCAGGTTCTGTTTACAAGGGTGTTCAAGGCCATCGTAAGGGGTGCTCTTCCTACTGAGCTATAGAACTTTACAAATCCCCAGGACAATGAAGGGAAGACTGCCTTGCACAAAGTTCCATCCTTCAAATGAGATGTTAAATTAATGCGTTTGCATGTTGTAGTCACTATAGATCACAATGTGTTATGTGTAATTATGAAGATATACCTGTTCAAGAGAGGGGTGTGGACCCAATAGCTGCCCTGCAATCCACAGCTGTTGTGGTGATCTGTTGCCTTCAGAAGATAGCCTATGACCATCCCATGTGCGCTGAAACAGTTCTAGGTGCCAGTTCAGCCTAGGAAGCATCACATAGTGAAGACAGATGAGGTGAGCCTCTTGGAGGGGATCCAAGGCTCCAATGTCTTCAAGGTAACGGAAGGCTGCATAGTAATTGTTGACAACAGAGCACCAGAGATCACGCCACAGGCATTCAATTCGCTGATTGTGCACACTTCTTCCAGTTATGTGACTCCTCCTTTCTGTTGAATTACAAGTTTTGAAGGTATTTCAAAACAACTTTTGATAAACTATTTCAAAATGACGGTTTAACCAGTATTATTTTATTTACAATTTGAGGTTAACATATTGTGAATACAAGGAAAAATGTAGGGACAGTCAATTTCTGACCATGGAATAGATAACTTTTTTTGAAATGTACAATTCCAAAAAGGTTTTACCTGGTCCCCTTTCTGGATGCTCTAGCATAAACCTTGCTACATCAACATTTTCTCCACCTTTATCACTTCTGACTCGATGAGGTAAACCATGTTTGTTTACTGCTCCAAGGAAACATTCAAGAACAGTTGAAGCCTTGTTGTTGTTGCTAGCCCGGAGAAACATAATTTTTCGGCTGAAGCCCTCAATCCCACCGTGTATGACAATTCTCCATCTTTTAAGAGAAAATCATTATTTATTTGCTAATGACAAATAATGTGCACCTTTGAAATTGGATTGATATGGTTAATGTGTTGATAAACCAGTGCCTAAGCAACCAATAAAGGTATGTTTCTCTACATTAAGTAGATGACAATGATCGCAGGAAAAACATTAGAATAGGTGCTTTTCAATTGAGAATTAAACTAGAGGATGTGACTCTTTAAATACTAAAACTAAATAGATAAGACTTCACAAATGTATGACATACACACAAAAACATACCTGCAAAGTTTGTGGTTGCCATCAATATGCCAGAGGGAGAGAGGACCTGGTACAGAGTATGTGCGTCTGGGGATGATGTGCAGCTCGAGTCCACGTAGCACAGTCCCAACAGGATCAACAGCTCTAAGGGTATCACAGACCCGGTTTTGCTGAACCCTTGAAGTAGAAAATATTGTAAATAGAAACATTATTTTTATTTTTTTACAACCAAACAACTTCTGTAAAAGACGGTGATAGGACCATGATAAAGAAAGATGTATTACATTAAGTGTTTAAAATGATTAAATGTGTATAACTACATGATATGGCCTGACCTTCCCATAGAAGTAGTACAGGCCCTTATTTCCTAGTTGAAGGGCCATACACAAATATCCATTCCATTTTCAGATTGGGACTCCTCATTACCTTGTTTTCAAAGAATGGTCTAGCTGTGGTGAGCTTTTGTTGTACAGTGCATTTGTGATACACAAAGAAGTGTAGATAAGAGAGTAATCTCTTATTTTCGACGTAGTTCAGATCTTCTGTTTTACAAGGACTTCACCCTCTGTTGCTACTTAGTGCCTCCTGATTTTTGACCTCACCCACAGAACGTAGAAATAACGAAATACACTTCTTAACTTGCCCCTGAAAAGGACATAGACTTAAGAGTCCCTTTCTGTTGGCCCCATTAAATTAATTGTTACATTGTACAATTTATAAGATGCACCGTGTGGAGGACTGGGCTAAGGAACGGTGGCTGGGATTCAATCCTTAGGATCTGCATTTCCAACTTTACACAGCTGGAGCAGCAAGGCATATTGTGCATATTGGTGCAGCACTGGCCAGGATAAAAAATGTGTTTTGTATGTTGTCAAGTCTCTCTCCAGCGACTCATTGTACACAGATTGGGACTATGGTTGGCCAATGTGTAATATTTTTGCAATACTTCTGCAAAGGAACACACTCACCTCAGTATGACAACTATCATTCTGCTCAGGGAATGATTAAGATAAAAGGTAAAGTCAATGGTTGCACCAATCATTACAACTGTACCAGAATCACATTTAAATAATTAATTAAGAAAGCTTAAGGTGTCAACTATGGAGATAGAACTACACCGCAGCTTGAACATCTAGGTTAGTCCGTACAGAACAAATATAACCTAAACTGCTTGTATAGTTAAATATGGAGAGGAAATAGGTCTTACCTGATGCCAATAGATTGCAGATACCCCATGACTAATGTGTAGCCTGTATTGGGGCATGTTTCAATGAAGTCTGATACCATCCTTTTTAGGTCTTCATCGCTAATTGCAGAGTATGTCTGCCTCACAGATAAACCGTATTGGGTCATTCTTCTATGGATTGTACGGACACTCACCGTGAAAATTAGAGCAATTTGTTCTCCCAACTGCCAGTCCCATCCCCTCTCTTGTCCACTTCTTTCAAGAGAAATGTAAAGTACAGTGTATATAAGAGCTTATTTAGTTTTCTAGTTGGAGATAATTAAATCAAATAAGCCAGAAACTTTTAGTTGATGATTTTGTAACGGTCTGTCCAATAGATTGCAGATACCCCATGACTAATGTGTAGCCTGTATTGGGGCATGTTTCAATGAAGTCTGATACCATCCTTTTTAGGTCTTCATTAAATCAAATAAGCCAGAAACTTTTAGTTGATGATTTTGTAACGGTCTGTCTCTTCCGTTTTGTCTCTCTACTTTTTCATTTTGTAACCTCCAAAGCCATTTTCATAGGAAATAATATTATGTTACCGTTTATACAGAATTTTACGTTTTTCACAAAATTTTCTTTTTAAGAAGCAATTCAGGTTATGTGATTAGTAAAAGTGTTTTATGTTAAGTTGGACATTCCCAATGGAATAAATTAAAACATACAACAACGAGTAGAAAGCTAAACGTACAGTTTACTTGGAGACCTGCAACATCATCTTGTGGAATAGGATTTCCCTTGTCAAACAGGTTCTTCCAAAATATGCTGTATTAAAGGACACCTCTCAAAATCAAAATTCAGACAGAGATGGCCCACTGTTATTCGTAGACTTTGATTTAGAGTAGGAATCGCACACAGGAATCTTCACTGTGAAACAGAGAAACAAACAAGCTCTGAATTTACTAGAAAATGTCTGATGTAATATACAGGTGCTGCTCATAAAATTAGAATATCATAAAAAAGTTGATTGATTTCAGTAATTCCATTGAAAAAGTGAAACTTGTATAATGTATACATTCATTCAACACAGACTGATATATGTCAAGTGTTTATTTCTTTGAATTTTGATGATTATAACCGACAACTAATGAAAATCCCAAATTCAGTATCTCAGAAAATTTGAATATTACTTAAGACCAATATAAAAAAAAATCTAATTTTCTGAGATACTGAATTTGGGGTTTTCATTAGTTTCATTCATTATGAGCAGCACCTGTATACCACATGGTTCTTCCTACCACCACACTACTAGAATAACTACTAGTAGAAGGAGAGAGTGTTCCTGAGATAATACTTTCTGTCCCAAATCTCTAGGAGCCTAGACACCATTTTTCAACAGTCACATCATTGGCAGCCATACATGCCCATGCCATAACACTTCCTCCACCACGCTTCACAGAAGAGGTGATATGCTTTGGATCATAAGCAGTTGCTCACCTTCTCATTACTCCTTCCTTTCCCATCTGTCTTTTAAATCCTGGCGGGTTTATTTATCTAGGTAATAATCCTGCGTGAAGTTGGCCCCCCACCCAATGCAAAACTTCGGCAAAATAGTCTCAATCCTTTGTGTTTGTGTCGGAATGTTAGTTTGTGCTGCTATTATTTTATAGATATTAAATAATTTTATAGGTCATTCTGAGGTAACTCAGACCCCAACATGCTCCAAATTCAGTCAAAATAGGCTAATTCGTCTGTCCCTCCTTTGTGCTGGTTTGTGCCGCTATAATTTTTTTGATATTACATAATATAGTGTAGATCATTCTGAAGTCACTCAGCCCCACAATGTCCTCCAAAATCAATACAAATAGTCTCATTTGTTTGTGCTTCGTTTGTGACCGTTTTTGCATTTAAAATATTAGTTTGTGCTTCTTAGGTATTTTATATATTGGACATTTAATTATTGGTTATGACATCACTAAGCCCCACAACATGCTCCAAATTGAGTCAAAATAGGCCTCATTCTCGTTTGGGCTAGTTTGTGCAGTTAAATCGTTCATTTGTGCTTCGTCTGTGTTTTTCATATTAGAAAAGTAATTATTGGCGATGACGTCACTCAGGTCCCAACATGCTCCAAATTTAATCAAAATAGTCCCTTTGTTTGTGCTTCATTTGTGCTGCTGAAAGGTTTGTTTGTGCTGCTACAGTTTTTGGTGCATACCTATTCCTATTGGATAGCGCACTGGCTTAACACTCTCTTGCCACTAGCTCAGTAACTATTTGTAAGAAAGCAGTCCCAAAAACAATCTTTTATCTGCACAAAAGAAGCACAAATGATTGAGCCTATTTTGAGTGAATTTGACCTATAAAATATTATTTAATATCTAAAAAATTATAGCAGCACAAACTTTCATTTGGGCTGCTTCTGTGTTTTGAATAGATATTTAATTATAGGGTATGGTGTCACCAGCCCCCCAACATGGTCCAAATTCCATCAAAATAGGCTCAATTGTTTGTGCTGGTTTGTGCTTTTAAAATGTTGTTTGTGCTGCTATCCTTTTTGTTAAACATTCCTACTGGATAATTCATGGCTTTTCTCTTTCCACCAACCCTATAGCTCTTCTGTAAAGCTCCGGAAAAAATTAAGAGACCACTGCAACAGAAGGTTTATTTCTCAGGAGCTGTGGCTCTCATTATCCGTAAGAAAGACAGTAGAAAGAAAAAAAACATTTATCAACCAAAACAAAGCAAAAACGATTGAGCCTATTTTGAGTGAATCTGACATTTAAATTATTATTTAATATCTAAAATATGAAAGACCACAAAAATGTTTACCCTATTTGCCCTAGTTTTGAGTAGGGTGGGGACCATTTGTACACATAAAATAGCTTTAATCGTTTGTGCTCTATTTGTGCTGCTGTCATTTTTTAGATATTAGTCCTAAAGAACATTTTATAGATAATTCCTAGGTCACTCAGCCCTCCAACATGCTACACATTCACTCAAAATATGCAACATATTTGTAAAATAATTACAAATAATAAAAAAATTGTTTACTCTCATTCCACTATAGCTATGTCTCTTTCGGTAAGAAAGCAGTGGTAAGAAAAGCAGTTGTAATAACAAACCTTTATCGGCACAAAAGGAGCACAAATGGTTGTGCCTATTTTGATTTTATTTAACTTATTAAATATCATTATATATCTAAGATATTATAGCAGCACAAACAAAACATTTTACGGGACAAACCAGCACGAACGATTAAGCCTATTTCGCCATAGATTTGCGCTGGATGGGGGACCATCTTTACACAGATTACCTTTCATCCCTTCTACTTCAGCTGTGCTGCTGTCATTTTAAGAATTAGGCAAAAAAATGTTTTATAGTTAATTCTAAAGTCACTCAGCCCCCCAAATCCTCCAAATTAACTCATAAAAGTCTTGTTTGTGCCGTTATAGTTTTTGTGCTGCTTTGATATGTTAAATATGAAATGGTATGTTATAGATCAAATTCACTCAAAATAGGCTCAATCATTTGTGCTTCGTTTGGGTCGGTAAAATCCTTCCTTTTCAACTTTTTTTGGAAAGGAAAGAAAAAGGTGCAGTGATCTCTTAATTTTTTCCGGAGCTGTTTGGCAGAGCTTTAGGGCTATGGGAAAGAGAAATGTAGACTATTTACCAAAAGCTATAGTAGCACAAACATAATTTTTGCGACACAAACGGAGCGCCAACGATTGAGCCTATTTTGACGCAGTTTGGAGCAGGTTCGGGGGCTGGTAACCTAAAATGAAATGTCTAATAGGATATAAAACGCTGCATCAGTACAAATAGAGAACAAACATTTGAGCCTATTTAGATGGAATTTTGAGCATGTTGGGGGGGCTGGTGACACCATACCCTATATTTAAATATCTAATATTTAAAACACCTAAGCAGCCCAAATGAAAGTTGTAACGGCAAAAAAGTGCTGCTATAATTTTTTAGATATGAAATAATATTTTATAGGTCAAATTCACTCAATAGACTCCATCATATGTGCTCATTTTGTGCCGATAAAGGTTTGTAAAACTGTAGAAGCGCAAACAAACCTTTCAGCGGCACAAACAGAGCATAAATGAATGAGCCTATTTTGAGGCAGTTTGGAGCAGGTTGTGGGGCTGGTGACAGCTAAAATGAAATGTCTAATATATAAAACGCTGCATCAGCTCAAATGAAACTTTTAACACCGACCTAAAGCCAAAGAGATTCACTCACGGCGACGTACAGCATAAAAGATTCACTCACGGCGACGTACAGCATGAAAGATTCACTCACGGCGACGTTAAATGGGAGCAAGTTGACGGTAGGTCGCTTATCTACATCTCCGTGGCAGAATCCACCCCCCATAACCGTGAGTGAATTTCTTTGGCTTAACGTCGCCGTGAGTGAATTTCTTTGGCTTAACGTCGCCGTGAGTGAATTTCCTTGGCTTTAGTAGATTACAACTTTTGGTTGTTCATTGCATACTGCACTTGTTATCTAATTCCTCTAAGAATAACATACCCTTTTCTACTGCTCCTATATAGAGAACTGTAAATTAGAACTTTTGAACGTTCAATATATATTGGAAGAATATCAAGACAGTAAATCCAGGTATTGAAACTCCAATTTATGGCCCATTCACCACTGCCCAGACATCCCTGTGGCCCATGATCAGCCATTATTGTGCAGGTTTAACTTACATGTCCTTTTTATGCATTGTAAAGAAATTCACTCACGGCGACGTTAAGCCAAAGAAATTCACTCACGGCCACGTACAGCATAAAAGATTCACTCACGGCGACGTTAAATGGGAGCAAGTTGACGGTAGGTCGCTTATCTACATCTCCGTGGCAGAATCCACCCCGATAATAGATGACCTTCCCAGACGACTGAACGCACGTGTATACGCGTGTAGATATTATTCTGTACAGTAGAGGGCGCAGAAACCAGGGGATCTCTATTCTGTACGAACAGGAAGTTGTTACAGTTTTTTTGGATTGCTTAGGCACGATTTTCAAAACAGGGCCTGTGTTTTCAAAACACTACACACAATTAGCACAACCACACACCCAGTTAGCAAAACACTACAGATCCTTTGCATAATTAAACACTCTTGTAAAAACTATACACTTCTGTTTAAAAACCACACTTTGTTACCATATGAAACACACACGTTTCACATTACTATATTCTGTTTGCACGAGTTACACTCTGCTGTGATAAACCTAAAACACTTTTAACACTTCTACTTCCCTATGATTAGAGTAGGCTACCATCAACAAAGTACAAATATAATGTAAATACACCAAACACTACACAATACCAATGTTGCAGACAATGTCATATACCTTCCACCGCCATGCCGAGAAGAACTCTTCTATAGGGTTGAGGAATGGAGAGTATGGTGGAAGATATAGGATGGTGAAATGTGGATGTTGCTGAAACCAGTTCTGAACCAGAGCAGAGCGGTGGAAAGACACATTGTCTCAGACAACAATGTATTGCATATGATCGATTTGATTTGCTGCTGTTATGTTGTGCAATTGGTCCAAGTATGTAAGTATGAGTGCTGTGTTGTAAGGGCCCATATGGGCATGGCGGTGGAGGACCCCATTCTGTGTAATGGCTGCACAGAGTGTTATATTACCCCCACGTTGCCCTGGGAAGGCGTTCAGGAGGCATCCGGAACAGATGCCCAAGCCACCTCAGCTGACCCCTCTCGATGTGGAGGAGCAGCGGCTCTACTCTGAGCTCCTCCCGGGTGACCAAGCTTTTCACCCTAAGGGATCGCCTAGCCACCCTGCGGAGAAAGCTAATTTCGGCCGCCTGTATCCGGGATCTTGTCCTTTCGGTCATGACCCAAAGCTCATGACCATAGGTGAGAGTAGGAACGTAGATTGACCGGTAAAACAAGAGCTTCGCCTTGTGGCTCAGCTCTTTCTTCACCAAGACAGACCGATACATCAACCGCATTACTGCAGAAGCTGCACCGATCCGTCTGTCAATCTCCCGTTCCATCACTTACTCGTGAACAAGACCCCTAGATACTTAGTTCTTTTGGATTGCTTAAGCACGATTTTCAAAACAGGGCCTGTGTTTTCAAAACACTACACACAATTAGCAAAACACTACAGATCCTTTGCATAATTAAACACTCTTGTAAAAACTATACACTTCTGTTTACAGTTTTTTACAGTCGCTAGGACACATTTTTCACTTTTTCAAAACTCTTCACACAGTGAGCACAACAGAAGTATAAGTGGGCTAAACTGAGGATCAATTATCATTGCTTTGGCACAAAATGCATTCAATGACTACATCTTTCAAATTTCATTAATTATTTTCTCACTTCGACACAACAACCACCAAAACTCTGTGTACTTACAGGCCAATTTGCACATGCTTACATACTGTTTTCAAAACTGTTAAACTTAGTTTTTTTGGATCGCTTACACACTAAAATTAAAGGTAGTACACTATTAGCAAAACCTTACACTCAAGAAGCAAAACATCAGCCCATATTTGCACAACTATAAGCACAATGTCAACTTCACACTTGTTGCAAAACTCTACACACAGTGATTTGCAAAACACTAAACACACTTAACATACATTACACACAAACATCTGTCATGAAGTCACTTCCTTGCAATACCAAAGCACTGACTGTCAAATTACCACACCGTCCAACCAATTGGTTCAACACATTCATCAGGTGTGCAAACACTTGTTTGCTTAATTGAAGACACACCAATCAGGTGTATAAGCACTATAAAAAGCAGCAGGTGAGTTCATTGTTCTTCAGGCACAATGGAAAGAGTCAGAGAAAGAGTAAGACGAGGAGGAGAACGAGGAGAACGAGGAGGAGGAGGAGGAGGAGGAGGAGGAGGAGGAGGAGGACAAGGACAAGGAGGAGGAGGAGGAAGGGGAGGAAGAGGAATCAACAGAGGAAGAGATGGAGGCCATGCTGGAGGTAGAGGTAGAGGTAGAGGAAGAGGAAGACAAGAAGGTGCTCAAAGAGGACCGAATCTGACAAATGAGATCCGTACAACACTGGTTGACCAAGTTGTCAACCACGGCCCGACGCTGAGGGAGGCTGGACTGCGAGTACAGCCAAATCTAAGCCCATACACAGTGGCAAGTGTGATAAGAACATTTCGACTGGAAAATAGGTATTGTATGAATATCATCATATCAAAAACATCTGCACGGTTCCAGTAACTGCTTACAGTACTCTGTTTTATGCACTATCAGCACTTCTGTTACCTTTTCCTGTGAAATTACTGTACTATTGTATACTGTTTGTTTTTTTTCTACATAGGATTGAGGGTCAGGAACGACAAGGGGGAAGGCCTCCTATGTTCACAGAACAGCAAGAGAGGGAGATATTAAACATGGTTTTGGCCAACAATGCTATAACACTCAATCAGCTCCGAACTAACATTGTCAATAACCACGCCAGTTTCAACAATATCCATCAGGTCTCAACACCAACACTGGCACGCATCCTAAATAAAAACCGTATTCAAATGAAGCAAATTTATCGAGTGCCTTTCGAGCGGAATTCCGAAAGGGTGAAACGACTGCGGCATGATTATGCAGAGGTATGTATTCACTTAAGCAGTGTGATCTTGCATACTGTCTCAATCTTTTACTGTACTGTAATATGTATACTACATCTACACTGAACTACACCATTTTGGCTGACACTGTTCTTCAGAGAGTTTTACGAATGGATGGAGAGGTGATCCAGCATGAGTTCATTTACATAGATGAGGCTGGGTTCAACCTGACGAGCACACGAAGGAGGGGAAGAAACATCATTGTCATCATAGTCAACGTCCCAGGGCAACGTGGGGGTAATATAACACTCTGTGCAGCCATTACACAGAATGGGGTCCTCCACCGCCATGCCCATATGGGCCCTTACAACACAGCACTCATACTTACATTCTTGGACCAATTGCACAACATAACAGCAGCAAATCAAATCAATCATATGCAATACATTGTTGTCTGGGACAATGTGTCTTTCCACCGCTCTGCTCTGGTTCAGAACTGGTTTCAGCAACATCCACATTTCACCATCCTATATCTTCCACCATACTCTCCATTCCTCAACCCTATAGAAGAGTTCTTCTCGGCATGGCGGTGGTAGGTATATGATCTCCGTCTCCAGGCTGAGGTACCCCTCATCCAAGCCATGGAGGAGGCCTGTGACCAGATGGAGGTAGCAGCAATGCAAGGATGGATTCGTCATTCAAGATGTTTCTTTCCAAGGTGTCTTGCTAATGACAACATTGCCTGCGATGTTGATGAAATTCTCTGGCCAGATCCAGCTAGGCGAAGAGACAATGTCTAGTTTTTTTTGTTTTAGTTTATTTTTTACAGTAAACTTACAGTACAATATGTAAAGTGACATTTTGTTACAGTATTATGAATCTCCATGTCAACATTTTGGGCGTGTTGAGAAATAAATTAGTTTCTTCAGTCTGCAACATTGGTCTTGTGTAGTGTTTGGTGAATTTACATTATATTTGTACTTTGTTGATGGTAGCCTACTCTAATCATAGGGAAGTAGAAGTGCTAAAAGTGTTTTAGGTTTATCACAGCAGAGTGTAACTCGTGCAAACAGAATATAGTAATGTGAAACGTGTGTTTCATATGGTAACAAAGTGTTGTTTTTAAACAGAAGTGTATAGTTTTTACAAGAGTGTTTAATTATGCAAAGGATCTGTAGTGTTTTGCTAACTGGGTGTGTGGTTGTGCTTATTGTGTGTAGTGTTTTGAAAACACGGGCCCTGTTTTGAAAATCGTGCTTAAGCAATCCAAAAAAACTGTAAGCAAACAAGTGTTTGCACACCTGATGACTGTGTTGAACCAATTGGTTGGACGGTGTGGTAATTTGACAGTCAGTGCTTTGGTATTGCAAGGAAGTGACTTCATGATAGATGTTTGTGTGTAATGTATGTTAAGTGTGTTTAGTGTTTTGCAAATCACTGTGTGTAGAGTTTTGCAACAAGTGTGAAGTTGACAATGTGCTTATAGTTGTGCAAATATGGGCTGATGTTTTGCTTCTTGAGTGTAAGGTTTTGCTAATAGTGTACTACTTTTAATTTTAGTGTGTAAGCAATCCAAAAAAACTGTAAACTCCTCCACTTGAGGCAGGCACTCTCCACCAACCTGAAGTGGGCAAGCCACCCTTTTCCAACTGAGGACCATGGCCTCGGATTTGGAGGTACTGATTTTCATCCCCACCGATTCACACTCGGCTGCAAACCGTCCCAGTGCATGCTGAAGGTCCTGGTTAGAAGGGGCCAACACGACAACATCTTCCGCAAAGAGCAGAGACGAAATTGTGTGGTCCCCAAACCTGACACCCTCCGGCCCCTGGCTGCGCCTAGAAATTCTGTCCATAAAAATTACGGACAATCCTATGCAGAAAAAAAAAACAGTATTCAATATTACAGTCATTTCACAGGAAAAGGTAACAGAAGTGCTGATAGTGCATAGAATACAGTACTGTAAGCAGTTACTGAAACCGTGCAGATGTTTTTGATATATTTTTACAATACCTATTTTCCAGTCGAAATGTTCTTATCACACTTGCCACTGTGTATGGGCTTAGATTTGGCTGTACTGTCCAGCCTCCCTCAGCGTCAGGCCGTGGTGGACAACGTGGTCAACCAGTGTTGCGCGGATCTCATTTGTCAGATTCGGTCCTCTTTGAGTACCTTCTTGTCTTCCTCTTCCTCTTCCTCTACCTTTACCTCCAGCATGGCCTTCATCTCTTCCTCTTCCTCTGTTGAACGTGACACAAAACAAGTCCGGTATGTGTTCATGAGTGATCGGAACTGAGGGTGCACGGAACGGTGGCGCTGCTGCACACCGTACCGTGACAGGTATTGCTAGAATTGCTAATTGTTCTTTTAGTTTTTTCTAAATATGTACATTTACCATTGGATTACTTTAACTAAGTGTAGTAATACTGTCTGTGTATATTTTACTGAAGAAACATTTTAATTATAAAAAATTAAATCATTAAATTGTCCTAAATTCTTTAAAATGTTTACAGAAATTGGTTGCATATGTCATCACCCCTTTAAGTGAATATCTGGTATAGGCAACTTTGGCAGCAGTTTTACTTCCCAATGCCCAGAGATTCTATGAATGCAAAATAAAACATAATATATTAGCTCTTCCACTAATGCCCGAATGGTGGGCTGCCCCTGTCATGAAATATGTGATTTAAAAAATGTTGTCCGACTTATTCAACATGTTAAAAGCGTGTTGGGCACTCATCCAGAGGAAAAATCCAACCTTTAGTTTAGATAATGTGAGGATGCGAGGATTGCAAGCACAAAACTGGGAGGTCAAACAAGGAGAAAAAATAAAAAAGCACGTATGACAACGATCAACAACTTCTTTTTAGTTTTAAAAATAAGCTTTCTTTCTACTATTTTTAGTGGGTTTGGTACACATCTGGAGGATAAGCAGCAATTCATTATGTTCATCATAACATAAATCATTGCCCAATTATGTTCATCAGATGACCAAGTACAGGAAGTAGCTCCTTAAGAAATGTTGTTGGAATCGGATTTAGTTGACATTTGGTGGGTTTAGAAATCATTACTAGTTTCATTAACTATTGGTACAGGATTAAAAAATATAAGTGTCCCTATTGATACCAAGTCAAGGACATTCTGTGCATTCTCAGGACAACTGAGTTTTTTAGGACTATATCAATTTAATGAGGAGTTGCTTATTTGTTTTCTAATGGTAATGTTTTCAACTTTTTGGAGGCTTGCTTGAGTGCTCTAGAACTTGTTTAAGTTTCTTGTTGCGTATTTCTTGTTATTAGTGGGGCAACCATATCTAAGGTATTTTGCAGTGTTGAGTTTAGATCCATGATTAGATTGTTTGCATATTTATTTACTCTGTCATCAATGAGCGAACCTAGAAGTGTATCAAACAATCTTTTGGTAGTCCGAGAATTTATGTTACAGCTTTTAAAAATCATTGTTTAGGGTGCAAGCATGTTGTAACGATAAATGTAATTAGACCTTGGTCCGATATTCCAGGATTATGAGGAAAAAATATTAATTAGAAACAATGTTACAGTGGCAAGAAAATAAAAATAAAGTGAAAATGTCAGGAGGCTGCGTTGCACTCAAGCTGCGCTGGCCAAGGCTGGAATGCTGCTGTTGTTGTAGCCAGTGCCTTGCGTCATCCTTGGGCAACGGGTTCAATCACAGGCTCTGTTCCCTGGTGCTGGGATTAGGACTGTTGCTAATGTGGGGAAAGGTAGGTATGACTCACAGGGCCGATGTTTGGCAGGGCCCACTGATTGTAATAATATCAAAATCGTTTTCTCAGGGCAGCCCTCTCTCCGACTGTAGAAGCTGTCCATATTTTTCTTGCTGTGACTTTTCCACCAGCACTACCTGAATGTGCCAACTTTCTGGCTTAGTACTCAGTTTCTCCTGCCTAGACTAAAGGAGTTAAACCGCTAATGTTTACAGTTTTTTACAATCGCTATGACAGTTTTTTCAATACATTTAACACGTTTCCTAAACTCTTAACACGGCTAGCACAACATCCATCTTTGTAGGCTATACAATTAACACATTTCTTGTTGCTTTGACACAAAATGCATACAGTTAACACAAATTTAAAATGCTTGAACTTCTTTTACACACAAGCTCAACCAAGACCAAAACAATGTCATTTTACAGTCAAATCTACAAATGCTTTCACACTGTATGTCAGAACAGATAACACCATGTTCTAAACTTAACCTTACAGGCTAAAGTCAAGGTAAACAGCTGTTTATATTGTAAATTGAAACACAAATATATTCCCTTTATCTTATTCCATTGCTAATGAGAAACAGCTTATTGAAGTTATGCAAATATATAAATCACAGCTGATTCCCATCTAGGAAGCACACTCAGGGTTCTTTCAATGATCATATGTTCTAAAAGAGTACTCTTTGGGCTGATATTGTGTGGAAAAGGAACAATATGGAGCAACACAAAGAAAGAAAGAAAGAAAGAAGGAAAGAAAGAAAAAAATGCCTGCACAAGGGAGAGGAAGATGAGTACCAGGACAAGGGAGAGGAGTGGGACAAGGACAAGGGAGAGGAGTGGGGCAAGGACAAGGGAGAGGAGTGGGGCAAGGACAAGGGAGAGGAGTGGGGCAAGGACAAGGGAGAGGAGTGGGCCAAGGACAAGGGAGAGGAGTGGGGCAAGGACAAGGGAGAGGAGTGGGGCAAGGACAAGGGAGAGGAGTGGGGCAAGGATAAGGGAGAGGAGTGGGGCAAGGACAAGGACGATGGAGAGGAGTGGGACAAGGACAAGGGAGAGGAGTGGGCCAAGGACAAGGGAGAGGAGTGGGGCAAGGACAAGGGAGAGGAGTGGGGCAAGGACAAGGGAGAGGAGTGGGGCAAGGACAAGGGAGAGGAGTGGGGCAAGGACAAGGGAGAGGAGTGGGGCAAGGTAGAGGGAGAGGAGTTAGAATGCGTGGTGGCGCTCAAAGAAGGACCAGAGCTAGGGTAACTGATCAAATAAGAGCTACTATCATTGACCATGTCATAAACCACGGGCTATCATACAGAGAGGCTGGTGAACGAGTACAGCCAAATCTCAGCCGGGACACAGTGGCATCCATTGTCCGTATTTTCAGAGAAACCAACAGGTAGGATATTGCTTTTCCTACAGCAAAGTGTAAATACAGTAATTTTACCATTTACAGTATTAGAGTGACTGTATGCCTCCGGTCTCTAAAATGTAACTGTATTTTGTCCCTCTAAGGATTCAACGTCTACCTCCCTCAGGGGGCAGAGGAAAGCTCCTGAATGAAGAACAGGAACGTGCTATTGTCAACATGGTGATTGCTGACAATGAAATAAAACTGAAGGACATTCAGTCCAGAGTTGTAGAGGACAACCTTGTCTTTGGCAACATTGCAGCAATCAGCATAACATCCATTTCTCAGACTCTAGCTAAACACAGAGTGCGAATGAAACAACTATACAAAGTTCCTTTTGAAAGGAACAGTGAGCGCATCAAAGAACTCCGTCACCAATACGTCCAGGTAAGGTTATGCAATACAGTCATTACTGTACTATACACAGTGTGTTTTGCAGTAAACTACTCTATAAACCTGGAGTACATTAGGATATACAGTAGATATACAGTACAGCACAGCATTTACATACACTGTGTCTAATTACTTTCAGAGAGTCATGGAGTTGGAGGCCAATCAAGTCCCACATGAAATTATCTATGTTCACGAGGCTGGCTTCAACTTGGCAATAAGGCGTTGCCGTGGGAGAAACATAATTGGCAAAAGGGCCACAGTTACCGTGCTGGGCCAGAGAGGAGCCAACATTACCATGTGCGCCGCAATCTCCAACAACGGTGCACTCCTGCATAAATGTGAGATTGGCCCCTACAACACAGTCCGCCTTCTCCTGTTTTTAGAAGACCTGCACGAAAGACTGGTGCCAGAGGTAGAAAGGGGACAGGTGGGAGACCACTTGCCAATATATGTGATCATATGGGACAATGTGGCATTCCACCATTCCTGGGCAGTCACAGCCTGGTTTGACGCCCATCCAAGGATGATGTCCCATTTCCTTTCCCCTTACTCCCCTTTCCTCAACCCCATTGAGGAGTTTTTATCAGCCTGGAGATGGAAAGTTTTTGACCATCGTCCACATGACCAAATGTCCCTCCTGGATGCAATGGATGCTGCATGCCAAGACATCACAGCTGAACACTGCCAGGGGTGGATAAGGCATGCCAAACGATTCTTCCCACGATGCCTTGCCAATGAAGATATCAGGTGTGATGTGGATGAGAACATGTGGCCAAATGCAGAAGACCGGGCAGATTAGAAGATTACTTTGTTTTTGTTATTATTTTTCCAGTGCTTTTTCTGTTTGTATATCTTGCAGCAATGTCCTTTTGCAAATAAAGTCTTTACTGCAGCAATTCTGTCTCTGTCTTTCTTTTTTCATAAACTGTACAATCTATAAAGCTACTCTAAGATGGTCATTCATTTTTTGTATTGAATTTCTGCAGCAAAAGAAACAAAATGCATGCATTTACTAAACCCAACAAAACATAAATGTAGAGAGGCATCAAAAGAAACTGCAGTGCAAAACACAATCTATGATCAATACAATATACTGTCTATTGTATAAGGGCAGACCTGATACATAAAATAATGCAGTTTCTGTAATTTCAGCTGATGATAGTGTTTTTTTTGTCATTGTGTTATGATTGACTAAATGTTCCTGTTGGAAGAGAACATGTGTTAGTGTTTTGAATAATTATTTGATTTTGAAACATGTTTGAACTGTTTTGTTAGACATAGTGTATTGTGTTAGTGTATTATTGTATTTTGTAAATTAGTTTTGGAGTTTAGTTTACAATGTGTGATTTTGAGCATGAAATTAACCGTTTTGCCAATTGTGTGTTTTAGGTTGGTGCGTTAAGAGTTTAGGAAACTTGTTAAATGTATTGAAAAAACTGTCATAGCGATTGTAAAAAAACTGTAACCATGGAAATACATGTTAATGAAAGTTTTGCCAGCAAAACAAGTAAAAATCAACTAATAAAAATGTACTTACCTGAGAAGCTCGGATGCTTGCAATATGCGGCCAAAGAGGCTCTTTTGTGTTTTTTGGAAATATCTGCAACATGATTAAATCTTAGAGAGCAGGGCTTTCCTCCAATAAAGAGATGAAGGTACCCTCTTTCTTCCTCTTTGACCTTTACTACTGGTTTCAAACCCTGTGTTCTGATTGGCTCAAAGCTAGCAACTAGCAATTGAGAAAGCTGAAACGCTATATGCTAGGCACCAGAGCCGTTGAAAAAGAGAGTTGCGACACACTATGATCTCGCCGCCATGCAGTCACGTGGTTTATGTAGCATCCCATGGTTGATGACATGGTCCACTATTGTAGCTCTGATGTCATCAGTTATTTTATTTCTTACTCTTCTTACCCTTCCTCTTTCCCCTCCTCGTCCTCTTCTTGCTCCTCCTTGTCCTCTTCCTCTAACTTCCTCTAACCCTCTCGCTTCTTCAACTCCACGTCCTCTTCCTCCAACTTCTTCACCTCCACGTCCTCTCCCTCGGCCTCCTCGGCCTCCTCTGATTCTCACTCTTCTCACTCTTACTGCTCCTTCCATTGTACTCCACACAGACAGCTTACCTGTGGCTTATTTATAGTGCTTAGGCTGATTGCAAAGTGAACTAATTATCTAAAACAGTTTTCACATGTGAAAGTGTGCCAGACAGTTGGCAAAATGGTGTTAATGATAGCCATACATGTGTATAATTTTGCTAGGAGTGTGTTGGAAATTTGGTGATTGAGTGTAAGCAGTGAGTTGTGTTTAAACTTCTGCAAAAAGAGAGTTGTGCAGTGAATTGTGCCTACAGTTTTGCAAAGTGTGTGTTACAAAATTGCAAACTGAGTGCAAAGCAGTGTTTGTGCTTTTAGTTTTGCAAACTCAGTGAGTGGTTTTGCTATACGTATTAATAGTTTTAGAAATTGTGCTACAAGAATCACGATTAGCGTTTAAGCATTCAGAAAAAACTGTAAGTGTCAAGTGTCCTAGTGGTTACCCTTCCAATGGAGATAATATGATGCAGTGCCATGTAGGCTGCCCTACATGCTAGAAAATGTTTTGGCCTCTATGTGTATTCCACATGCAAGACAATGTGCCCTCATGGGATGCCTCTATGGTTAAAAATATCCACGGTTCTGGAGCAGTGGCTTCTTCCTTGCTGAGCAGTTTTCAGGTTATGTCGATATAGGACTTGTTTTACTGTGGATATAGATACTTTTGTATATCCACAGTAAAAAAAAAATATATATAGATACTTCTAGGAACGGGAGATTGACAGACGGATCGGTGCAGCTTCTGCAGTAATGCAGTCGATGTATCGGTCTGTCATTGTGAAGAAAGCACTGAGCCGCAAGGCGAAGCTCTCGATTTACCGGTCAATCTACGTTCCTACTCTCACCTATGATCATGAGCTTTGGGTCATGACCGAAAGGACAAGATCCCGGATACAGGTGGCCGAAATTAGCTTTCTCCGCAGGGTGGCTAGGCAATCCCTTAGAGATAGGGTGAGAAGCTCGGTCACCCGGGAGGAGCTCAGAGTAAAGCCGCTGCTCCTCCACATCGAGAGGGGTCAGCTGAGGTGGCTTGGGCATCTGTTTCGGATGCCTCCGGATGCCTTCCCGGGAAGGTGTTCCGGTCCCGTCCCACCGGGAGGAGACCCCGGGGAAGACCTAGGACACGCTGGAGGGACTGTCTCCTGGCTGGCCTGGGAATGCCTCGGTGTCCCCCCGGAAGAGCTGGAGGAAGTGTCTGGGGAGAGGGAAGTCTGGGCATCCCTGCTTAGACTGCTGCCCCTGCGACCCGGCCCCGGATAAGCGGAAGATGATGATGGATATAGATACTTTTGTACCTGTTTGCTCCAGCATGTTCTCAAGGTTTTTTGCTGTTCTTCTGGGATTGATTTGCACCAAATTCATCTCTAGGAGACAGAATGTGTCTCCTTCCTGAACGGTATGACGGTTGGGTGGTCCCATGGTGTTTGTACTTGCGTACTATTGTTTGTACAGATGAACATGGTACCTTCAGGCGTTTGGAAATTGGATGAAGCAGACTTGTGGACGTCTACAATTTCTTTCTTTCGGAAGTCTTGGCCTATTTCTTTGATTTTCTCATGATGTCAAGCCAAGAGGCACTCAGTTTGAAATACATCCAAAGTTACACCTACAATTGACTCAAATTATGTCAATTAGCTTATGGCACAGTCAGCATAGTGTATGTAACTTCTGACTGGAATTGTGATATAGTGAATTATAGGTTAAATAATCTAATAATTTTTTTGCTAACATTATTCTCATGCACAAAGCAGATGTCTGAACCAACTTGCCCAAACTATAGTTTGTTAACATGAAATAACCTAAGTGTATGTAAACTTCTGACTGTACAGTTCATTCTCAATCTTAATCTTAACCAGGGTTTGGAACTGTTTCACCATAAATGCATCACACATTTCTGTGCACTGGTGCCCCACCACGCGCTGATCCCCTTAAAAAAAATCTGCCCCTGCCCCTCAGGCAGCCTGAGTCTGCCACTGTTTGGGAGAATGGTGTTCCCTCCAGTTGAGATCCAGAGACTCATAGGTTCTTTGCCAAGATGCAGGGAAGCTGTTCTGGTGGCTCGTAGTGGCACAACACCTTATTGAGACACTTTGTGTTGGTTTTTCCTTGAATTTGTCGCTTGTCTCTATATACACGATACATTTAAAGGGCAATATGTACGACTTTTACTGTACTACTGTACTAGCATAAAAACAAGCAAAAATGACCAGTAGACATCTGTGGTTATTGGTTTAAGTTAATGTTTCAAATAATCTTGTTCTAAAATATTAATCGGAGTGACTGACATATTCCCCATTTAAACTCTCTCATCGGTCCATCTATCAGTTTGCACTCACTTGCATACTCCCTAGGCAAGCTTTACACACTCAGAGTACTATCCTTCCCTCCCTTAACCATCATGAACTAGCAATTACTATACCAGTCTCGTTTGGTAAGGGAAGACGAGGAGGAGACAAGTTGTGCTGTTGTTTAGAGGTAGGATTCTACACAATGCATCTAAAAGTAAAATAATGCATGTAGCCATAGCAAATCATTGAGGCTCAAACAATACTCTAATTGATTTGATATTCAGAGTGAAACTTATTATACTGAAAATGAATGAAGGTCCCTTTAAGGTTCAATTGGTCAGTCCAGACCGTGGTGCTGCTACAAAAATGCCTATTTGCACTGGCATTCCTGTTTTCAAATCTGCTGTCTCTGAATACTGCTCCATGGTTAAAATCTGTCTACTGAAGGGTTACATCGTGGAAATAAACGCAGCCAATTAGTAATTAAATAAATACATAGATATCCATTTGATAAAATAAGCAAACAAAACATGACCACGTAGCTATTAGTTATACTTGGTCAGGATATGAAAACAAAAAGATATTCAATCTTTTTTATGACAAGAACATAAAAATCATGAAACATGGAATCAAAATACAAACACCTCTGGCATATTCTGTTTGGCAAATTCAGCACTAATTGTTCTACAGCAAAGTCTTGATAGGATGAATTATATGAATGAATACAGTAATACATACCGTAACAAGGTACCACTGCTTACTGGACAGCAAATAGTTTATGTTAGCACTTCGCTGGCTGTTATAACAAACACAGTGTCCCCTCATTACGTAGTTCTTTTCAGAACTTTCTAGCTACTTAAAAACACAAACAATTTGGATAATAATAACAACCCCATTTCCCAAAAAGTTGGGGCACTGCGTAAAATGCTAATACAAACAGAATGAAATGATTAGCACATCATGTATTCCCTATATTTAATTGAAAATAGTACAAAGAAAACATATCAAATGTTGAACCAAAGAAATTTTATTGTTTTTGGAAAAATATATGCCCATTTTGAATTGGATGCCAGCAACACATTTAAAAAAAGTTGGGACAGAGGCAGGTGTTACTGTTTTGCATCTCCTCTTCTTTTAACAACACTCTGTAAGTGTTTAGGAACTGAGGAGACCAATTGCTGTAATCTTAATATAGGATTTCAGTTGCTCAACAGTTCGGGGTCCTCTTTGTTGTATTTTTCATTTCATAATGCATCAAAAGTTTTCAATGGGTGACAGGTCTGGACTGCAGGCAGGCCAGTTTAGCACCCGGACTCTTTTACTATGAAGCCATGCTGTTGTAATACATGCAGAATGTGGTTTGGCATTGTCTTGCTGAAATAAACAAGGCCTTTCCCGAAAAAGGCATTGTCTGGATGGCAGCATATGTTGCTCCAAAACCTATATATATTGTTCAGCATTAAGGGTGAGCACTGATTAAAAGCCGATTAAAAGCTGATTAAAAGCCGGGTGGTCTCTTTCCTTTTTTAGCCAGGAAACATGGCGTCCATGATTCCCAAAAAAAAAATAGAAAAAATGTAAATGTTCATCTGTCAGATCACATTACCGTTTTCCACTTTACCTCAGTTTATCTTAAAGCTCTGGCCCAGAGAATGTGACGATCTGGATCTTATATATTTATATATGGTTTCTTCTCTGCATGGTAGAGTTGTAAATTGCATTTGCGATTGCAGCGATGTACTGTGTTCACAGACAATGATTTTCTGAAGTGCTCCTGAGCCCATGCAGTGATTTCCACTCCAGAATCCTGTTTGTTTTTAATGCAGTGCCTGCCGGAGGGCCTGAAGATTACAGCCTTACAATATTGGTTTTCAGACTTTTCTCTTGTGTACAGATTTCTATTTAATTATATTATGTACCATAGATTATGAGATCCTTAAACTCTTTGAAATTTTATGTTGAGAAACATTATTCTTAAATTGTTCCACTATTTGCCCACATAGTCTTTCACAGAGTGGTAAAGCCCTCCCTATCCTTACTTCTGAAATATTCGTAGTCTCTGGGATGCTCTTTTTATTCCCAATCGCCAATTAGACAATTTAGTTGTGAGATGTTCCACAAGGTTCTTTTTTATATTACACAATGTTTCTTGTCTTTTGTTGCCCCTGTCCCAGCATTTTGTTGAAACGTTTTGCTGGAATCAAATTCAAAGTAGGCATATATTTTTCAAGGAACATTTCTGAGTTTCAACATTTAAGTTTGTGCAATGTTTGGAGTTGAGCAGGACCCAAGCGCAAATAAAAGGCTTTTAATTAGGGAATGGAGGAAATTTTAAAAAACAAGAAAACTACAAGGAACGGTCGGTCAGGCAGGCAAACCACGGACTGGTGGTGGGGACGGCCAAAAACAAAGCATACAACACAATGATTGACAAAGGGCTAACAGAAGAGGACAAACTATATAGGGAGCTAACGAGAACTAAACGACAAACAGGTGAAAACAATTGGAACAAAAGGGACATGGCATGTTCAGAAACAAAAGACAACAAACAAACAAAACAGGCTACTTACAAAAACAAAATGAAAAGGAACCAACCAGAACCTAACAATATGTTGCCTTCGTACTATTTGTTATTGAGATATAGTGTTTAGATGATTTGCACATCTTGCATTCTGATTTTATTTCCATTTTACACAGAGTCACAACTTTTTGGGAAACTGGGTTGTAAAATTTGAAACAAAAAAATAAGTTATTTGTTCTAAATTAAGAAAATCCATCTGAGCCACAATGAACGCTGTTGATCCCAAGACCCAATCTTTTGACCGAAACACAAAATTTGGTGAAACACAAACATTACAATAACACACTGGTACCACAATACCATGTACTAAAACAAGGGTATCTAGAATTCAACCACATGGTATTTTATTTATTTCACATCCAAGCGTTTTAAGAATAGAGTCAGAATTGATGGGAGAGTGCTTCACTTTCCCATTAATTAAGGGGATAATGTACATGCAATACCAATACCTAAGTCCCTATGTTGAGCTTCACAATTAGATATACTTTTGATGTCCAATAACGCTAATATGTGTTGGGCAACTAAGGATTATTCTAATTTAAAACGTTGTAAAAAATGTATAATACAATATTTTCTGTTTAAATTAAATCAATCAAAAGATGAAATGCTTCCCCCATTATTACATTTTTTCCTGTGGTTGTCTGTACCCCAAACATTATTCCCAACAACTAACCCCAATATTAACATTTACCAAGAACTTAGTCATTTTGCTAAATGAGACCACTAAAATGTCACCAGGTCAAATGCTCATTGTTTTATTATGCTTACTGGGATTTTTGGTCCCTACCAGGATAGGAAAACATCAAGACACACATGCACATAATGCCAAAAGTAACAATAAAAGTATGCCCAATTCTAACACTAGCATGAACTTTACGTTTACTCTAAACCTAACCTCTTAGCTAGTAATTACACTTCCTAGTGGAGACCAGACAAATAATCAGTTTGTTTTACTATAATTTTGTACTCCAAATGGACACATACTATAGACCTGGACCACACACACAAACACACACAAACACACCAGTGATGCCTTCTAGAAGGGTTACATTTTTGTTGGCTTTGCCCCCAAAGTGAGCACCGATGCTGCAAACACGTTAACTAAATGTAAGTAAAAAAAAGGCCCAAACGCATTTTACAACTATTTTAACCAAAACAAAGCTTTTTTTTTTAAAGTGGACACATTGGAATTTTGTTTTGTAAACCTTTGTAAGCAAATTCTCTTAATCCATTCCTAACCCATACTGAAATAAGAAATAAGGCCTACAAATAGTATTTTTGGCCTAAAAATAGTATGATGTTTAATATAAAGTCAAAGATGTGGCAGCCACACAAATTGACAATTTCAGCACCTAGATGCATCAACAAACCATTGCGTGTTGCTTCCTGTCTCAGACAAAGTGCTATCTTATCTGAAGGACCTTGCATTTGTTGACCTGCACCACCATCAGTTAATAATTTACTGGCAAAGGCTATGCACACATGTTATCTTTGGCTAAACCATTCAAGACTGGAGATTGCAACAAGGGGTTTTCATTCAATATTTTATCTTGAGAGGTGATGGCCTTATACTGAACTTAATTACACTTTTTTGGACACGTGTATCATGTCCTCATCAAGTTGCCTAGATATTTTGATCAGAATGGGTCTTGAAATGTTGAAGCAACTTGCAGTTCGTAACAATGCCATTGGAGGTCGGTAAAGTCCAACAAAATGGAAAGGTTGAAAATGCAATGAAGGGTTGCCTTGCCATTTTTCCTTGAATGGTACACTTTTCTTCGGTACTTTATGCATATTTTGATACCCTCGTGGACACAGCCTGGTGGGTTTTCGCACTTAAATACAATTTCTACAACTACGGTCTTTGGTTCTGAAAATGTTGAATTGCACCCATGTAACGAATCGCCTTAAACAAATTTAAACCATGTAACTGATGGAGAGAAAAATGATATTGTTACTGTTTTGGACGTAAAACATATGTTTTAATTGCTGAAAATCGGTGATTAAACAAGAACTACAAATACAAAGTTAGGCGAATAAGAAATGTTGGACATCGTTTTCGTGGGTACAAGTGGATCCCGTGTCATACATATCTTAGCAGGCAACAGTAGTGAATAGGTCTATTCTATTGGACAGTTTGTAAAGTGGTTTAATTACCTTGGCTGTCGAAATCTTTGTCGACCGGTTGACCTTTGTCAACATGTTATTGTACTTTAAACTTGGCATCCTATGGCGTTAGTTATTGCGCTAAGAAACGACTCTTTGGCCGCCAGATATTCTCCTCTGCCTCAACGAGCGTAGAGAGGCTGGGGAAAAGTTATCAAGTAGTCTACATCAGCGTCTGCGAGTGGGCGTGTTTCTCTGTTGATTCAACAGTCTCGGCTCTTATGTGAAGCCGAGAGCGCGAACGCACTTTTCTGGTGAAACAAGAACGCAGAAGTCCACCTCTGGCGTGCAGTCTATCTTCAGCTCTAACTTTCCAAAATTGGTTTCATTGTGGAGAGGGCTTTGAAAAATATTTTGGACATTACCAACATGGACGCATTTCGAGTATTAACGTTGTATTTGCTGCTCATCTTCATTTGGAATATACCATGTTTTCAGTCAGCTGCTATTATATCTCCCTCAGTACCAAGGAGAAACAAGGGAGCCAGCATCATTCATGATGGACATAGGTCAACCAAATTTCTAAAAAAGATCTTTGCATCCTCTCCTAGCTTAAGCATTCACCGAGAAGACTTTAAGGACGCAGTTGTGCCCCACGATTACATGCTCTCCATATACAGGACGTACTCTGCTGCAGAGAGACTCGGACTAAACGCAAGTTTTTTCCGCTCTTCAAAGTCTGCTAACACCATAACAAGTTTTGTGGACAGAGGAACAGGTTGGTTTCCACTTAAATGACCAAGTTATGTTTTTGCATAAAACTATTGGAGAATGGTGTTACGTTTGTTAGATTTTTGCACAAATCGCTGCACTAATGTTGAATAATTATTTATCCTAAAAACAAAACATTTTATAGCATAATCTATTTTGAACAACTTTTAATTTTTATTATTGAAATACCAAAGTTGCATTTTCAAGAAGTTCATTTTCTGGTTTGCGAAAAATAACATTACTACGAACCACAAAATAGTTTGTTCGACTTTTAGGGATCGAATCAATGTATTTAAATTTGTCATTTTTTAGTTATGACATGTCCTAATTATTAATTCATAAAACGATATTACAAGGCGAAATACAATTATATCATTGGACTTAGATTATTAGGTGCTCTGGAACATTAGCATTGTTTATGACGGACACACGAAATGTCTGTTGGCATTAAATTTTCTGTTGGGACGCATTTTGCAGAGCCTTAGGAATACAGCAGATTTGCAAAGTATAAAGTTATATTAGACCTACATTGACCCCCAGGTAACACGACAATAAAACACTAATTGAGGCACTCTCTAAATTAAGGTAGTAAATCATTCATGGGTCCCCGCGTGCACCAAACCCATCCTGTTCTAAACCTCGTCGTGTCTACAGACTAGACAATCGCGGAACTGGGCCAGTTGAAATGATCACAATACATGTTATTTTTCCAAAGAACCTTTGAAATAATTTACAATGTTGGTACAGGCCTGAATGTGATTAAATGTCAGAATTGGTTCTACAGATGGGTTGCATCAAAATGAGGCTTAACAATTTCTGTATTGTTAAAAGTTAGCATTGTGATCTGTATGGCTAACGATACAGTTAATAAACGGAAATATTTGAATGAGTTAGGGTGGGCTGCAGGTGGTTTGGAGGAGTTTGTTGTGGAAAATTATTTCACGGAATTGAGCAAAGGCAGATACACTAAATTAAACCGAACACACAGACAAAAAGCCAACGTAATTCAGGATTATTTTAGAGGAGAAATATTAGTTGTGGTCATGGTTGGGAATCTTTCCCATCTTTAACATATAGAGCTTCAACTTTTAGAGATGGATTGTAAACGGATTTGGTGAACAAGACTCACTTTCCCCCTCTGATTTTGATTTGATGTGTCACTGGCTCTGATCCTTTGCTAAACTCTCTGAGGGTTGCTTAGCATCGAACCGCTGATTGGAGTATTTGAACTCGGTGATCTAATTGAGTGTTCATGTCATAACATATCAAACACTGTCTATTCTCTCATAATGACCCAGCTCAGCCAATGGCACTTAACCAAAAATGATGGGGAAAAAACAAAGAATACTTCCTTCACTATGAAGTGGTTAGTATTTTACTGCGTACCTCCCTGTGAGACCGCCACTTTAATTGCGGAAAATTATTTTTCTTCCGTTCTCTACGCACAGTGGTGGTTTCTGAATTCTGGATTTTACCAGGCTCACAAGAGTCGATGTGCATTGCAGAGTAAGCTACAACAGAACGTTTTTTGCAATTTAATCAGCACGAAAAGCAAGATTCAAGAGACTACTTCGTTGCGTAATGTTTATGTTGCGCATTTTCAACAATTACGCACAACTCTTTTTGGAGACACTTGTAAGTGTACACTACACTGGATCTATATTTGTTTATATTTGGTAACATTTAGAAAACGTATGCTAAACAGATTCGAAGACATCCCTAGCTTGGTTATGTAAGACAAGAACAAACCGCATACTTGAAAATTGCTTTTAGCACTTCAAGTTACTCATTAAAACGCGAATAGTGCCCACTGGCCTCGAAAGCCACAGCACTAGAAATCTCTCTCCTCTCCCCACTCTCGTTGTCTCTCTTGTTTCTACTTGCTAGCTCGCTTTTTTCTGTTAAGCCTTTAACGTTGTAATACACTGATGATATCATCGTGTCCTAGGGATATGTTGTCCTTAATATCAGATATACAATAATTGGCCTTAAATAGGTGGAAGATGCATTATAATTGATATTTTTGGTCAGATAAATAACACAATTTACGTATGTCTGAATGTTTATAATTTCACAACAAATAATGTCAATAACGTGCCTCCTTAATTTGTCAGTCTTACCTCAAAATAAACAAACTGCAATGGTCATTTCAAAGAGATTCCCACTTTAACTTCAACATAATCAGACAGAGCACTTTCGAAACGGGAATGTTGTCGTTGGCAAGAGGAGGTGAAATATAAGCGGGGAAGTATTTTAATGAGGAAGAGGGGAATTCAGAACTGTTAATTATTTGGTGACCTTGTATTCGATTTGTTTGAGGTCTTATAAAAAACGGTAATGCAGACCATACGTGCAAAGTTACTGAAACAAACACAAGGTTTCAATCTACTTATTATTGAACTCTACAGGGTTCACAGGGGAAAAGTACTGGCAACCAGATTCAAATATCTATTTGGAATAAAATTATGTTAGTATGATGTATAGCATATATGCGGGAGTTAGCTAACACACATTGCGCAGTTGTTTATAATAACATATATTCAAATAGGTTACAAACACGTGTCTGATAAATCATAAAGAGTTTTTTTTGTATTTAAATTGATGGTGCAATGATAAACGGTGTGACATGTGATGGATAACTCAAAACATCACTAATTATGTCCTAATGCTAAGGAACATCTAATTGTGTTTGGACGAACCGGGCCTATCATTTTTGTAGCCTAGAGAAGTCAACACATTCTCAATTTTAGCATTACCCTAGAATATATTTGTATTGATGAATGATGACGAAATATTCAAGTAATTAATCGAAAGATATATCATATTGAAAACGATGTTAAAAAACGATATTCATGTCTTATAATACTTTGAGTTTTATATTTGAAAAAAAGAACCTACACACATGTTCATATCCTATTTCGTAGGTAGAAAATGTACATAAGAAATGTAGACCATTATATTTTACATTTTAGTAATTTAGCTGACGCCCTTGTCCGGAGCGGTTAATATTTGCGAATGCATACATTTCTGACCTTGTCATGGGAATCGGACACACAACCTCTGGCTTTGCAAGATTCACGCTCTTTCAGCTGAGTTACTGTAATATTCCAACTCACATCGAAGCGCATAACGGTGATTGAATATGTTTAGCCTAGGCCTGGTGGGTATGGAGAGAATAATGCATGAATTGTGTATTGTTCAGATGAGTACAGTAGACTATGTCGTCTTTTTGCCCGTTGTGTCTGGCAGATTGAAATCCCGTCATTTAACTACGACCCTGGTGTATATGCTCAACAATATTGATTAAGGTTTTTTAAATGCATTTTTATGGCACATGTTATTTAATGCAACTTAATATAAAGGCTCCTCGTTTAGTTAAGTTATTCCCTGCGTTCTTCGTTGGACTAATATTATACAACTATAATAACTATACAAAATGTATATTTAATAATGACTTTACATTGATTGGCAGTTCAGTTGGACATTATCTGCGATTTGGCTTTACAGGTAGACAAATGTTAAAGTGTGCCTCCTAATTTCACAATTATCCTAATTAAAATACATACATTTCGATTTTGTGCCAATAAAATAGTTACGACAGTTAAAGTATATGAGTACATTTGAGGAATACAGACTACTAAAATAGGCTCACTGTTGCCTAATACACAACATTGTTAATGGAGTTTTTATTTTTTTTATTTTATTATATTGCAATTTGCACAAATATATCAAAATTAGTAGCCTAATTAAAAGCAACAAAAATGCACAGTGAGAGAGAAAGCGAGACAGTGAGAAAATAACAGAGATGTAATGCCAGCTGCTGTTGTCTTTATGATCGAAGGTGTATCTGACAATTTCCTCAACAATTGTATCGTAGAAACTTAGGAAACTACGCTGATTTCACCTTCATTTTCTCAATTGCTAATAAGGCTTTAGTAAATATGCTATTATTATTAAGTTAACATTGATGTTTGATAATATTGAATTTGTAGACTGATGATGTTAAGAATGGCTACAATATCATAGCCCAATTAAAATGTAATATTTCTGCTTAAAGATGTTATCAAGTATGATGTTAAACATGAGACCTTTTTATATCATTTGAATATGTGTCAGTCGTAGTTGGGCTCAGCATAACTGCAGAGTGGTCACTGAAAAACAAGAAAGAAGGCCAGCGGATCTGGCCTCTTTGTGAGAATGTGTACCCTCCTCCCTGCCTCTTCAGAACACTGTACACTCTAAGTGAATCTGACTGCAATTATTTCTTTTTTATCTTGCAGACGATCTCTTGCACTCTCCTTTGCAAAGACAAAAGTATCTGTTTGATGTCTCAACCCTTTCAGACAAAGAGGAGCTGGTTGGAGCTGAATTAAGGATTTTCAGAAAAGTGCCCGGGGATTTCCAAGCGTCCCCGACAAGTCTGTATGACATCCAATTACTCTCCTGTCGATCAGAACGGCTACTGGATTCCAGATCCCTTGACCCTCTGGATTCCCAAAAACCAGGATGGGAGGTTTTGGACGTGTGGGGAATGTTTAAAAACCCGCATCACTCAGCCCAGGGTGGCCAGATATGTCTCCAACTCAAGGCCACTCTTGGTAAATCAGAAACGGAAGTCGATTTAAAACAGCTGGGATTTGACAGAACCGACCGAACCCAGCAAGAGAAGGCCATCTTGGTGGTTTATACCAGGTCCAAGAAAAGAGAGAACCTGTTCAACGAAATGAAAGAGAAGATCAAGTCACGTGGATCTGAGAGCCAGTCGGACGAGGAGAGGGGCCTGCAGTTTAAAGCCAGACGCAGACGTAGGACTGCATTGAACAATCGTCATGGGAAGAGACATGGCAAAAAATCAAAATCTAGATGCAGCAAAAAGGCTCTGCACGTGAATTTCAAAGAGCTAGGGTGGGATGATTGGATCATTGCGCCTTTGGATTACGAGGCGTACCACTGCGAGGGCGTGTGCGACTTCCCATTGAGATCGCATTTAGAGCCAACAAACCATGCCATCATTCAAACTCTCATGAATTCCATGGACCCAAATAGCACACCACCTAGCTGTTGTGTTCCCACCAAACTAAGTCCCATCAGCATTCTTTACATAGACTCGGGCAATAACGTTGTGTATAAGCAGTACGAGGACATGGTTGTTGAGCAGTGTGGCTGCAGGTAGCGTCTTGGCAACTCTTGAAAGTATTTAAACCCCGTAAAATCAAAGATAAGTCAGTCGGTACAGCTTAGAGTTTGAAAGCTTGGCTACAACTGTCCATGGCATATCTGAAGCATATAGACCCATGCGTCTGGCCATATCATGGTGCGGCTAAACTTAACTCAAAAGGGATCCGCCTGAGGTGTTATTTGTAGTGGTGGCCTGTGCAAGCATGCATATTTATTTTTGTCCAAATTAAAGTCAGTAAAATCTTTCATAGCTTTCGATGTTCAATTGCTGTCTTCATCTACATGCCCAGAAAACCTTTTTCATCCATTTGACACGTTTTCAATAGCACGGTCAATTGTTTGCCAGGCCCTGACATGGATTGAGAGGCTGTCATAACTCCTTTGCCTATATCCACCGTGGAGGGGTGGGCATCAAAATGGCTCAGGCGTGGCCAATCATTATTATATTGACATTCACATGTCAATATAATAAAATAGATAGTTGTTATATAGGCCATTATAACGTTAACGTCTGAGGAAACGTAGAATTGTTGGTCTTTCATTCGTGGACTGTGTCCAAAATGGGCACAGTGGAATGCACCTGTTCAAACTAGGCCGCAGTCACGGGATAGCCCTTGTGCATTGTTGCAGCTCCCTGCTACGGTTTTGCAAAGAGGACTCATTTGTTGCGGGTGTTTCCAGGCTCACTGCCAGTGACCAGTCTAAACTACCCAGCTCTTCTGATGCGTTATCAATAGGCCGTAGCCCCCCTCCCTCTCGAAAGGTGAATGTAATCTACCAAACACAATGGGGTCTGAGGAAAAGAGATAGCGCGGGTATGCCTAGAAGAGATTTCCCTGCGCCTTGCTTCCTCTGAATCGCTCCTAAGTCATCACAGCCGGGGGAATCGAATGTAAGACTAAACAGACAAGTAAAACTATTGGATCTATGGAAATTGGCATTCGTATTGTGCCTGCCCTTGACAGCTGACTGACTTGTTGGAGGCACCGTGAAAGGCGACTTGGATGCACACAGGAGCACGCGAGGACACTAGAAGCCACCGTTAAATAATTAAGACAAATATTTGCATCGTCAACGTCTGCATCTTTACAAAATGCACTTCCACAACTGACTGCGCCTATGTCATGTAGTCAGGATGAACGGCTTTTTCATGATACATCGACTGACCAGAAATGACTCGCAAAGGAGATGATATTTAAATGCACATTAGCTTTGAATGCACTGCTGTTCATTATTTGAGCTGTACATATTTGTATAGTTAAAACTTTACAAGTGCAACGAATGGAGAAATGACTAAATGCATTTCTTTGTAAATGTACATACCTTAAATGCACTCAAATCGTTATAATTTCTATTCTATAATAATTTTATTATTTGTGATGTACAGAGTTTCATGATAATCATATATTTCTTACATTGATAAGAGTAATTTAAGCTGTATCCAATATTTGTTTTTGCTGAGGGTGGAAATACCATTATTGATGTCTACCTCATAATTACCTAGGTCCTGAGTTCTGAGGTGCATTCAACTAGTGTTACGTTTTTTTCAATGATATATGAAATTATACGTTTATATACATACATATTAATGGATACTATTCCACACCATTACTGTACTAATAAAATGAAAAAAAAATGAAAAAAAATCCACTTCCCTTGTATTCCCATGACTCTATTCCCCGTGTAATTTGACAGAAATCGGTGAACTGCCCATCTGTGTGACAAAGGGAAAACATCACTTTGAAGTGATATGTAACTCTACGTCCCCCCTAGTGAAGTTACAGATCTGCAACTCACTAATTACAGTACTTTTAACATTGTTGGAAGCCAAGATTTAATAGATTCAGACAAGGAGGATTTGAATAATGGTAAAATACACACTTCTATTTCAGCTTTGGGTATTTTCCGAAAAATTAAGTAAAAAGTTAAGAGTGTCCCCATTTATGTTTGCATTACAAGTGACTAGAAAAATTCTCGTTTTCCCCTTGGTTTCAAAACTTGAATGGGATATCCTGTTTGTTTATATATTGTTGACATTTCTCAAACATTTTCAATTAATTTCAATCTTATGAGATAACAGTGCCTCCAAGATATATTTCGAAATCTTAACCAATAAATGTGTTTGTATTACAAAACTAGCTTTTAGCGCAGCATGTTGTTTCATTTCTAGTGGACAATACACCACATTCTACACATGTGCGATTAAAATGACTTCTGCTGGTTACAGCAATGACGCCGTTGACTTAATGTCATTTATTTTCATGCGGTATAACTCAATGGGAGTGACAATGAAGCTCGGATTCCTTTAAAAGTTAATACAATGTAAACAAATCATTCATCTTTATTGGCAGGAGTTCATAGGCTGTAAATTATATAACGGTTCTGCAGTCCATTAACTTATTACAAGTCATAGGGCTCTGCCTCAAGCCACAGGACATGTAATTGCTTTCGCTTGCATGTAAACAGCAACATCTCCCATCATAGCCGTAGTGTTATTGTTCCCTGCTCTGCTAAGTGCTATACCGTCAACGCGGTGGCCATGCAACTAGAAGGAAATGCATTGACTGTCCATGATAGGTTACTGAATAGATGAACCACAGCTATTTCCCAATGAATTAGCCACCCCCCAGGGTCAAGTTTACTTAACACTTTAACATTTCCCAATCTGCTGGATGACAAAAACTTTGAAAGGAGGGAGTGCTTCCATATAGGCTATCGACCTTGGCCTGGAAACAATTAGGAAATGGCTTTGAAATGTTAGATGTTATCCAGGCTCTTTTACAGTATCATGTCACTCCCCACATGTTCGCTAGGGGAAAGAGAGGACACTAAGTGCCCTCTTTAGCGGCCCCTGCAAATGGCTGACACAACTACCACTCCCATGAGTATAACCAAATGACCCTTCAGGCTATGTCTTTGTGGCTTCATTGAACAGCGTCAGGATTTTAAGCGACTAATCCCAGCCCCCCTTCAGGCACAGTGTACCAATATTTTGCTATGAGATCTGCAGTTCTAGGTGAACAGAGAAGTGTTCCAGGTGATGTGAAGGCCAGGGTTGTAATTGTTTGGCTGCCATTAGGCCATTGTGCTCTATGTTCCTTGATTTTTGTGATATTGATTGTGAGAAAGAGGGTTTGGAATCAAATACCCTTCCAACCAGCTCCTCTTTGTGGGATTTTTTGGTTTGTTTGTATCCTTTATTGAATAAAGGGCTGTGATGAAATCACTGGTGTAGGAAGTTTCGAGAATGGTTACATGCCGATGACAAGGAAGGAATGCAGTAGTTTACTCATCTCTATCATTCACTCTTCACTGCTAATGGTTTTATATAAAATAGATTACGTTTTTCCTCTTAGTTGCATAATTGTCTTAGTCACCATTATGGGGAAGCCATTCAGAGAGGGAGGGGCGTTTAACATTTCTTTCTAATATATTTATTTAATCCAACTCATGTTGGCAAAGTGACTGCTCCCTCAGAATATGCAGAGAATGTTTAACACAAATATTGTTGACACCACACATCTGTGCACCACTGAGTTTGCTGCCTATTTGTGGTCCATGACATCCATGATAACATTATCAAGATCTACACAGTTTTTCCAAACCGTCCGGGAGTCTCTCCAAATTTAAAAACACAAGTTGGCTCTTCGGGACTAACATTTTCCCCATACTTAACCCCCCCCTTTATCAGTGATGTCCTCATCCACGATCCAGTGGGGAGAATTAATGAAACATAACATTCAGAGAAGAAGTGTATAGGGAAGTGGACGTACGTGGTCAAATGCATTCAATGGCTTACATGAACTGTTTGTTTAATGGCTGACTTGAAAATGCTTGAGCATTATAATTCTTGATTTTGTAGCATGAGAATGCTTGATTAGGACACTTTAGACTAGGTCAAATGTAATACTTTTTATCAATGACAGTCAGTAAATGCTTCTGTACTCAGAAATTGTTTTCTTTTTTTATTTCCGGAGAAGAGTGCTCACCTGTTCCCTTTTATTTTTTTGGTCTTGCATTGACCCACTGGTTTGTGGCTAATTACCCCACAGGCAGAGCAAGGTGGCGTATTTCCCTTTTCTTTCCAGAGCGTGTGCGCGCGCACAGACAGACACACACACACAAACACACCCACACACATACACACAAATAATTGGGTTGGTTTAAAGTGTTGAAGTCTAACTTGATGTAAGTGAACATGCACGTGTGTATGACTGCATGTGCTCTAGAGAACAGAAGGATGGTAGCACACACAGATGGACCGATGAGTGTTGCAGAGTAACAGCAGATGCCTGGACTGACCCCTGCTGCCGCCCCACATTGAACCACTGGCCTGGAGACAAAGGGCGTGGTGAGTCCAAACATTAAATAGACTTGCTTGTGCCTAAATGCCAGAGGTCACATTTATTTTCATACACCTCTTTCTTCTGAGACAGAAAGTGAGTTGAATCAGGCCAACAATCCCATTGAAAATAAGAAATGACTAACCACCTTTTTTTTAATAATCTAGTATCAGTTTTACTTCAGGGTGTTACAACCTAGAGCTTCTGACCACTAACTAAAATGTTGCTGGGTTGAATCCCCAAGCCATCAGATTGAACAATCTGTTGCTCTATATTTGAAGATAGGAGTGTTAACCCTAATTGTTTCTGTATGTCACTCTGGATGCCAATGTCTGCTAAGTGAGTAAATTGAAAATGGAGTAACGAGTCGGTGATGCTGTAAAGAGAGGTGGTTGCCCCTGGCATCTGCTCTCGGAGTAAAAAAAAGGAAAACACAGGGTTAACCTAACAAAGGACTAATGTGGCATCTGCTGTGTTCATTTCTTTCCCAGCCCTGCGGTTGTTAAGTCAGGAGGACCCTCTGAGGACCTGTGCTAACCCACCAGTTACCTCTCCACTGGCTGAGGTACCCTCAAGCCAATCAAGGGGAAAGGCCTGCAAACACCTCAATTGTTAAATCAATTACACCCCAGCCTTTGATGCTTTATGTTATCCATCGTCACATAGCAATATATTTCAAATGAAATCGAAGCATTAATGGATGGTAGAGGTTTCGGCATAACTCAGGAAGGGACCGATTCAGACAGTCGATCCTGGCCTAACGTTTTAAAAAATGACTGATGAAGGTCATGCCAGAGACAGTGTTGACTGTGTGAGGTTGACGGATCTACAAGTTCCAGCTCAACCCTTTTGGTCCGTTTGTTCTCTCCAGGAATGTCCCAGAATGGCCTTTCACCCCGCTTCATCTTGCTGCTACTAACCAGGACTGTGTTGTGGAGGTCGAGCTGCCCGGTAATCACACCTCAAATTGATTGTGTGCCACAAGCGTTTTACTCCATAAGTGCCTATGAATTGATGCGCCTAGCTACAGACCCAAAACAAAGTTTCTTCTTTGTGTGGATATATATATGTATACATTTGTCAGGACATTTGTCTGAGTATCTGTGTGTGAGACTAACCAGTGTCTTTGTGTGTTTGTGTGAGTGCCTAAATGTGCTGGATACGAGAGTAAATTTGCTCAGTTACTTCGACAATGCTTATGTTTGGGGGCAAAGCCAGGACATGACCTCCCTGTCAATTCACATCTGTGATGGCAACTGGAATGGTGCTGGGAGGAGGAGAAGGACTTGCGATTGGCCAGGGGACCAGGCATGCCTTCCATTGGTCAAGACCTCCAGCGCATAGCATGAGGGGGAGTTGGGAGACCTTGACCAACCCAGCAGCTTGAATTGGAAACCAGCATCGCAACACCACACATCAATCCGGTCTCATTCGTGTCCGGCAAGAACGTAGCCCCTGGATCCAAGCCGGCTGACCCAGGTGTGAGAAGCATACCGAAGAGGTCGGTTTGATACGGAGTAGCAATACATAGTTAAAACAAACATGGGTCATGAGTACTAGGATCTCCCCGGTGTAGGGGGAGTAGGAGATGGGAGGGGGGTTGCCGGGTGATGCGGAGCTAAGAGGGCCTGATGGACAACTCCACATCTCAAAGAAGGCAAAGCTTTCACTGAAAAATGGTGCCTGGGGTATCTCAAAAGGTCAGGGCCCCGAACACCAGCACACTACATTAATCACGAGACGCCGCGGCTCACCTGTCTAGCGTTTCAGACGCATCGTGTACAGTTCGCCTCAATTACGCTTGATTACGAGGTGTGGAAGACACTCCCGGCCCATGAAGAAAAGATCAGACAATCAATAATGCAACTTCGGAATAGGGTGACTCTCTGTCAACAAAACAACAGGGCAAGGGCAACATGCGCTGTGCCAGATTTGACTGAATGCTAGGTCACACACGCACACATTTTCGGGGGTGCACGCACACACAAACACATAAATATATACATACACACACACTGCATGGTGTACAAAAGGGAGTAAAAGATTTCACGGTATCTTAGCCCCCTCAGAGTAATTACCCCATGATGTGTTGGTGGCGGATGGAACTGTTGCAGATGTTTTATGACGGGGGCCCTTTTCATTTTGTCTTCCCGTTGAGGGACAGATTTATGGTGCAACTCAGTCCTCCATTCAGGAATGCCATCCCCTTCCCACCCTCTGTTTTCCCTTTTACACACACACACGCACACACGCAAATACGCACACACACTGGTGATACTCTCTAGAGGTGTTAGGTTTGGTTTTCTTCTCCGCTGGTGCTGAAAATGTGTAAAATTGGTGTAAGTTTAATGTTTCACCAACAGTTTGTCTGAATTTTAGTATGTTAGCACTTTTGCCAGCTTTTCCAATTACCAGGCTGGCTTATGTGGTCACAGAGGTTGTTGGCAGCAGTGTACGAAAGGAATACATGTTTGATGATCCCTTCAATAGGAATGTTTCTAAGCTGGCTGGTAGCATCTTGACCCGTGAGGATGGACTCAGCTGCGGGAGACCTCTTCGAAGAGCCCACGGTCTGTGGAGGATAGCAGGCCCAGATTTGAACCCACTATGACACTATCTCGACAACTGTTATTCTGCTAAAAGAAACGATCATTGAAGTAAAGATGGGTTAGCTTTTTCAAAAGTAATAGCCTTGGGTTCCTTGCAGAGAAGTGTTTGATGTGCTGAATTCTCTTGCTGTGGTTTCAGTGGCTGTTTTGGTGTGGTTCTCCAAAAGTTGGTCTGTGAATCGAATCTATAGTTCAATAGCTTTTACACCAAGGCAAAATATTGGTAATAAATGGGTAGATTAGTAGCAGTCTAATTAGAAGGGAGCATACTGAAAATTCCCCTCAGAAGGATCCCTGTTATTATTAATGTTAACTACACTGTACATCACAGACGGCAGGAAGTGCTAAATGCATTTAACAATTCATTTAACCAACACAAGGAGACACATTAAGTTGAGAACAAGGCCTGTGCTTGTCACCAGAAGTCTCTCAGAGCACGAACAGTGGAAAGTTGTCAGGTACAAGTATTTTAACAAACGAGGTCAGTGGAGGAACAGTTCATATTAATTATTTACCGAAGCAGGACAAAGAGCCCGGCGAGACTAGATAACCCTGAAGACCCAGAGGAGTTTGGTACATAAACATAGGCTCATCTTGTTACAAATACAGAGAACACAGTGACATTTTGATGCTACGCTATCATCAATCCAAACGTTATCCGATTTTGTATTGATTTTACGCATTGTGACATGATTTTTCAGATGTCAGGCCTTCATTGTTTTTGTTCCCAGTTGACGCTAATTACGCAGAAAGACTCTGGCTGTTGTTCTCTGAGATTCTTTCCGGAGTGAATTATGAGGGATCCGTTTTTGATTCATGTTACGACGTCTAACATGGTTGAAAATGTGCATTTATTCAAAAATGAATCACATATGTGCTTAGTGTTTGTTTCGATTCATTCCTTATAATACCACTGTCCATTCTGAGCGTGATAAATTATTGTAGTCTTTTTTGATATGAGGAATGTTGTGAGTTTTGTTTGACCAGATGTAACTTTATCACACGCTCCCTCTTTCTTTCTATTCTTGTCTCTCACATCTTAGCTCGAAAAAACCCTCTCCACACAAAAAAAGTGAGCTCTCACACAATATTTCTGTTTGCTGTAATCTGACCTCTTTGTGAACTGCGGTGAAGTGAAAGGCACTTTCAGCCAGCAGAATCAAATGGCAGAAGCCATATGCCTTTCAACTGATACAAAGGTGGGAGAGATGGGGGTTGGGGGTGTTGGGAGGGGAGGGGCTTTGCATGCTAGGTTGAAAAGGAAAGTGCAGCCGTGTCGCATCTTTTTGTGCTGGTAAAGTGGTCTTGGTGGTGTTGGTGTGTGGGGTGCAGGGGAAGGGGTGTGTGTCTCCATGTTTGTGAGGTCTGGGGGGGGGGGTTGTTGCCTAGACGTGCCGTGGAACACAAGGAGAGGACACGGGAGAATGTCCCACAGACTTTTTAGATGAGGCTTTTTCATGGATGAGTGAAGTGAGCAAACAGCATTCCTTTCTCTCGGGAAAAGTGCGTGCGTCCGTGTTCATGCGCATGCGTTTTTGTGAACGTGTTGTGCCGGGGTTTCGGTGAAGATGTTCAGAGGTTGAGACTCGATCTGATGTCTGATGGGCTCCACTTGACCTCAGTGCTCACTGAGGCCTGACTGACTAACCTCACAATGCTCGTGAAGCCAACACTTGTCTCCGTCTAGGCTAATGGCTTACGACCACCTCCGGATCAAATGGAATCCTTCGTCCCAATGATACCATGAGCCTCGTTAAGTTAGCTAAAGCATGAAAACATGGCAAGTGTGAGGTGCACCTCATCACTTCTTAGTTGGCTGTACAGCAACCTTCCATGTGTAAGAGCATGTGAGAAACACACGTCTTTTGGTGGAGTTTTACACCTATCAGCGGTCAGTTTCTCTGAGACATTCTGCTTTGGCGGCAAAGAGTGCCACGAGCGTGATGCGCTTCAAGCAGGGGGGACAATACCGAGGCTTGATAAACGTACCAAATGGAAAATGATTTGCTGCCCCATTACGATACAGCCCTATAATCTGTCTTTCAGTTCCATTATGAAAGGGGGTAAGACCTGCTTTGTAGCCGGGGGATGGGGAGGACAGGAAGTATGTTTGTATAGAAGCAACATTAATTCATTCCTCTCCGCGCTCTTTGAAGAGCACCAGCAGCTATGACAGGCTAAATGTTTCCAGAGATGTCACATTTCCACAAAATCTAAAAAAGGGGCTCTCGTGAGCACTCATCCTTTCATGTTTGATCCTGCGTCGGAGATTGTATGATAAACAGACTGGGGGTTGGTTGGGGGTGGTGGTGGTGGTGATGGGGGGTTGAGGGGTGGGGAATGTACACCAGGGTCTGGTCCTGCCGGGTCTGCCACAGGATCCAGATGCCTCAGCAAATTAGGTCTTTGTCTACTTCGGGGGGGGGGGGGGGGGGGCTTGAAATGCAAGTCTGAATTAAGATCTGGAGTTTCTCTTCAACCTTCTAGGATTGCATGGTTATTACGCTGCATCTGATTAATTTGGGACTACTTCCACATCTCCTTTGCGTCCTCTGCCTGGCCCCACTGACCTTAAACCTGTACACTTCTTTCCATATCCCGTGACAGACACTTAACAGATGCTCCAGTGTCTCTGCATTAAAGTATTAGCTTTTAATAAAATGCCCTGAGCCGGTAAAGAGGATGTATGCTATTATTATGAAAATTGAGGACGAGTTAATAGTCTAGTCAATATACAATATCTCACAGAAGTGAGTACACCCTTCACATATATGCTAATTTTTAACACTGAAGGAATGACACTTTGCTACAATATAAAGTAGTGAGTGTACATCTTGTATAACAGTGTACATTTTCTGTCCCCTCAAAATAACACAACACACAGCCATTAATGTCTAAACCGCTGGCAACAAAAGTGAGTACACCCCTAAATGAAAATGTCAAAATTGGGCCCAAAATGTCAATATTTTGTGTGGCCACCATTATTTTCCAGCACTGCCTTAACCCTCTTGGGCATGAAGTTCACCAGAGCCTCCAAGGTTGCCACTGGAGTCCTCTTCCACTCCTCCATGATGACGTCACGGATGCTCAATAGGGTTTAGGTCTGGAGACATGCTTGGCCAGTCCATAACCTTTACCCTCAGCTTCTTTAGCAAAGCAGTCTTGGAGGTGTGTTTGGGGTCATTATCATGTTGGAATACTGCCCTGCGGCCCAGTCTCCGAAGGGAGGGGATCATACTCTGCTTCAGTATGTCACAGTACATGTTGGCATTCATGGTTCCCTCAATGAACTGTAGCTCCCCTGTGCCGACAGCACTCATGCAGCCCCAGACCATAACACTCCCACCACCATTCTTGACTGTAGGCAAGACACACTTGTCTTTGTACTTCTCACCTGGTTGCTGCCACACGCTTGACACCATCTGAACCAAATAAGTTTATTTTGGTCTCATCAGACCACAGGACATGGTTCCAGTAATCCATGTCCTTAGTCTGCTTGTCTGCAGCAAACTGTTTGTGGGCCTACTTGTGTATCATCTTTAGAAGAGGCTTCCTTCTGGGACGACAGCCTTGCAGACCAATTTGATGCAGTGTTCGGCGTATGGTCTGAGCACTGACAGGCTGACCCCCCACCCCATCAACCTCTGCAGCAATGCTGGCAGCACTCATATGTCTATTTCCCAATGACAACCTCTGGATATGATGCTGAGCACGTGCAATCAACTTCTGTGGTCGACCATAGCGAGGCCTGTTCGAAGTGAAAGCGCTGTATGGACTCACCGTGCTGCAGCTCAGTTTCAGGGTCTTGTCAATCTTCTTATAACCTAGGCCATCTTTGTAGAACAACAAATCTTTTTTTGCCATGAGGTAGCATGTGGAACTTCCAGTGACCAGTATGAGGGAGTGTGAGAGCGATAACACCAAACCTAACACACCTGCTCCCCATTCACACCTGAGACCTTGTAACACTAACAAGTCACATGACACCGGGGAGGGAAAATGGCTAATTGGGCCCAATTTGGACATTTTCATTTAGGGGTGTATTCACTTTTGTTGCCAGCGGTTTAGACATTAATGGCTGTGTGTTGAGTTATTTTGAGGGGACAGAAATGTACACTGTTATACAAGCTGTACACTCACTACTTTACATTGTAGCAAAGTGTCATTTCTTCAGTGTTGTCACATGAAAAGATATAATGAAATATTTGCATAAATGTGAGGGGTGTACTCACTTTTGTGAGATACTGTACATACCTTTGTCAATAACAAAGTATAAATTAAGATGTAAAAAAATATCTCAGACAAATTGTTGAAATAATTACAATAACCCTTATATAATATTTTTCCTTTCGGTAACACCCTGTTTGTAATAAATTGGGAAATATCACGCAAAGTGGATTACGCCAGAAGGCACAAAGGCAAGTTAATCAAAATGTCATATAAAACTCATCCATCCTTGTCCAGGATCTAGACAGAACAACTTGGCTGTCTTTAGAGACGTTAACTGATCTACCATGTTAAACAAAACAGTTCAAGTTGCGGCAACAGGCAAAGATCAGATATAAAACTATACAGGGAATGAAACGTTTAAGTTAACTGAACCCCAAAATTTAAAATGGGGTTGACCTGCGACTTTGGGTTGGTTGGAGCTCTGACTAAAACAAAACACAATTACTGCACCCAGATAAAATACAGAATTTACTGGCCGAAGAACCTTGTCCTTTGTAATTTATTGTTATTTTGAAATACCTTTTTTGATGAAAACATTTTATGTGACAGTGATGCTTCAGCCCGCCCATTCCAGCTGTTTTTTTACTTTTCAAATGTACTTGTATATTTTAGGTGTTATTGAGAAAAAAATACATAATGTGCCAAATGAATGAATAACCATGGAACAGTAACCCAGGGTAATGACAGGATGAAGCTGCAACGTTGCAATGCACTGCAGTAAATGTTAACATTTTAAGAAACACAAGAATGCCTTTTTAGTTGATGTGCTTCTCAGTCAGTTGCATAGGTATAGATTATATTGTATGGATACTGTATGAATATGTTGCATGGATACTGTATGAATATGTTGCATGGATACCATATGAATATGTTTTATGGATACCGTATGAATATGTTGTATGGATATGTTGTACTCATACTGTCTTCTGCAATATGTTTCAATTTCACTGAACCAATAACTTCATCCAAGGGACATTGCAACATTATCTCTCTTTTCCTCTCTCCCTGCAATTTTCTATTTGAATGACTTAAATAGCATTAAATAAAATTGTTTACTTTGCCAAAAGAAGGGAAAAAAACATACTATATATAGTGAAAACAACAATAAAAGTAAAACTGAACACACTCTGACTGATGTAAAGCTAGTGTCTCTCTGTCTTTCTCTGTCTCTGACTCTCTCTTTGTCTGTCTCTCTTTGTCACTGAGGTACTCCGTTGGAGAGCAATAAAACGCTCTCAGAGAAAACAGAGCTCTGGAAAAGAGGCAGTAAAGTGAATGTAAACCGAAGCAAGAAAGAAAAGAGAGAGAGAAAAAAATTGAGCTCTCGTAAAAATAAATCATAAAAATACCAGAACAGTAGTGAAACATCTTTTCATTATTCTTAATAAAATCCCTAAACAAGCCTGCATTAATGGGTAAGGTTTCATAACATATGACCATTTAAAGGTCTATGAGTCCTATTAAATTGAGCCGGTTAAAGAAAGCTTAACTGCTCACCTCACAGAAATGATCAATGGAACTACTGAGTTTCCCTATATATAATTCTGTTACATTTTTGATGAATGGTGTCCTTACAAATTACACATTTCGTGGACTAAAAACAACCATATAAAATCCATTCAGAAGCAGTCCAATTACTCAAAGGTATGGTTGATCACTGTTTGAATCAATGTTGGCCATTTTCCAATGGGCTTTCCAAAGAGAAGCAAGTGCATAGCAATCAGACATTGACTGTTTCTTCCCAATCAGGGAATATGTAAGGATTAAGTGGTGTTTCACAGGTTCACAGCCATGCAATGAAACAAAAAAGAACCAAAAATAATGCCCACTGACATATTGATTTCATCATCAGAAATTGCCTTGGTGGGAGCACTCCCGATTGAAACATAATTTATACACACAAACACAATCCCCTAAACATAACCCCTTACCTAATCCTTAGCCTACCCCGAAATAACTTAATCTTTACGCCTAAACTTAACACAGCATTAACACGTAACCCTTAATACCTAGACATTAAAGTAATCCAAATTCTTCCCTCAATTGTAAGTTCTATCCTAAACCTAGGATAAAAGAACCTTTGGAAAATAACCTTTGTTTTCCTGGAGGGGGCAAGCTAAAAAAATCATGTGGGGAAGGATTTGTAAGGACTTCTAGTCCCCACGTGAGAAAGGAGTGGTAGCTGAATTTTCCCAGGGGCTAGCTAGCCTGGAGGATGGCATAAGCTAAGAGCTCCTGGTGGGTTCGGTATGAGCCGTTAGGGAGGAGGGCATTCCAGAGTTCCAGCCAGGCTGATCGGCAGTGGCTGCTCCTCCCGTCCCTCCGAGGCAGTGTGCCACTGCTGCCAGCAGGGTGCCCTCTGAGCGGCACATCTCGTTAACCAGGGAGGGGGGGGTGGGGGGGTAATAAGAGAGAGGAGGAGGTGTGTAAAGATGGCAGCTCCAATGTACTAATGCCACATTCCTGTTTTGCTAAGTTACTGGCATTGGATATAGTTCCCTGAATATTTTAGCTTCAAGATAGTGGCTTTTTCATTGTCGATGACACGGTCACACGCTCTTCTTCTGCCTGCCGTCAGTCAGCATGGTGAGAGGCTCGGGGACAGTTTCTGTCTGTAAGCCATCAGACTTCTGACCACCTGCACTGATTCATCTGAGCACTCATTCACTCACACATTCACCCATTAAAACACACATTAAAACACACAATGTGCTACAATTATAACTGCTCATTATTGTTATAAATAATGTTTTTGTTGTCAATTTTGAATATTGTTTTATCTCTTTTCTTATTATAACATATTTTTTTCCTGTAACATTCAAGTAAGAACGTGAAAGTAAGAGGTAAACAGTTTGCCTTGTGTATCCTATGCATTTAACCATTGACCATTAACATAACATAACATTAATCTTTATATTTCTGAAATATTGAGGTTGTGACTGAATACTGTTATATTTATACAGCTTCACCTTATCATTTCATGTATTCTTTTTCTGCTCCATAAATTGTGCTGTGGGGATTCTTGGTAATTGTCTAATGATGAGCCAGAATATTGGGATAGTTCTAAAACATAATTACTGGAGAGGTCAAAATAGAGAGGCCCTGACATAGCCAAGACAGTTTGGCTGGACTCCTTGACCTCCATGTGACCCCCATACGAACAGTTAAGTATTTCTAACCCGTGTTTAGTCTGCTCCCTGCTTTTGCTGGAAAACAATTAAATATTTCAGCTCAAACTAAAAAATAGCCCCAAAAGCCAAAGAACCTTGCCAAAACGCGACAAGCATTCAGACATAGCAGAAGACACCAGGGAGGAGAATGAACGAACAAAAGCTTTACAGCCATTGAGTTGTGTCAATAAAAGTTTGGATTTACAGACATGTCGATTTTACGACTCTTCAGTCCAAGTGCCAGCACTATCCACTTACTGCAGGCTGGCCGCGTAAAATGGCTCAAGTGTTTACGCTACGCAGCCGGTGGCTTGAATCTGCTCTCAGTCACTACAGCTAAGCATGACATGTTTGCCTGGAGGACCCTATGTACGCTATCCCATTAGCGTCAACTTCTGGGAAGTATGACAAGGAATAAAGGATGCCGTTGGTACTCCGCAAACACTTTATCCTCCCATCTGTGTATGCTGCCATTCTTCCATCCACTAGCGCTAACACCCACACTCCAACATACACACCTATACGTGCATGTTCAGTCACATTCCAACTATGTGGCCATGTGCTTGTTTGTATTTCTGAGCATGTCCACGTTGGAATCCAACACACATTGATGGCAATAAATTGGGTTTTATAACATTAAGATTTGTTTCTGTGTGTGTGTGTGTGTGTGTGTATACGTGCAAGTTATGAGGAGTGTATTAGGGCTCTGCTCGATGCTTAGAGTGACAGCAATTAATTTCTTTGGGTTTTTACAACATTGAGATTACACAAGGAATATGAAACAGATGGAACAGATGCTCATGTACTACATTACATTCCATATGAATTTGGACAGTGTGCTTTTTTCGGCTCTGCACTCCAGCACTTTGGATTTGAAAGGATACAATGACGATGGGGTTAAAGCAAAGACTGTCAGCTTTAATTTAGTGGGGGTTTTATCTATATGAAATAACAGCATACTTTGTACACATTCCTCCCATAAATAAATTGATCAGAGATATTGCCAAAACATTAGGGATGACAAAATCAAGTGTTTTCTACATTAAGAGGAAGAAAGAAGGCACTGTTTAGCCTAGTAATGGCAAATTACATTGACCAAGGAAGACATCTACAGTGGGTGACCAATGAATGCTCAACAGAATTAAGAAAAAACAAAGAACTGTCAGACCGATCAGAAAAACTCTCCAGGATGTAGGCAGTCAATGCAATTCACAGAAGATTTCACCCTTCAGACTACAGAGGCTGTCCTGCTTTGGAACTGGCTCACTTGTCTTCATTGGTGATGTAACTGCTGATGGCAGAAGTAGAATGAATTCTGAAATGTGCAGAAACATTGTGTCTGTTCAGATACAACCGAATGCCTCCAAATCCATTGAATGGCACTTCACTGTGCATCAAGACAATAATTACATAATGTGACATGAATCGAATTGAGCACAACTTTTACTTGAAAACAAGACTGAAGGCAAAAATGTTGCAAAACAGAGAAACTGAAAATGGCTGCAGTACAGGCCTGGCAGAGCTTCACCAGAGAAGACCCAGTGTCTAGTGATATCTATGAGCTGCAGAAGTACTAAATATGAAAAGATTGTTTAAGATTATTTAAGATGTTAATTTGTCCAAATACTTTTGATCCCCTAAAGTGTAAGGGACTTAAAAAGGGCTGTAATTTCTACATGGTTTGCAGAATCTGTATGTTATTATGCTCAAATTAAAGGTTACAGCCTTAATGTGTTAGTCATTGTTTTATTTAAAATACAGTGTGCTGGAGTATAGTGCCTAAACAACAAAACTTAAATCACAGTCCAAATACATATGGACTGTATTTTTTTATAATTAAATTATTCTCCTTAAAAATTGTCACCTCAGATGTACTCATTCTTCATCTTGCAGAAAAATAGCAACAGAGAGCTTGTGACTTTCTGGGGCCAGGAGTGGCAAAGCCGTCTGCGATACTGTCTCGCAGTGCAGCTGTGCCATTGCAGCTGGTGTTAATGTCCTGATTGAGGCATACTTGCAATACCAATGAGTCCAGCAGAGGGCGGTCCAAAATTGTCGCAGCACCGCCTGTGGTGGACGGATAGGGCTGCCTTGACTTATTGCATTTCTTGTGGTAGACTCGGCACCAGGCATTTCAGTTATGGCTGTTGGCCGGGGATTGCATTCACCTCTAGCGGGTGAGTACCCCGGTTGAGCAAGCAGTGTAATAAGAAGCAGAATGGCCTGAAGAGATGTGCATCAGAGGACACACATCTCGGTCCTTGACTCTTCTAAATCTGCTATGCAAAGCCAGTTGTCAGGTTAGAAAAATAGCGATTTGTCAAAAGCAGATTCATAACTCATCTTATTGTCCATGAAAAACCTATGGCATATTCTTTACAAACAAATTTATTGTATTTTGCTTTTACCCAATCCAATTATGGAGTATCTATATGAGTTACTGATGTCATCTAAGGGTTTGACAGTGGTGGGGGATCTGTTAGACTACAAAGGGGCTGTCGGTTGAAAATAGGTGGGTGGTTATTTATTTTCCAGGCACTGGGTTGGATAAATAAACCCGGAAACATTAAAAGCCCCTTTCCCCTTCACCTTTGAACTTGTGCATTAGATAGTGTAAACATACATTCAGACGCTTAGACACTGTTTGTCCCGCCATTGTGCTACACGCTCTGACGGTCATCCTCGGACCTAGCTGCTCGGCATTCACAAGTCCCCATATATGCTTTCGACATGAGAGTGTAAAGGGTCATAGACAAAGCAACACAGAATATTTATGTGCAACAGCAGGATTACATCATCATCCCCCCACCCCCAACACACACACAGACATAGTCCTGACTCCTCATGGAGAGTTTGTCAAATTCAGGAATCCCAAACTCACATTTCTAATTCTCTTTGATTCACATTCTGGTTGCTGACCGAGCACGGGTGTTTTGGAGGATCCATGTTTGAGCACAAAGGAGATGGAGTTACAGCTCTGTGAATGTCTGAAGAACTACCTGGGTGGGCAGAGAATGCGCTGCACATGTCAGCAGTCATGACACAAAAGGTATAATATAATGGAGGAGGGCACCAGACTAGGAAAGTCCTTCTGAGATTTTGAGTTAGGACTTAATTGTAACGGATGGATTAAAGCATTACATACACGCACATGCACATACACACGCTCACTACAAACAGAGAAAATCAATAAAATTAAATATCTCCTCCGACTACGATTGTATCCCTTCACAGTGGGGGCATGGGTTGTCATTAGCAAACATTTCCTTAACAACATCTCCAAGGCGTAAATAAACAAACAACCGTTGTCTGGTGTGGTCTCACAGTTAGGTTTACTGGAAACTTTATTTCCAGAACCCAAATATCATAAATCCCATAGACAATATACATACTACCTGGATCAGAACCGACCACAGTACAATTTGACACAAAACTTCGTATTTGTTGGAAACAGTGTGTATTTACGCATGTGTGTAAACGCGTGTGTGTGTGCGTGTGTGACTGTGTTTGTGTGTCTGTGGGTGCATATGACCTGCATTATCCTTTTTTACTTTGGTTACAGAGTCTTCCACGTTTCTGACTCACGATTGGAGCCCCAAGGCAGACAGCAGGGGTTCCATACTTAGCTTCCTGTAAAAAATACCTCCGCACTCCACATCCTAATTAATCTGAAGGGCATGCCCAAGATCCCTATAAAATCATACAAGACTATACCAATTTCCTGGTAGCTCGCTCGCTACATGTGCTTCTTGTTCTTCTGCATAAGAGTTTCCTTCCCTTCAACCCAGAAACGATTTATACCCCCCATTTTTTTTTTTCATTTTCCTTCGGAGTGATTTAGTCATTTGAACATGAAAAGAGAGATTATATTTTCTGTCCCCTCTACTAAAAAAAAATACATATATAACATTTAAAAACACAGATTTCATAAAGAGCAACTGTTCAGTGAACATTGAAAACATGTGGCTCCCGCTGGTTTAATATCAAGTACAAATCGAATGAGATGAAATCACGGGATCGCGGTTGCAGATGTGTTGCTGTGTGTGTCATTCCACAGCGAGAATCTGTCTTTATCTGTACGAGTCTCTCATAGCATATACTGTATGTGTGTGTATGTATTAAGTTACAGAGGGCCAACAACAGCCTGTCTCTAAAATGTAAAGAAACATATACTGATTGCCCACATTGCTCCACCCTAACACTCAAAACCAGTCACAAAGCCATCTGTTGGAGAAACAACAGATCCCTTTATTCAAGTCTGGTGATCAAAAGGAGTTTGTGGTGAACGTCACCAACCCAACCGAGCCGAGGAGCGTTACGCCAACATATGGTACAAGAAAACCCAATCCAAACCATTTTCAGAACACTGTGCAGCACTATCTACATGAACCTTGACTCATGCGAGAGGGAAAACCAATTGTCTGCTGGTAATATGTCCAGAATGTTCATCAGGGCCACTGGATTAGTGACCAAACAGCCGCTCCTTGGTTTGGTTTTATGAAGCCCCAAAATGAATCATCCATAGTGAACTGAAGGGCTTTACACAGACCAGGTCCCATTCCTGGGAATGTGTGTGAGTCACTACCGGCGGGCTGCTCATGGACAACTGTCTACCGCTGGCCTCCTCTCACTTATCAACCCCCTGAGACCTGTTCAATCAAACCCCCATATATTTTCAAATGAATTTTTACTGACAATTTTAGGCAATAGCCTGCTTAACTGTCTCCTTTAAATGCTACTTTTCATAAGCCCCTCCCCAGTGGGGTCCAAGCTGTCCTAATCTGTGACCGGGCACTTTCCCTCTTACTGGGTGTCTGCTGACCGACCAGGACATTTTTATTAGCAGGAAAAGGGAGAACAGTTGTTGCACCATAGCAACAACTGTTGCTCAGGAAAAGAAACGTTTCTTTTTTTTACTGTGTGATTGATGAGGGGGCTGAACGAGTATTGATAAGCAACCATTCGGGGCAAGAGCGGAAGAACAATGTGCATGCTGGGAATGAGAGGAAGTGGACATGTGCAGTAATAAACTTGTTTTGTGGTTTAATTAGTGTTTGTACACTCCTCTGTGAGTTCAGAAGGTCATGGACTATATCTGACTTAGCCAGGGTGGAGGTACATTTGATGCATTTTTCTTTTTAGTATACTTTACATTATATACAATATTATTATAAACAGTATTATTATATACAATATTTTTATAAACAATATTATTATATACAATATTATTATAAACAATATTATTATATACAATATTATTTTATGCAATATTATTTTTAAGCAAATTAACCTGTATCACTTATATAGTGCAGTCCATATATGTTTGGACAGTGACACAAGTTTTTTTGTGTTTGCTCTATACTGTATTTGAAATCAATCAATGCACAAATTGTCAGCTGTTATTAGAGGGTATTGTCATCCATATCCAATTTAATTATTTAGAAATAACACCAGCTTTTGTACATAGTCCCTCCATTTAATGGTATCAAACGTATTTGTAAGTTTGGCTTCACAGCTGAACCTTATTAGGCCGGTGTGTTTGGCTGCATCATTAGTGCATGAACAAAAGAGCTCTCAGTCTTCGTTCTAGGCTTTGCATTTGCATTTGGAGTTGGTTTACATTGTGTCAAAAGTGTCAATGCAAGTCAAGTAAGTGATCATGATGTGGATAAATCAGAAAAATCTATCAGAGACGTAGTCAAAACATTGTGTGTGCAGAAATCTTCATGGAATATTTTTGTGTTTGTTTCTGATTCATTGGGTAAACTACCCAGGTCATAGGGCTAGCGACATGACACATTTTTTCTATTTGCTTTTACCAATTTAATAGATTGATTTGTTTTAGTTGTTGTGATTTGGTTTTAGTTGTTCAATTCTTAGTTTTTATGTACATTTTTCAAATTGTTGTTATGACATTTGGATTTTAAATGGCAAACATCCATGATGCGATAAGCCTTTGGTCAGGACTGCCTGGGATGATGATTTGCATTTGATGCAACCACCTTAACTCCGTCTATACAGGTAGGCCATGTGATTCTGCTTGCTTTGCATAGCAGAATGTTGCGTTCATTGGTTATCATTGGATGCTGGCCACATTGACTTTAAGCTAAGAGTGCAGGTTTATAATAGCAGTTTATTTATTTCATTTGGGTTTTGAAAAATCCATCTTGGTGGCCAAAATAATCACAGGTTACTTTCGCACGGGTAAATCTTATTTCTATGTGGGTGTTCACAATTGCAAACGTGCATTCGCAAGCCTGGGGTTTCTGCAGTGTTTTAACAATATTGGTAGTTGTGGAGCAAAACTTCAGACTACTGCAGATGTAGTGTATGTGCGAAAAGCTATGGATGTCTTGATTTTTATATACAACTTCAATACATTTTTGAGAAACAGCCATTTATTTTTCAACAAGGGTTTGAAGCTATACAAACATGAATAAAACAAATAACAGAAAAGGCTAATACATCCTTTGATTTTGGGTTATGTTCAGATAAACAGCCAGATTCTGGAAGATCAAGGGTTACAGTGGGGAGAACAATTTTGCAGGTTTTCCTACTTACAAAGCATGTAGAGGTATGTCATTTTGATCATAGGTACACTTCAACTGTGAGAGATGGAATCTAAAACAAAAATCCAGAAAATCACATTGTATGATTTTTAAATGAATTTGCATTTTATTGCATGACATAAGTATTTGATCATCTACCAACCAGTAAGAATTCCGGCTCTCACAGACCTGTTCGTTTTTCTTTAAGAAGCCCTCCTGTTCTCCACTCATTACCTGTATTAACTGCACCTGTTTGAACTCGTTACCAGTATAAAAGACACCTGTCCACACACTCAATCAAACAGACTCCAACCTCTCCCCAATGGCCAAGACAAGAGAGCTGTATAAGGACATCAGGGATAAAATTGTAGACATGCACAAGTCTGGCATGGGCTACAGAACAATAGGCAAGCAGCTTGGTGAGAAGGCAACAACTGTTGACGCAATTACAAACCCGATTCCAAAAAGGTTGGGACACTGTACAAATTGTGAGTAAAAAAGAAATGGAATAATTTACAAATCTTATAAACTTATATTTAATTCACAACAGAATATAGATAACATATTGAATGTTGAAAGTGAGACATTTTGTAATGTCATGCCAAATATTGGCTCATTTTGGATTTCATGAGAGCTACACATTCCAAAAAAGTTGGGACAGGTAGCAATAAGAGGCCGTAAAAGTTAAATGTACAGATAAGGAACAGCTGGAGGACCAATTTACAACTTATGTCAATTGGCATGATTGGGTATATGATTGGGTATAAAAAGAGCCTCTCAGAGCGGCAGTGTCTCTCAGAAGTCAAGATGGGCAGAGGATCATCAATTCCCCCAATGCTGCGGCGAAAAATAGTGGAGCAATATCAGAAAGGAGTTTCTCAGAGAAAAATTGCGAAGAGTTTGAAGTTATCATCATCCACAGTGCATAATATCATCCAAAGATTCAGAGAATCTGGAACAATCTCTGTGCGTAAGAGTCAAGGCCGGAAAACCATACTGGATGCCCGTGATCTTCGGGCCCTCAGACGGCACTGCATCACATACAGGAATGATACTGTAATGGAAATCACAACATGGGCTCAGGAATACTTCCAGAAAACATTGTCGGTGAACACAATCTACCGTGCCATTTGTCGTTGCCGGCTAAAACTCTATTGGTCAAAAAAGATGCCGTATCTAAACAGGATCCAGAAGCGCAGGCGTTTTCTGTGGGCCAAAGATCATTTAAAATGGGCTGTGGCAAAGTGGAAATGTGTTCTGTGGTCAGACTAATCCAAATTTGAAGTTCATTTTGGAAAACTGGAAATGACTGCCATGTCATCCGGACTAAAGAGGACAAGGACAACCCAAGTTGTTATCAGTGCTCAGTTCAGAAGCCTGCATCTCTGATGGTATGGGGTTGCATGAGTACGTGTGGCATGGGCAGCCTACACATCTGGAAAGGCACCATCAATGACAGTTATATCCAAGTTCTAGAACAACATATGCTCCCATCCAGACATCGTCTCTTTCAGGGAAGACCTTGCATTTTCCAACATGTCAATGCCAGACCACATACTGCATCAATTACAATGTCATAGCTGCATAGAAGAAGGATTCGGGTACTGAAATGGCCAGCCTGCAGTCCAGATCTTTTATCCATAGAAAACATTTGGCGCATCATAAAGAGGAAGGTGCGACAAAGAAGACCTAAGACAGCTAAGCAACTAGAAGCCTGTATTAGACAAGATTGGGACAACATTCCTATTCATAAACTTGAGCAACTTGTCTCCTCAGTCCCCAGACGTTTGCAGTCTGTTATAAAAAGAAGAGGGGATGCCACACAGTGGTAAACATGGCCTTGTCCCAACTTTCTTGAGATGTGTTGATGCCATGAAATTTAAAATCAACTTATTTTTCCCTTAAAGTGATACATTTTCTCAATTTAAACATTTGATATGTCATCTATGTTGTATTCTGAATAAAATATTGAAATTTGAAACTTCCACATCATTGCATTCTGTTTTTATTCACAATTGTACAGTGTCCCAACTTTTTTGGAATCGGGTTTGTATTAGAAAATGGAAGAAGTTCAAGATGACGGTCAGTTTCCCTCGGTCTGGGGCTCCATTCAAGATCTCACCTCGTGAGGCATCAATGATCATGAGGAAGGTGAGGGATCAGCCTGGAACTACACGGCAGGACCTGGTCAATGACCTGAAGAGAGCTGGGACCACAGTCTCAAAGAAATGTATTGCGAGATCTTGGCCAACAACCTCCTTCCCTCAGTAAGAGCATTGAAGATGGGTCGTGGCTGGATCTTCCAGCATGACAACGACCCGAAACACACAGCCAGGGCAACTAAGGAGTGGCTCCGTAAGAAGCATCTCAAGGTCCTGGAGTGGCCTAGCCAGTCTCCAGACCTGAATCCAATAGAAAATCTTTGGAGGGAGCTGAAAGTTTGTATTGCCCAGCGACAGCCCTGAAACCTGAAGGATCCGGAGATGGTCTGTATGGAGGAGTGGGCCAAAATCCCTGCTGCAGTGTGTGCAAACCTGGTCAAGAACTACAGGAAACATGATCTCTGTAATTGTAAACAAAGGTTTCTGTACCAAATATTAAGTTCTGCTTTTCTGATGTATCAAATCCTTATGTCATGCAATGAAATGCAAATTAATAACTTAAAAATTATACAATGTGATTTTCTGGATTTTTGTTTTTGATTCTGTCACTCACAGTTGAAGAGCAAAATCGGCAGTGTATCAAATACTTGTTCTGTATGGGATTTATTGGATTAATTGGAACGGCTGAATATCTGACAGACCTTTAGCATGTAATGTAGAGATGTAGCCCAATCATATAGCCATAGAACGCAATGGTTTAGAAACCCTTTCCAAAGGTGCTGTACAGAACCCATAAGGTAACATGCAAATTCCATTTCTGGCCAGCTATGTAAACTCTAACATTGATTGATCCCGCAAAAGGTGTTCAATTGGTTATAGGCTATTCCTTTTTGTTTTCTAATGCCTTCAAAGTAATCAGATTACATTACTGAATTTGAGTAATCAGAAAGTTACGTTACTGATTTCAAATGTGGACAGGTTACTTGTAACTGTAACTGATAACATTTAAAAGGTAACCTACCCAACCTACTCCTTACACAAAGAAGCAGATACTGGTCCTTCTGCTGGGTTGATGCCCTTCTACGACTATAGAAGATGATGCCTTTCTATAGCCTCTATGACTGCACTGGGAGACACAGTAAACCTTCTTGCGACGGCACGTATGGATGTGCCATCCTGGAGGAGTTGGAGTGCCTGTGCAATCTGAATGGGCTGCAGGTACCGCCTCATGCTGTGCTAGTGTGACAAGAACACAAGGAAAACTCAAAACTAGAGAACAATCAGTCATGAAGGATAAGGAAAGAGCAATTGTCTGTGGCCACCACCTGCAAAACCACCTGGGGGTTGTCTTGCTGTTAACTCTCCAATGCACCTGTTGTCAATTTCATTTACATCAAAACAGGTGACATTGATCCACAATGCATATGCTTCCTAACTGGACAGATTGATATCCCTGAAGTTTAATTGACTTGGTATTATACTGTGATGATTACATGTTCCCTTCATTTTTTTGAGCAGTGTATTTTCATCAAATTGCTTCCTGATGATGGACTCATCAGACAGTGGATACTAGGAACAATACCAGTGCTGCCGGAGCTGTGTAGATTTACCCTCTTCATGAACTGTGTAGATTTTGCCCTGTTACATGATTTACATGTATCACACACTCTAACTGTATTAGAAATCCAGCCAAATTCTCGAAAATAGTTGCTGTAGCAGCTCATTGTGGATTCTGTGTCTTTTACTGATAAATATGCGATTCTAGATGCTTTCAATAGCCTTTTTATTCCAGCAGGTGATATTTATGAGAAAACTGCTATGAGTAACCTTAAAATTATGAAATCATAGCGGAATACATGACAATCAATCAAACATGCAGGAATAATGTGATTATATTAGTTAAGGATTTTCATTGAGTCTGTTCACAGAAATAAATGTCTTTGATTCCATACTAGCTACCGACATGAAGAAACTACAGACTGATAAACTTGATAAACGCTTTTCGTTCCGATTTTGAATGAAAGATCAAAAGGATAAACAAGGAAATTTTACTATTTTTACTCGTCTTTACCAAATGGGCCAATATTAGTGGAAGGTGCTGTATGCTGCAGCTCCCTAATATTGCATAGGATGTTACACACTTGCAGTTTGACTTACAAATATGGCAACATTCACTTCGTTGGTTAGTACTAGAAGGGTTGGAAAATATTGGAAATAACTGATATTGCGATATTTTGGTTTTCTGCAATATATATTGCAATATAAAAAAATACAGGATTTCTTCAGAAACAGCTTTGGCTATCAATCTGACAGTATGTATCCTTCATTCTTCCTCAGCCCCATCCTCTATAATTAAAATGTATGAAACTCATGAAAATTGTTATATTTCAGAACAGGTTGCTAGGTAATAATATCTAACAGTAATAGTATAGCAATAGCAACAGTAGTAAAATAGAATGCGCACTCGGGCATAACTTATCAACTGCAAGATGCAGTCTGTGGTCATCTGGTCCACTTGTTCAGGTGCAGCCTTCACCATGTTTGCGTAATTGTCTGTTGTAATACAGACTAGACGACTCTCATCTAGGCCCCAATCAGCTAAAGCTTCTCTCAACCCTGTTGCGATGTTCTCACTTGTATGATCCTCTGGGAAAATGCAGTTTGCCAACAGCATAAATAAAGTCCTCATTAATAAAGTGTACGGTCAGACTTATGTAGGGCTCAGTTGTCCGGCTGGACCACAAGTCCGTTGTTGCTGTATAATATTGCACTTGTGACAGCTCTGTTTCAACTTGTGCCTTGCATTTCTTGTACAGCTCTGGGATGGCAAGTTGAGAAAAATTGTTGTGTGATGGCATTACATACCGCTTGCCAAGCGACATGATAATGTTTTTAAAACCCTCTTTTGTAACCGTGTTAATTGGTACCGTGTCTTTGGCAACATGAAATGTTATGGAATCTGTGATTTCTCCCTGCCGTTTGGAACATTTCTCGTATGGTGTAATACTGACAAATGCATCTGAAATAGATTTTTATTTCGCACGGAATTGAGATGCTTTGCATTCATCATACAAAGATTTGTGGTGCTGCCTTAAATGATCAGATAACATTACTGAATTTGAGTAATCAAAAAGTTACATTACTTATTACAAATGTGGACAGGTAACTTGTAAGCATAAGCCCTGAAAAGATTATGGTGATGTGTTATATACTATATGCATGACCCAGCTTCTGTATTGCAACCTCTGGATCACTGCCACAGATTTTCACATTATTATCTATTATACATACAGCTCCGGAAAAAATTTAGATACCACTGGATCCTTTTGTTGAAAAGTAAAGTTTTGAGTGAGGAACAGAAGCGTTCAATTTGCAGTGGTCTCTTATGTTTAACCCTTCTGTTCCTCACTGAAAACCTTCCTTTTCGACTTTTTTGGAAAGGAAAGAAAAAGATACAGCGGTCTCTTCATTTTTTCCGGAGCTGTATATAATTTGGCTTGTAGTCCCTGACCTCTAGAAGAGCCAGACATTGGTTAATGTTTTTATATAAGGCTGTCACTGAGAAACTACCTATCTTACTTTGAAAATGAGTTGGAAAAGCACCAGTTATCAAACACTCACTCAGGACTGGTTAGTTCTGGAAACACCATGAGAATATTCAGAATTGGGTAAAACTGCTTTTGATTACTACGCTCTACATACATGGAATCCTATTCCAAATTACCTTAGCTTAAGGTTCTTGTGCCTAGAAGGTACTTTTTATTGTTAATTGTGATTGTTCCTTTAAGTTAGTTTTTTTGTTTCAATTTGGTGTATGTTTTATTGTAGTACTACAAGGTCACAGTTAATTTGTTTTTATAAATAAAGGTGAAAAAAAAAAACATTAAGAATAAGACAGAATGTGCTGGTTAGCTCAGTAATGGTAAACGACAGATGAGACAAACATTAACATGTACCAGTGTGACCGCACGAAGAAAGCATGGGAAAGGAAATGAAGCTGGCATACCAATTAATCTGTGAAATCTTTTTTTAAGCTGAGAGCAGAAATAGGAAGAATTCAGAAGTGAACAGAAACCTATAGTCGGCTCAGATACAACCACATGTCTCAAAGTTCCCAAAAAGTTTTTCAGGGCCTAAAAGTGGGATTTTCTTGACTGGTCATTCCCCTTGGCCTAGCAGAGCATCAATAGAGAAGACACTCAGCGATTTGTTATGCCTATAGGTCACAGAGTTCAGGCAGTCATCAATTGCAAAGGATTTGAAACCAAGTAATAAATGACTTGCATTATCACAACAGCTTCATGATGTAGTCACCTGGAATGCATTTGTTAAAAGTTAATTGGTGGAAATTTCTTCCTTCTTAAGCCATCAGTTATGTTTTGACCCGGTACAGTTGGAATACAGAAGACCTCATTATGTCCGTAATGTAATAGTCCATAATGTAGCAAGAACAGGTCAAACAAGAAAAGAAAAACGACAGTCCATCATTATTTTAAGACATTAATGTCAGTCAATCTGGAAAATGTCAAGAACTTCTAAAGCTAATTTAAGCGCAGTTACAAAAGCCATTAATCGCTATGATGAAATTATCTCTTGTGAATTACCACAGGAAATGAATGCACAGAGGTATCTCAGCTGCAGAGGATAAGTTCATTAGAGTTACCAGACTCAGAAATCTGCTATTAACTGCACCTCAGATTCCAGCCCAAATAAATGCTTAACAGAGTTTAAGAGACACATCTCAACATCAACTGTTCCGAGGAGACTGCATGAATCAGGCCTTCATGGTCGAATGACTGCAAAGAAACCACTTCTGAAGGACACCAATTAGAAATGGGAAATGGACATTGGACTGGTAGAAATCTGTCTTATGATTCCAAATTTGAGATTTAGAGTTATTTGTAGTTCCAACCGCTATGTCTTTGTGAGATGCAGTGGGTGAATGTATGATCTCTGCATGGGCGTTTCCCACATGAAGCATGGAGGAGGTGTGATGGTGTGGGGGTGTTTTTATTGGTGACACTTTTGTAAATTTTTTAAGAATTCAAGGCATTTTTAACCAACATGGCTAACAAAGTATTCTGCTGCAATAGGCCATCCCATTTGGTTTGGGTTTTGTGGGACTATCAGTGTTTCTTCAACAGAACGATGACCCAAAACACACTTCCACGTTGTCTAAGGGCTATTTGACCAAGAAGGAGAGTGTAGAGAGCTGTATCAGGTTCCCTGTCCTCCACAATCATCCAACCTCAACCCAATCTAGATGGTTTGGGATGAGTTGGACTGAAGAGTGAAGGAAAAGCAGCCAACAAGTGCTCAGCATATGTGGGAACTCCTTCATGAATGTTGGAAAAGCTTGGTGACTATCTCAAGAAGCTGGTTGAGAGAATGCCAAGAGTGAGCACAGCTTTCATCAAGGCAAGCAGTGGCTACTTTGAAGAATATAAAATATGATGTGATATGCTGTAGGCACGCACATTGGCTAGTACTATTAACATTAGCTGTAATTCATAGCTAGTTACATGACATCGCCCAAGCTGAAAAACAAATACTAACAATTGGGTGATCAACAAGACATTGGTCTTGTTTTGGGATGATTAGAGAAGAAAATAAATGAATCTTGCGTAAACCTGTGTTATTTGTGCTGTTTGTAGGTCTGGTATTTTACTCAAAATGTATATTTATTTATTTTTTCATCATTAATCTGCTGATAATACAATGCCAAAGATGGTCACCTCTCATGTTTTCAAGAGCAGTAAGCATAGGTCTCCAGTTGTGTGAGCGTGCCTTCGCTAGGTTAACCCATGTGATTTATTTTGAAGAGTAGTCTGGAAATAAACATAAAGACTTGGTAAGGATGCCTACGAAAAAAACTTGCTGCAATCTTCACCTTTCCCGAATCTTTTTGGAGCTGTGATGCAACAGGAGTCCCATTGAGAGTCCCAATCTCACCGCAGTAGTCCCAGTGAGGGGGATTAAGGATAAAAGATATGCAATGGAAGATCCAGCTCTTTAAGCACAAAGCAAAATGATTCACTGTGACAGTTATTTTTCTCCGTAGTTTAAAACTCAATTGCTAACATGCCCCTTTTTGGGGATTGTATTGTAATTAGACAAATTAACAAAAAATATTAAATATTGTTTTCAGTCAAATATGCCTTGAGTTTGGATACATTTGTCTAAGTAAAACAACCGTTTTAATCTTCTCTTCACGTCTATGTAGATTTTTCAGAGAATGAACTACCAATGTGCAAGTCCAGTTTGGCCAAACCCGAACAGTCTGCCCAATTCTGCCAGGTCATAGCCCATGTCATAGCCCATGTCATAGCCCATTTCATAGCCCATGTCATAGCCCATTTCATAGCCCATGTTATAGCCCATTTCATAGCCCATGTCATAGCCCATGTCATAGCCCATGTCATAGCCCATGTCATAGCCCATTTCATAGCTCATGTCATAGCCCATGTCATAGCCCATGTCATAGCCCATTTCATAGCCCATGTCATAGCCCATGTCATAGCCCATTTTATAGCCCATTTCATAGCCCATGTCATAGCCTGTGTGTATATTTCTGTCTTCCCTGTCCTGCTGCTGTGGATTATCCGCAGAATAACTGCCTGCTTCTTCCAGTGGTTTTATGGCGTCGTCCCCAGATGTCTGTGTCAGGGATATGAAATAGAAGACTTCCAGGTCAAATCTGAAGACCCGCCATACACCTCTCATTCCCCAATGTACCCTTCATACGCATAAATGGCATGACATTCCAGGTCTGGGCAGCGTTGTGTTAAAGTGAGTCTTTGTGCAGTCAAAGGTTAGATATTCCAGAACTCTTTAATCAAGCCGTGTTCTCAATTTCCTCCTCTCTGTACCTTTCCCTCACCTCTCAACCTTGCACTAGACTACCCATGTACTGTAACACAAAACATAACAGCCCTTTAATCTTCTGTCCCCTATTAGAATTGCAAATACTTTCTTAGCTTATGTGCGCGCGCGTGTGTGTGTGTGTGTGCATCTGTGTAGGAGATAGACATTTTTCTGAGACGGGAGGGAATACTTGTATAACAACCCAATAAATATCAGGGGTATGTTTATTGGTTCTGAAGCGTATTTGCCGTTTGTTGGGAAACATTAAACCAAGAAGGGTTCCTGGCGAAGTGGTCGGGTGGTGCTCTTTTCTGGGTCACAGAGAACGCAGAGGAAATCTACTCTGACATTAACAGGCTGCCATAGGAAGTGTTGTTGGATTAAATTAACGTGGAGCGGCCCGGGCGGCTGGTTGGTAAGGGGGTAGATATTTGGGTTTTTTGAGGGGGACTGGGGGTGTCAGATTCGGGATTAATGTGATTTGCCTGTGGTCCTGTTGGTTCCAGTCCACAAGGAAGAGAATCAGAGAGAGAGAGAGAGAGAGCGAAAGAGAGAGAGACCATTGGTGAATAGGAGAAGAGAGGTGCACGCTCACGGTGAGAGAGGTGCACGTCCTGTTGACGCAGCTGCGATTTCATTCACTATTTGAAAAAGGGTATTTAATTATGCCCTGGGCACAGGGTGCGTCATTGAATGGAGATGACAGAGTCGAAGGATGAATCACTGATGGACTGATGCCGAGACTTGTTGTTTTTGAGTGAAGGAAGAAAGGTACAGAGAATAAGAGAGAGAGAGGTATGGCGGACCTATGACGCCGTTATTCCTGTCACTCCCCTATAAACTCTCCAACTCATGGAATTAACATGTGATTTAAGGACATGGCCGAGGGAGAGGAGATTACAATGTGCATCTAGCTATTCCCTGCTGTGGGTGAAAACCCCGCCTGAAAAAATATGCACTTTACCAGAACACTGGGAAGTCTGTGACTGACAACCGCAGAGATCTGCACATTTTGACGATTGTAAAACCCTGTCCTTTGGTTTTCTCAAATAATTTAGCGCAAGTTGGCACCTGACGCCTCCGTGCCACTTCCCATACTCCCACGTGTAAGGTTGACACCAATGTAGTTTTTTTGGTTTCGAGGATATCAAAAGCTGTAACAGCATATGCCATCATCTGACAGAACATCTTTGGAAGTTAATATAGATGACTGGCAGGAAGTTTAGTTCCCTGGTGCATCATTTTGTGTGTTTCCCAGAGCCAAATCTCAATTAAAAATGCAGTAGATAAGGCAAAGACCAGACTATACTGTTTGGGGTGACACTTTATTTGGAGAGTCATAATAATCGGTCTGTAGTCCATCAGTAGATGCTTTACAGGGTATTTATCATTTATATTTCAACTATTTACTAGCCCTAACCATTATCCTAAATGTAACCCTAACCATAAACTTAGCAAGCATTTCCTTATCAACTATTTGTTGACAGTTTGTTGATAGTAAATGACAGAGAACCTACAGATGGACATCAGGGACCCTCAAGTGTAACTGAGTCCGGCAACATGAGGCTGACAGGAGCATGCTAGGTGCTCAGAATCTGTGTCTGCGAGGATCTGAAAGGAACTTAAATGGCAGAAACAGATCAATATTAGCATGCTGTTAACAGCATCCCTAGGGAGTAGCGGCACTCCAGGCTATTTCCATTCCCTAGTCAGACCCTGTCAGCGGTGTCTGCGGCAGCAGCAGGAATACACTTTTTGTCAGGAAAGTATTTGCCTTTAACCTGGCTTCCTTTCTCTATAGAAAATGTGTAGGCACTACTCTCTCTCTCTCTCTCTCTCTCTCTCTCCATTTGTCTGTTTCTCTTCTGTCCCCTTTGTTTCTCTGGCTGACTTTGTGAGTTCACTGAAATTCAGTAGTCTATTTATTGGCATGAATGTAAGGTTGCCACAATTGCCAAATCAAACTCGAGCAGCAATGATAAGACATCAATAAAGAAATTGGACTTAAAATGAAAAAGCATACACAACAAAGAAAACAAAGTATCAACAAATTATATTTATAGGACTTGTGTATGTGACATGGTGGCAGCTTTTATAGCTTATATAGTGACATGTTAGGACTTAATCTGCTGCGAGGTGTATGGTCTCTGTTTTCTCCTAACAAAATGCATATTTTACCCTAAACTGTTCAAGAACAGCAATTAAACTTTGTAAATGTGATATCTATATTCCGAATTTGGTAACATTGTAAATATATTAAATATATTTTTTTCCCAGTAATGTCTGTAGTTAAAATAGAGTCGATAAGAAAATGATGGATATACTGACTTTCATTTCATCGTATCTTCAATAATTTTGTTACAGATATATTTAATCTATGGATGTTTTCAATCTTTTTTGTTTGTGATATATTTGAATGTAATATGTACAAACATAATTTGCATGACTATTTATGTTTTAGTAAAAAAAATATTATCATATAGACAGTCAGTGTATTGTTTTGAAATCTCAAAGATTAGTCAAATTTTCCAGATAAACTTTAATTGCTCTAGATAAAACATCTGCATCCAGATTTTCAAATATTGTTGACAGGCCACATTTTACCATACATTTCTGTCATACTGCTATAACTTAAATTATTTCCGACATGCTGCTTTGATATTTACCCATGTTATCCCAGTCTGACTGCGGTTTGTACCTGCTGACTGAGTGAACATGTCTTGGGGGAAATGACACATTGAGTCCTATGATTTACAGGTACATGGTTTCCTTTACATCCTGTGACTAGGAGAGAAACTCTAGTTTTTTGTTTCTTCTTTCTGAATCTCGAGGAAAGGAAAAAGTCCTCTAGGTCTTTGTCCTTGAAGCAGGGTCACAAATCCTGGAATGTTTAGGAAGGAAGTCACGGAAGTGAGGCTACCCCCTCCCCACACACACAGACCCACTTTGGCCTTGTTTACATTATGCTACATTTTCAGAGACATATCGAAAAAGACTTGAGATGCTAGATTGCTTTGTTGCGTAAACTTGCAGATATCGATTGCTTGAGACGCCACCTTCCTAGGTAGCATGCACCACATTTTCGATAGAGCCCTCCAGGCTTTTCGCACGACTGACATCAATCATCTTGTATGGTGCTCCTCGAACATGCCGGTGTATTTTCAAACTCTATGGAAATGATTATGCAAACCCAAAATAAGTCTATCTAGCATTTTTATTCTCTCTCGTAGTGTAAACAAACCCTTTCTGATAAAAAAGGGAGGAGGGGTGCACAGCCGCAGGAGGTACCCGATATAAGTGGGGCGCTGGGCTGGAGGTTAGCAGGCTGGGTGAAGCGCGGGTGAGGGTAAGCATTTCTGAGGCAGCCGTCTCCACAGGGCTGTCTCTCATCACGCCATTGACCCCCCAGGAAGCTTTAGATTCCCGCCTGGGTTCATAATTCTCTTATCGGGGCTAATCTGGAAGATAAGGAAGGAGGGAGTTGAAAGTGTAAACGGAGCACCGTGGCCCTGGAATCCTGTCCCAGGCTCATTCATTCTTTACCTGACTCCAGTGAGATTTGTTAACTGTTCGCGCCTACTTCCCTCTCTGCACAGTGAAGTGTGTCGCAGGTTTCTTTGTGTGTGTGTGTGTGTGCAACCCAGTCAGGACTATGATGATGTGTGTGTGTGTGTGTGCGTGTGTGTGTGTGCGTATTTGTGTGGAAAAGAGAAAGATTTAGTCGGCGGAGATGTTTCTATAGTGCCAGCCACTTCCTGTGTCAGATGAGAGCCTCACTACATGCAGCAGGACTGTTCAAGTTTGATTCATCTAGAGAGAAAGGTGGGAGAAAGAGAGAGAGAGGTACCGGTCACATCCTGGTCTGGAGCTTATTTCCTCCGGCTTCATGGCAGCTCTGGTGTTTATCATAGGTTCAGTGTCATGTTTGTATGTTTTCAGAGATCACTGTTTAAATGGAGAGTAGATGAGAAGGATTGGAGGAGGGATTCAACAAAAAGAGAGAGAACTGTTTTTTTTTGCTGTAGTTACAGCACCCTAAGGTATAAATCTTTGTCAGACAGAGCGGATACAGCTATTGAAGGAAAGTGCTAATTGATCCACAGAAGTCAAGCGGCTCCGAATCAAACCCACAGATGTGTATATGATTCTGTCAGTGGCAGAGGCCCCATTATGATTTAGTGTTCTCTCTCCTCACCACTAACACAGTTCTCACGTTTCCTCCCATCAGTATGATAGGCCTTTTGATCATTGTTAAGCCACTTGTTGCAGACTCCTCATTGTTGTGCGATTAGTCAGTGCAGCCCATTTCCCATGGCACACTGTTCTGAATCATCGAATCAGCCATTCAATTCCCGGACGACGTGGACAGTAAATTGGCAAGTTCCTCTTTGCTAATGAATATTTTTAAGTCGTAATTTAGACGTTCCCTCGTTTTACAGGTCATTAATAAGGTTCAGTACTCCCAGAGGCTTCATGAGTCATGCCCTCAAAAGAGGATATTTGATTCTTAACCTGATCCGGTTGTTCTAATGACATTTGTTAACGTTTTACTGGTCTGTTTTTGGATTGTTTACTTGCAGTCATCTTTACATTTGTTTTGTTGTTGTTGCTGTGATGCTAAACCAATAGCTTTCATCACTCACATGCTATGTATGAGTGGCTGAATGTGTCAGAGGCAGATATCAGAAGACTGCCATGTTCCTTTTTGTGTAAGTACTACACACAAACGCTCTTGCAGTTGGATTGATATTGTTTTCAACTGTGTTTAACTTTCCACTGAGTTTTGTATCTTCAAAGCAGTGGTTGCTGTACTTTTTTTGCATCCAAGACCCCTTAAACAAATTTACAAGGTACCCCTGATAATAGCAGAACACAATACAAATGGCATACGAGCAGTTGCGCTATTCAGTTGGAGTGTATGTTTGGACAAATCAAGTCTCAGGCCCTAAGGAAGAATACTTAATACATAAGGGCCCCTCACTTAGCATACAGAATGTTTTGGCCACTTTAAAACAGATTTTCTGAAATTCTACTCAACAATGTAAATTAATATTTATTCATGTTCAAAACTCAATTTTGTACAATACAATTATTTAACTTTATTTATAGTGAGAAATAAATTGAGAACAAGCTCCCTTTTACAACTGAGCCCTGTATTACAACAATAAAAAAACATTCAAAATGGAAATAAGATATACATCAGGAAAACAATCAGAACTGACAGTAATACATTTTATAAACGTTAATGGTATGCATAGCATACGTTCCTTCTGAGCTAATGTTGGGAATCTATAGGTTAAGAACATACACTCACCTAAAGGATTATTAGGAACACCTGTTCAATTTCTCATTAATGCAATTATCTAATCAACCAATCACATGGCAGTTGCTTCAATGCATTTAGGGGTGTGGTCCTGGTCAAGACAATCTCCTGAACTCCAAACTGAATGTCAGAATGGGAAAGAAAGGTGATTTAAGCAATTTTGAGCGTGGCATGGTTGTTGGTGCCAGACGGGCCGGTCTGAGTGTTTCACAATCTGCTCAGTTACTGGGATTTTCACGCACAACCATTTCTAGGGTTTACAAAGAATGGTGTGAAAAGGGAAAAACATCCAGTATGCGGCAGTGGTGTGGGCGAAAATGCCTTGTTGATGCTAGAGGTCAGAGGAGAATGGGCCGACTGATTCAAGCTGATAGAAGAGCAACTTTGACTGAAATAACCACTCGTTACAACCGAGGTATGCAGCAAAGCATTTGTGAAGCCACAACACGCACAACCTTGAGGCGGATGGGCTACAACAACAGAAGACCCCACCGGGTACCACTCATCTCCACTACAAATAGGAAAAAGAGGCTACAATTTGCACAAGCTCACCAAAATTGGACAGTTGAAGACTGGAAGAATGTTGCCTGGTCTGATGAGTCTCCATTTCTGTTGAGAAATTCAGATGGTAGAGTCAGAATTTGGCGTAAACAGAATGAGAACATGGATCCATCATTCCTTGTTACCACTGTACAGGCTGGTGGTGGTGGTGTAATGGTGTGGGGGATGTTTTCTTGGCACATTTTAGGCCCCTTAGTGCCAATTGGGCATCGTTTAAATTCCACGGCCTACCTGAGCATTGTTTCTGACCATGTCCATCCCTTTATGACCACCATGTACCCATCCTCTGATGGCTACTTCCAGCAGGATAATGCACCATGTTACAAAGCTCGAATCATTTCAAATTGGTTTCTTGAACATGCATTATTTGAGGTCTGAAAACAATGCATATTTTCTTGGTTATTTTGAACAGTTGTTATTTTCTACAATAAATAATACTAAATGAATAAATACAATAAATACTCTAAATGACAATATTTTTATTTGGAATTTTGGAGTAATGGTGTCAGTAGTTTATTGAATAAAACAAAACTGTTCATTTTACTCAAACACATACCTATGAATAGTAAAACCAGAGAAACTGATCATTTTGCAGTGGTTTCTTAATTTTTTCTTTACATAAAAAAAACCTAATTTGCCAAAATATCAAATAGACGACACAAATACAACACACCTGGGCAGTTATTGTAACTATTGTTCCTTTCACTTGGGCAACAGAAGACACCAGTTGGCGAGACCCCGATCCCTGGCCCATAGAGATTTCCACAAGTGGGTGGTTGTGACGTGTTTCGACATCAATACAACAAAAAATCGTTTTCCAGTTCTCCAGTGCCCACATTTGGGCCCAAAAGAACCAAACTCAAATGGTCCTTCTTGTAAGTTTGTTTCTCATCTCAGCATTACAGAAAAATGTACAGCCATTAGTCTCTACCAGCTTTGCACATGTGGACACAGCAATCATTCCCCATACTTCACAACATTTTTCAAGCTTTCACATATTCTAAATTTAATTCAGGGCCAGGCTTTATCTGTACTTTTTGCTTTCAAGCCACTACAGTGTGGCTTTTTAAACTTTATCTGTGACCATAGCAATGGTGAAGTCGTTGCAACATGCGAATAACAGTTTATTATTCTGTTTAAATGTACACATTTAGCCTAGCTTATGCAATTCTTAAACATCTCTCCACATGTTGCATTGGGAAAGCAGTGCATTGAAAGACTATGTTTCCACCTTATAATAGTGTGATTCATGGCTAATCGGGTGTTGGAATTCAATGCCCCTCCACGCCAATAGAGGCTCAAAACTTGGTTTTGAGAAAACATGATTTGAACGAAGGTGGGAAGAAATCGTAAGGAGTGAACGTGGAAAAAAGTTGTTTAAACAAAGACATTTTAAGATTGTACGCGAAAATCCATTTAGCATACACTTTGTCCACACTTGAATCTATTTTTTTCATACATAATTTAGTTTTTTTCAAACTATTAAATATTTCAGTTATGTTTTTCTTTTCTTACAGTCAATACATTTGAGCTCAATTTGGCTCCATAATCAGCATACTATAATGTAGTTTTTTTAGGCAGGAGCAGAACATTGCCCAAAAGCATCACATTGCCTACCGCCAGCTCGCCTCCTTTCCATAGATCATCCTGGGGTCATGTCTTTTCCAGGTAAGCGATGCATGCACACACGACCATCCACGTGATGTAAAAGGAAACGTGATTTATCAGACCAAGCCACCTTCCATTGCATGGGCACCTGGACTGGTCTGCAGCTACGCAGCCCCATACCCAACAAACTTTGAGGACAGAATGTTCAACGAGATTCAACGAGATAACGAGATTATCAGCGTTATTCACTTCACCTGTCTGTGGTTATAATGTTATGGCTGATCAGTGTACATTTTGTATCATCAAGCAACAAAAAGTTACAATATTCTACAGTTCACATGAATGGAGAGAAAGGAAAACAGTGCAACCTCAGGCATCATTCTGTCATGTTGAGTTGGTCACTTGTTTTCATCCACATCACAACTGATGTGTTCCCTGGACAAGCAGCAGGGGGAAAAGTGCCTAGCATGGGGGATCCATCCTTGGCATGTCTCTGCAGTGATATTGCTGCAGGCCTCCTCCATTGCCTGGAAAAGACTCACTTGCTGATGAGAACCCCTTCTAAAATTCCTCAATTGGATTGAGGAAGGGGGAGTATGGTGGAAGGAAAATATTTTGGATTTGGGGTGGTTGGTGAGCCTGGGGCCTTATATTGTCTTTCTGGGGGTGAGAAAAAAGGTCATACACAGCATCAAGGAATACCAGGAGTGCTGTGTTGTACGGGGGCCAGTTGTGACATGGCAACGGACAACCTCTGCTGACTGATAGCAGCACACATGGTGAAAGGGGTTTCCACCCCTTTGGCCAGGGACCTCCACCCTTGGTGATGTTTCCACCCCTTTGGCCAGGGACCTCCACCCTTGGTGATGTTTCCACCCCTTTGTCCAGGGACCTCCACCCTTGGTGATGTTTCCACCCCTTTGGCTAGGGACCTGAACCCTTTGTGATGTTTCCATCCCTTTGGCCAGGGACCTCCATACTTGCTTGGCGGCCAATTAAGTTCCCAATTAAGTTCCCAGGTCCCGTCTCATGATCAGGTTGAATCTCTCCTCGTCCTCTGTGCCTTCCCCTACCTTTTCCCCTTTCTGCTCTTATTTGCCTTATTTATAATGTACAATCATGAGTACTTATGTGGTCTTTAATATACGCGACCGAACGAGGAAAACTGGGTGAACAATTTGGTTAATTGGGTTTGCACACTTGAAGTATGTTGTAATGCATTAGAACTCTCAGTTTTGTCTGGTGACTCATGTACTCTCACAAATGGCACAGGTGTTTTCCCAATGACAATTGTGCTCACACATTGAGAGTTGTGTGTAGTGTTTTGCAACACGAGTGAACTGGAATCGCAAATTGAGTTGAAGCAAGTAACATGTCTGCTTGGTTCTGTCATAGGCTGGGAATGAGTAAAAGAGAAGCAGGGGGAAATTATTAAGCACACTATTAGATTTGGTGCATGGTTCTGTATGAGTTACAGGTTTGGGTCATTGTGCCTCATGAGACAGTTTTAGTTTGTAAACAATTGGAAAAAGCTGTAAAACCCATACTTCTCTCAAAAATGTTTTACTCAAAACCATACGATCTGTCGTATAAATGCAGCTTTGGCCAAGGTACAGTGAGAGGTGGAGTTGAAGGTAGAGGTGGAGCAAGAACAAGAATCACTAAAGAAAGTTGGTCAAATGTGTGGGACTACGTGGTCATGGTTTGATCTTTAGACAGGCTGGGCAGAGTGTGCAACCCACTCTGAGCCTCTTCACCGTAGCATCCATCATCTGGATGTTCTAAAATGACAATACAGCTCCGTAAAAAAAATAAGAGACCACTGTACATTTTTCTTTCATTTCCAAAAAAGTTGAAAAGGAAACTGACACCTGACTAAAGTCCAGAGTCTGGATAAAGTGTTTTGATGTTGTCAGTCATAGGTGTTGATAATGAAGGAGATTAGCACCACTAGTTGGATACAATTATTTGAAACTGAATGAATCATAACTAACTCACTAACACAAAATCAAACTTCATGTATATATCCAAAATCTTTGGTGAAATTAATTGGTGAGGAAGCTTTTGGTGTTGGACATGCAAGTAGCTAATAGCTAGCATACCAACATTTTTATATACAGTATATTGTGGTTCCAATAGGCTTCTGTCAAGACCAGTGAGTCACAGCTCTCCCTCCTCTGTTATTTATGCAGGTCACATGAGCTCAGATGACACATAAGCATCCAGTACAACAACCTTAGTGAATATGAAATTCCTCACACTGCGAGGAGGAATTTAAAACATTATTATAAAAAATGACTACAGTTCTTCAATGATCGCTAACACACTATTAACAATATAAACAAAACCATTTTCCAAACGGAAGATCATTTACCACAACCCATAAAGACTGTTCATCCATTTTACAGTTTTTCACAATTGGTAAGAAACATTTCTTGAAACCTTCACCCAGTCTCTCAAAAAATCTTCAAACTACATACACAAAAACACAGACTCTTTTTCAAAATCAAACACTTGCTTCAAAACCATTTAATCTGTTCTCAAAATTAAACAATGCTTACAGAGCATTCATTAGACAACACATAAAAAATGGAGCACATCATCCACTGCATATAGTTACAAAGTAATATGTTTATTTTACATAGTAAATGCATTTTGCAATAAAAAAGTATAACAATCACAACTTAGTACTGTGAATAAATTGCATAGTATAAGTACTGTAAGTAATGCTATATTCAATGTCTTTATATTCAGCACTTGCATGAAAATACAGTAGTCCAATTGCAGAAGCCCAAAGAACAAAGACCACTCTAAAGGAAAAGCATATTACAGTAAACTCAAAATGTTGTGCAACTTCAAAGTCAACGTGAGATTTATTCTGCCTCAGCATCAAGTCTTTGTGCTGGGTCCGGCCACATAACAGGTAACGTTTTCTCTCGCCAGGCAACGGGGGAAAATCTTCTGGTGTGCCGGTTACAGCCTTGACAACACTCCGCACCTATGTCACCACAGGCCAATTCTATTGCCTGTAAGAGATTTTCCCTGGTATGTGATTTTTGGTCATAGACCTTCAACTGCCACACAGAGAAAAACTCTTCTATTGGGTTGAGAAAAGGGCTGTATGGTGGAAGGCATATTTATGAAATGTTTTGTATTGCTGGTTGATGTTGAACCACTCATGTATCCGGACACCACGGTGAAAGCTGACATTGTTCTTAACCGCAACATAGACAGAATGCAGTGCCTTCTGATGATCCTGCTGCTCACGCTCAAATAAAACATCCTGAAGACCACCTAGAAATGGAAGATGTTCTGTGTTATATGGCCCCAGGATTGCATGATGGTGGAGAACCCTACAATTACATATGGCTCCACCAAGGGTGACATTGCCACCACGCTGGCCAGGGACTTCCACAATGTCATGTTGGGCAATTATGTTCCCGCCTTCCTTCTCCTCTTCGCCAGATTGAACCCTGCTTCATCTACAAAATGTATTCATGGGGCCTTTCCATTTAAACACTCTATATAAATCAGATAAGTAGTTTAGTAAGTGATACAGAAAGACAGACTTCTGCAATAGTGGATTTGTATGCACACCTTATTTACATATCCTTCAGTACAGTGCAGTTTACAGAAACAGTTGGCTAGTGATATAAAATTGTACTGTAAGCATCAGAGCTGAAAGTGTCTGAGTGTGCACTTACTTGCACGTACTGAAATTGTAGTTCTTTGACCCTTTCTGAGTTGCGCTCAAGTACTCTGTACACTTGCTTCATGTTTACCCTGTTGCGTTGGAGGACACGGTCAATGGTAGGAAGGCTGACACTGTTGATTCCTTCAATGTACTTTCCTTGAAAGTACATTGCCTTCAACAACTCGTTGCTGTATTTCACACAGTCGGATGGCATTGTCTGAAGGACCATTTCAACAATGAGAACCTCATGTTGTTGGGAGAACATAGCAGTCCTTACACCATCATGTGGTAGTCTTGCAATTCTACAAGAATGGAAAATGCACTTATCCACATACAAAATCGCAATGGGCATTATGTCTATATGTAAAATGTATGGTAATAATGGTTTTATTTTTCCCCCAGTCCTTTTTCTGTTGAGAAAGTGATATTCTGACTCAAATGCATACAGTAAACTTTCAATTACCAAAATGAAAAGAAACAATTATCTGTTCTCTTCTCTGAGAATCTGCTCATATTGGGTTGTAGTCTTTGTCCTGCTTCCCTCATTGTAATTCCAAGAACACACATATCACATTTGCCCGAATTGAATCTGAAATTACAGTTCTTGTTCTTGCTCTTCCTCTGCCACTTAGATTGTTTGCATCCATTGTTGGCCATTTGGGGCTTCATTACCATTCTTCTAGCAGCAGGATATTATGTTAGCAGCGCTAACTAAGATTTTCTTTTTCAGAATAAAGGCAATATATATTTAACAATATCTAGTCGGTAAATGTTATTTTCAATATCCATTCCAATGTCGTTCTTGTCTGTTCTTTTTTACAGACTAGATTGTTAACTATATTGCCTTGTAAATTTCAATGATGGCTTTTATTTTGAAAAAGAAAATCTGAGTGCTGCCAGCATAATATCCTGCTACTAAAACAATGCTAATGAAGCCTCGTTTGGCCAGCACTAATTGTTGGTATTACAATATTTTTTAAATTGCTAGAACACTAAAATCCATTTGAAAAACCAAGTGTACAAACAGTTGCAAGTGTACAAACCACTTTATTGAACTTTAAACACTTCTCATGTGGTTAAACACAACTAGCAAATCGGAATCACTCTTTGTGCAAAACTGTAAACACATTGTCATTCACAAAGCACATTCACATTGTCAACTCAAAATGGCACAACACAGCCCCCAAAAGTGAAACACAAGCAACACACTGTTGTCACACAAGCACTCAAAAATCAACACACCTGTTTCAAATCAGTAATGTGTTGCACCTAATCAGTAATCAGGATATAAAGCCATGTCAAATCCAAATGGCATGTGTGATTTTCACAATGGAGGGGAGGAGAAAAGGAGGAAGTGGGAGTGGGAGTGGGAGTGGGAGTGGGAGTGGGAGTGGAAGTGGAAGTGGACGAGGACGAGGAGATGGAGGAGAAGGAAGAGACGGAGGAGGAGGAAGAACAAGAGCCATCATTTCTAATGAAATTAGAGCAACAATCATACATCATGTTCTGGTTCATGGAATGAGTATGAGGGAAGCAGGACTACGTGTTCAACCAAATATAAGCAGGTTCTTTGTGGCCTCCATTGTCAGGACATTCAGAGAAGAGAACAGGTAAGTATACTATCATTTGTGGTCCCTCAAACTTACAGTACAATATGTACAGTCATGGAATGTCTCAGTAAATTACTGTAACATATCTCTAAAAATGTGCCCTTTTCTTGGAGTGATATACTTGTATAATAGTATTTTATGTATTGTGCATATTTGGTGACATTTCAATGCATTAGGCCTGTCTGTACAATTCTAACAAGAGGTTTTATTTGATAGAATTGAAAGACTGCCACATGCCAGTGGAAGGAGAGGTACGTTCTCACAACAGCAGGAGACCATTTTTGTCAATATGGTCATTCAAAATAATCTCATTCGTCTGCGTGAAATACAACAGCGAGTTGAGGAAGAAAACGTGAATTTTGAAGGAATCAACAGTGTGAGTCTCTCCACAATTGACCATGTCCTGAAACGCAACCTGATAAGTCTCAAACAAGCCTATAGAGTACCATTAGAGAGAAAGTCTGAGAGTAAAAGAGCTACAATATCAATATGTACAAGTAAGTAATCATGTCCAGAGATTATACAGCACTAGAGTTACTGTACATCTTTACTGTGTTGAATGTAATGCAGCACATGTATACAGAGGCATGAAGCCTGGAATGCTATGTCATTTACGTTACTTCCATCCATCCATCCATCTTCTTCCGCTTATCCGGGGCCGGGTCGCGGGGGCAGCAGTCTAAGCAGGGATGCCCAGACTTCCCTCTCCCCAGACACTTCCTCTAGCTCTTCCGGGGGGACACCGAGGCATTCCCAGGCCAGCCGGGAGACATAGTCCCTCCAGCGTGTCCTAGGTCTTCCCCGGGGTCTCCTCCCGGTGGGACGGGACCGGAACACCTTCCCAGGAAGGCGTTCCGGAGGCATCCGAAAAAGATGCCCAAGCCACCTCAGCTGACCCCTCTCGATGTGGAGGAGCAGTGGCTCTACTCTGAGCTCCTCCCGGGTGACCGAGCTTCTCACCCTATCTCTAAGGGATCGCCCAGCCACCCTGTGGAGAAAACTCATTTCGGCCGCCTGTATCCGGGATCTTGTCCTTTCGGTCATGACCCAAAGCTCATGACCATAGGTGAGAGTAGGAACGTAGATTGACTGGTAAATCGAGAGCTTCGCCTTGCGGCTCAGCTCTTTCTTCACCACGACAGACCGATACATCGACTGCATTACTGCAGAAGCTGCACCGATCCGTCTGTCAATCTCCCGTTCCATCCTTCCCTCACTCGTGAACAAGACCCCTAGATACTTAAACTCCTCCACTTGAGGCAGGCACTCTCCACCAACCTGAAGTGGGCAAGCCACCCTTTTCCGACTGAGGACCATGGCCTCGGATTTGGAGGTACTGATTTTCATCCCCACCGCTTCACACTTGGCTGCAAACCGTCCCAGTGCATGCTGAAGGTCCTGGTTAGAAGGGGCCAAAACGACAACATCATCTGCAAAGAGCAGAGACGAAATCGTGTGGTCCCCAAACCTGACACCCTCCGGCCCCTGGCTGCGCCTAGAAATTCTGTCCATAAAAATTACAAACAGAACCGGTGACAAAGGGCAGCCCTGCCGGAGTCCAACATGCACTGCGAACAAGTCTGACTTACTGCCGGCAATGCGGACCAAGCTCCTGCTTCGGTTGTATAGGGACCTGACAGCCCTTAGCAAAGGACCCAGGACCCCATATTCCCCAAGCACCCTCCACAAGATGCCGCGAGGGACACAGTCGAATGCCTTCTCCAAATCCACAAAACACATGTGGATTGGTTGGGCAAACTCCCATGAACCCTCCAACACCCCGTAGAGGGTATAGAGCTGGTCCAGTGTTCCACGGCCCGGACGAAAACCACACTGTTCCTCCTGAATCCGAGGTTCTACTATCGGCCGTATTCTCCTCTCCAGAACCCTGGCATAGACTTTCCCAGGCAGGCTGAGAAGTGTGATCCCCCTATAGTTGGAACACACCCTCCGGTCCCCCTTCTTAAAAAGAGGGACCACCACCCCGGTCTGCCATCCCAGAGGCACTGTCCCCGACCGCCACGCGATGTTGCACAGGCGTGTCAACCAAGACAGCCCCACAACATCCAGAGACTTGAGGTACTCAGGGCGGATCTCATCCACCCCCGGTGCCTTGCCACCGAGGTGTTTCTTGACCACCATTTACGTTACTTCAAAAATAAATTTGTGTTTATTTCTATAGAGAATGTTTCAACTGGATTCCATGGAGAGGCCTCATGAGTGCATCTTCTTGGATGAAGCTATCTTCAATCTCACCAAGAGGAGAAGGAGAGGCCGCAACATTATTGGTCAACGTGCCATTGTAGAGTTGCCTGGGCAGCGTGGTGGCAACGTGACCATATGTGCTGCCATCAGCAGCTACAGGGTTATTCACCGCCATGTGACTGTAGGGCCTTACAACACTGCCTATCTTATGACGTTTCTGTATGCTCTACAGGAAGCACTACTGAGACATGAACAGAGAGGTGATGAGCAGGCAGAGCATCCCATGTTAGTGGTAATCTGGGACAATGTGTACTTTCACCGTAGTCCTAGCATTCATGAGTGGTTTGAAAATAACCCATGTTTTATAAATGTGTGCCTCCCACCATACTCGCCCTTCCTTAATCCCATTGAACAATTTTTTTTCTGCATGGAGGTGGAAGGTCTATGACAGAAATCCTTATGCACAGGAAAATCTGTGACGTTGATGAGGTCCTGTGGCCTGACCATGCCCAGAGGCATGATGCTGAGGCAGAATGATTTCAAGACATTGCTTGCTATCATTCTGCTGCATATTTTGTTTGTGACTACATTTATATGTATGGAGGATTGTGCTTCATAATAAATATAATTTCCCCCTGCTCTGCCCTGAGTGCAGTGTTTTGCATTTATCTCTGTAGTGTGTAATGACTGCTGTGTAGTGTTTATGCATTAGCTGGATGTGTGTGTTATCTGAAAACAGTGTTTGGTTTTGGGTAAAGATAACAGTTCTGAAGCAATTGTTTGATATAGCAAGACAAGTCAAAGGTTTTGACAGTGTAGCTTAAGTTTGGTGATTTGTGTTTAAGGTTATGAGAAAGCGAGAGAAACATTCAAAAACAGTTTTAGCAATTCAGAAATACTGTAACATTCAATGCACTTGTGCACCCAGAACTGGCTTATATTCTGTGCAAGTGGTCAGATTACATCATTAGAAACAAGTGTGAACAATTTTGAGTAACTGTGTGTTAATGATGAAAGCTGCATTGTAGTTCTGTTTACCTTTTGCTGCCTGTGTTTACCAATTCCATCACAGTTCGAAATGTGTTTTAGTGAGTGAAAATGTGTTTTGAGTTCTGCAAACAGAGTGAATGTAATTTGAAAATGGTGTCTAACTGCCTAAACTTGTTTAAGGTATTACCAAATAAGTGACTGTTTCAACAAATGGGTTTAGTTCACTGAGAATTTGGTTCAGATAATGGGATTAAGTGTTTGACCAATTCAGAAAAACTGAAACATTTCAGTTTCATTCAAATCCCTAAAGAGAACTCTCTTTGTAAAAAACAAATGTTCATATAAAAAAAAAAAAAACTGCCATTCAATATACCTCAACTCAAATGATTGCAATACTAACACTCCACACACAGCTGTCAAGGTCTGAACACTAGCAAATGTAGAACAGTTCAAGAACATTACAAGAACATGGGACTTCATTCATATTTCATCAATAAAGTTAGCCAGACACCTTTTCTTTTTTTTGTTGACAATGCATGCTTTCACAACTACCCATTGTGAACATGTTTGTTGAACATAACCTCTTAAGTTTAGAGAAAGAAAGTCAAGAATAATTCAAGACAAAGCAATTTTTCAGGTTATAGAGACAGTAATAAAATATAGCCTGTTATAGATGAAAATCTTTGGCCCAAGTCAGAGACAGGATGCTGAGGCAGAATACTATCTATCATGTACTCTGCACCATTCTGAGGGAAATTCTGGAAAGGATTATGGTTATTGGTGTAATAATACATTTTTATTATAGTGATTTATATTATCATGTATAATGTTTAATTTGTTTGAGAAGTCTGGGTATTACAGTTTCTCTTTGTTGTTAACACACTTTTGCTGAACCCACATGTCATGTATTCTCAAAACTCTGAACACAGAACCCAAGAGATAGAACCCAAACCTAACAGACATCTTGCAAAACAGAACACAGGAATCATAAAAATGTGCTCCCTGCTCAAAATGAACCTCAGCATACATGAGAGTCTCATACCCACATTCAATGAATCTAACTTTGACATCACTAATGTGACAAGATTTTGTTGTTGATCTGTATATTGTTTGTGTGTACTCAAATTAGAAATGAGGTTTTATATTTCAACATGACTCAATATCTTTAAAATAGCTTACTGTAAGCATAAATACAATAAAAGTGGCTATACTGTATGTTCGATAAATTGTATGTAATAAAGAATCTGTAACAATACAGTAAAATGAAATCATAACTCAAGAAAAAAAATCTGAAATATCTATTATTTTGGTAAGGCCACAGATATTCATCAACATCACTGGCGATATTCTCCTTGTGGAGACAGTTGGCAGAAATATCTTCTGGCACAAAACATCCACCCCTGACAGGACTGGAGTATCCACACAAGTCTACTTAATTGCCTGGAGAAGGGCCATTCAGTTAGGTCCGGAAATAATTGGACACTGACACAAGTTTTGTTATTTTGGCTGTTTACCAAAATATATTCAAGTTACAGTTAAATAAGGAATATGGGCTTAAAGTGCAGTCTCTCATCTTTAGTTTGAAGGTATTCACATCCAAATTGGAGGAAGGGTTTAGGAATTACTACTCTAATATGTAGCCCCCTCTTTTTCAAGGGACAAAATGTAATTGGAAAATGTACTCAAAAACTGTTTCATGGACAGGTGTGGAATATTCCTTAGTTATTTCTTCATCAGTTAAGCAGGTAAAAGCTCTGGCGTTGATTCCAGGTGAGGCATTCACATATGGAAGCTGTTGCTTTGAACCCACAGCATGCAGTCAAATGAGCTCTCAGTGCAAGTGAAACAGGCCTGAAAATATCCTTAGGCTGCAAAAAAATTAATCAGAGAAATAGCAGGAACATTAGGAGTGGCCAAATCAACAGTTTGGTACAAAAAAAGGAATGCACTGGTGAGCTCTGCAACACAAATAGGCCTGGATGTCCACGGAAGACAACAGTGGTGGATGTTAGTAGGATCCTTTCCATTGTAAACAAAAAACCCTTCACAACATCCAGCCAAGTGAAGAACGCTCAGCAGGAGGTAAGCATATCATTATCCAAGTCTACCATGAAGAGAACACTTAACGAGAGCAAATACAGAGGGTTCACCACAAGATGCAAACCTTTCATAAGCCTCAAGAATAGAAAGGCCAGATAAAAAATCCAGCCCAGTTCTGGAACAAACTTCTTTGGACAGATGAAACTAAGATCAACTCATACCAGAATGATGGGAAGACAAAAGTATTGAGAAAGCTTGGAACAGCTCATAATCCGAAGTATATCCCATCATCTCTAAAAACTGGTGGAGGCAGTGTGATGGCATGGGCATGCATGGCACTGGGTCACTAGTGTTTATTGATGATGTGACAGAAGCTGCTGGATTAATTCTGAAGTGTATAGGGATATATTGTCTGCTCAGATTCAGCCAAATTCAGTGAAGTTGATTGGACGGCACTTCACTTTACAGATGGTCAATGACCCAAAACATACTGTGAAAGCAACCCAGGAGTATATTAAGACAAATAAGTAGAATTTTCTGTAATGGCCGATTCAATCATCTGATCTCAACCCGATCGAGCATTCATTTCACTTGCAAAAGACAAAACCAAGGGCAGAAAGACCCACAAACAGAACAACAACTGAAGACAACTGCAGTAAAGGCATGGAAAAGCATCATAAAGGAGTAATCCCAGCGTTTGTTGATGTCCATGCCTTCCAGACTCCAAGCAGTCATTTCGTGCAAAGGATTCTTGACAAAGTATTAAAAATGATATTTATGATTGTGTTCATTTGTCCAATTTCATTTGAGCCCCTGAAATAAGGGGACTGTGTATGAAAATGGTTGCAATTCAATTGCATCTCGGTTGTTTCATTTCAAATTAATTGTGGTGGCGTACATAGACCAAATTATAAAAATGGTGTCAGTGTCCCAATATTTCCGGACCTAACTGTACATTCATGATGTTTGCAATCACACACTTTCCACTGCCATGCTGAATAAAATATCTCAATGGGTACATAAATAGGGAATATGGTGTAAAACATGATGACATTTCCCCCACACTGGTCAGGTACCTCAATCATGGCATACTGACCAATTACTTTCCTTTTCCCCGTCTTCGCTAAATCAGCCTCATCTATGAATATCAGTTCCTGCAGGATGGGCCAATGGCAGCCTCCTATTTATCTGTACATAGACACATTCCACCACCACATGGTGGTCATTTTTCTGTCTTCCTTCAAAAATAAAACAGCACATACTATGAACACTATTCTAGAAAAATATGTTACAAAGTAGTATAGCCCCTAATTTGATGCATGCACAGTAATGTAGTACCTATAGAAATCTATAATCTTTATTGTGTTTTATGTTCTACTAGCATCAAGTAGCAAAATAACTAGATATGTACAATTTTTGCAGTACATCTGGCTGATGGATGCTACGGTGTAGCTGCTCAGATTGGTCTGTACACTGCATAGCTTCTATCAAGGTCAAATTGTGGTTGACTACTTGCTCCACCGAAGCCCACATTTAATTAGAGATGACTCCTCTTATTCTTCCTCCACCATCCTGTCTCAGATTTTTCCTACAACTCAGGCCATATTTTATACCTTGAAAAACACTGTTGTCTTGAATCATTCTTTTTGTCTGGATTTTTCTAAACAAAGAGGTTGTTTTCAACAACCATGTTCACAGCGGTTAGCTTGTGAACATGAAGAAGAAACATTTCTGACTAAATATACATTTCTAAAATACAAGAAGAAGAAACATTTCTGACTAAAATATACATTCAGATACATTTTATAGTATTTGAATACATTTCATAAGTTCATGTAATTTTCCAGTACTATCCTGTGTGTGCTAATGTATTAATATTCAGAGTACGGAACACAGGGATTCAACACAGTAGTCAGATAAGATTACAGTGAGTTACCGCTTTTCATTTCTGAAAGCCTGGACATTTGACGTAACATGCTCAGGTTTAACTATGCTCTCAGCCCATTTTCCCCCGATTGTAATAACATGTAAAAGCAGAGGGCCAAGTACTTTGTTACAAATCTCACTGGAGATCATTGATATTCTTCTTCATTGTACAACATCTCTCATTCAAAATATACCTTTCTCTCTGTCATCTTTTGTTCCAAAACACAGATGAGCTACTTTTTATTCATGCAATCATCCTGATTGCTATCTGAATAGTTACAATTGTTAATGTTTACACCTTGACAATTGTGTACTGACATTGTTAGAATTGCTATGATTTGAGTTTGGTTTAATGAAACATAGGAATGCTTGTGCTTTTACAATGAGATTTGTGTGTAGAGTTTTGAAAAAAAAGGTTGAACAAAGTTTTTTTTGTATATTTGTTTCATCGAAACAGCTTTAGTGTATTAGCGGTTATGAAAAACTATGGTACAGTGTAACAGGGAGAGACACAGAGGGTGCGTTCAGTGCGCTGGTGGGCGTTTTATTAACAAAAAGAGAAGGGTGAGGGGAGGAGGTGAGGGAGAAATCAAAACCAAATGTCAAACCCCGGGGAGGTAGCGTCAGCTCCGGGGCAACCTCCTGGTTGGGGTTTGTGAGGAATGGGTGCTTGTGATCATATGTTCCCCTGCACCCTTGGTCTCCTGGCTGTCTTTCTCCACCTCCTTCATGTAGTCTTGCCTGGTGCTACACTGTTTGCTTCTTTACTTCTGCCCCACGCCCCAAGCTGCTCCCTGGGAGCAGTCAACAACCTCCCCAGACAAGGTCCCAATAGGACGCAGATGTGTAGGGGCAGGGCTGGGCCAGCTGGTAGCTTCCGGAACCTTCCGGAAGCTACCAGCTGTTTCTGTTGGGGGCGTTGGTGTGACTCTGATTTGTGGGGTGTGGGCGAGTTCGCACCATATGAGGTATTTAATTCTCTCCTCGGGGACCTCCAGCCATTCCATGTATTTGATCTATTCCAGAGCTAGCACAGCTGATTAGACTTGTCAGCTAATCAAGACATTTATTAGTAAATCAGGTGTGTCTGTTCAGAGCTACAACAAAATTGTTAATTATCTGACAGACCTGGAAGAGAGGGTGGAAGACCCAGGGTTTGGTATTTAAAGGGGAATAATGAGTACAATTTGTCTCAGTACATAAAACGCTTGAGGTAACTGTTGGAGTGATAATGCATGAAACTATCTCACTCAGGGAGCATGCAGCTCAGAGGGTTACACTGCTCTCCTGCCACTATGCCACTTGTTTGAAATAACAATTATCTACGTGAAAAAATAATGTTCTGTCACAGCCAAAACACAAAATTGGGGAAACCCAAATTATTGCCATATACATTTTATGTAATAAATGTCAGTAGCAGTTTACCTTTTCTAATATCTCCTCCAAAGATGGATTGTTGGCTTACCTCTGATGCTGCACTTCCCTCTGAAGGTGGCACATCCATTCTCTCCCATGTCTGCACTTCACTAGTAAAAATGTCCTTGGTTGTAGCCAACTACAATATTAGTAATGTCATGGTGATTTTAAGTCATCAGAAGCTGCCAATCCCCCAAAATCTGCTAGCAATCTCCAGTAGCTCTATTGAACAAGGATAATCATATCCAACCAACAGTTGCCACAATAAGGCCACAATAATTTCTAGAAAATGTTATAGATCAGACAGCAGGCTAAATCAATTAATGACATAATTGACTGAACTTTACCAGTGCAACATTTCAAAAATACTCCTTGTGTATGAAAAATTCATTCGTAGTTATCTAGTAAGACTGAAAAGCACATCAGATGTTGTCTAGCAGTGGATTTTCCCTTTAATAAACATGCTCCACACAAGAAAGTCTTTATCAAAATGCTACAGTCCCTGGTTCAGCAGTTAATTTGTCTGAGTGGATCCAGCGTAAACACCTGCTCTGGCATACAATCATGACATCCTCAAGCCAATCTGATAGGAATCTCTTTAGGGAAACAAGGAATCCATGCACTCATGAAATCAGCAAAGCAAAGGCAGGATTAAAAAAATTACAATTTACTGCCTATGGTTGTGACCCCAGAAAATTCTGGAACACTGTTTAAATAAAAACCCATCCTCTCAGCTGTCTACAGTACTTACTTTTGAGAAAACTGTCACCACTGACAAAGCTAGAATAGTCTGATGATTCATTCCTTTTCTTCTGAGTCTGTCTACTTCTATTAGTTTAGCCCATTTCCACTCGCTGTTAAAGCACTCATTACAAACTGCCGGACTGGAAAGCTGCTTCTGTCATTACACTTTTTGATGTAGGCGAAAAGTTACACCCAAACTTTTCAGCTCTATTAATTCTTTATGTCTGTGAGATGTGTGTGTTTGTGCAGAGAATTCTATAATTACTAAATAAAGAGTTTATATAAATACATTATATGTTGCCAAATTCTTCGCAAAACTGCAGTATTGGTTTACTTAACAAATGTTTACCATGAGTATAAATACAATTTGTATCTATTATTTCTCTAATATTGCAAACTTGGCAAGAGGCCAACATCAGTTTTGAACCATGACTAGACCTGCACATTTCTCTCTCTCCAGATGCCCAATTAAAGGGCCAGATGCGTTATAGAAAGGGAGTTACATTTAATAATCCCCCAGACCAGTTTTTCTGGTGTAATTTTATAATTGTCATGGACTTGAAATTTGACATTGACATTTTAGAATTTCAGCATATTGAGAGCATCTTTCAGTAAGGGCATTTATCTTAAGATAGCAGTGTGGGATAACCAGTTGCAATAATTAGGGAATGAAGGGCTGGAGAGGGGGTAATGTCTAACTGGGTGGAGGGGGTAATGTCTAACTGGGTGGAGGGGGTAATGTCTAACTGGGTGGAGGGGGTAATGTCTAACTGGGTGGAGGGGGTAATGTCTAACTGGGTGGAGGGGGTAATGTCTAACTGGGTGGAGGGGGTAATGTCTAACTGGGTGGAGGGGGTAATGTCTAACTGGGTGGAGGGGGTAATGTCTAACTGGGTGGAGGGGGTAATGTCTAACTGGGTGGAGGGGGTAGTGGGGTATCGTTTTCTATTCTTAGTTTTTTTATGTTTTTATTTTTATTTATTTTTATATTATATATATATGCATATATGCATAATCACTTAAACTGCTTTCTTTTATGTATTATCAACTGAAAAGGCTCCCTCTCTCTCTCTGTCTAATGACAGTGTGTGCCCGCGATAGTGTTACTTCATGATATGTGTTTGTTGTAGTGTGCATTCGTGATAGTGTGTTCGTGATAGTGTGTAGGTACCTCTAACAATGGGTATTCTCTCCCTATTCCATTTCGGCTTTCCTCGTTCACTCCAGACTAGATTATAGACCGAACCTAACTGTGGCATTTCTTGGATATCACAAGAATTGAGTAATCGCTTGGCATGACAGGATTCTCCCCTTTAATTATCTCCAACCAATTTGGACCCCACCTTCCCCTGCCTAACTCCTTTCATCTCCATTTTTACCTGATTCTGGGACAGTGTGAATTTGAGGGTACGGCACACTCAATGACCAAATGACACGCCGTCAGAGCTGGGCTTTGACATGCCACTCTCTTGTTGTAATGGGACTTCAAACCCTTCTCTTTGGTCCTCGGAGGCATAGACGAGACGAATGACCATCCATTCAATCTCAGTGATTCATGTTTCACGTGTCAAAGCAGGCACACTTTCCAGAGGGAGCTAACAGGAGCTATCCTCTGTGCAGAATTAGGCGTGAGCTACATTAAAAAAAGTGAACTGTGCAATATGTTATAGACGTGTTTTTTGCATGCAAATCACCTCGCAAATGTCACTCAAGAGTTGACCATGAACTTTTGAGGAACAGACTGTTATGTGTTGTTAGGTGTGTGGGGGAAAAGCGATCGGACGTTTAGGGGACGGGGGAGGGGAAGGGTGTTTTCTCTTTACCGTGTGAGCGACGCTCCCCCACTCTGCTTAGCTGCAGACGGTCTTTCGTCTGACCGGTTTGGACCCTGTTGTGTGAGTTTACTTCCAGACTGATTTTGAGTGCAGTGGAGATCCTTCATCGTTTTGGCCCACTGCGGAGACTGTGTTCCTGGGTGTTCATATCTGTGGAAGTCTATATGTGTGTCTTTCTGAGTGTGCATACATGTGTTCCTGAGTGTGTTCCTGGCGTCTATACGACCAACTATTTACATGATTCCCAGGCTTTCAGGCCAAGCCTAGTCCCCATAGCTCGACCCTCGACACATGGGCCTCAGCCCACTTTGAGCTCATATATGATGAGGCAATCCAGGACTGAGGGAGGTTTGCAGAGGTAGACAATCTTACTAAGGCCCTGACTGGAGAAATGCCCCGGTCCCACCGAAAGTCCTTGAACTGAAATCATCTTGTCCTATTTGCCCAGTCACCACAGCCAGATGAGGTAGAGTCTTTTGGATGGCACAGAGGGACGAGATCCCAAATGTGTCCCAGCCCTGACATATGCCTCACGGCTGAAAGGGACAGCCTTGACCAGCTCTGTCTCTGCACGGCGTTGAGGCCACTATGGCTGAGAAGTCATGTGATACATTAACGCACAACTGAGGCTTTGCCCAGTTCTCCTGCTAAACAGACAGCCCGACAGGGACAGCAGGAGATAGCAGAGATGAGGAGAGGAAAGGTGGGCAGAGGACAGGATAACAGAAGATAAGAGAGGGGAGGAGTAGGGGAGAACTGACCAGAGCAGAGCAGTTTTAACATCACGCTCGGCCCTCTGACAGGCAGCTTGAGGGACGTCTATCCTTCTCATTAGCTCAACGAGTCCCACGGGGGGCCAGACTCAAATCAGACGGTCTGCAGCAGCAGGGACCCACGCCCCACCTCACAGCACAGGCACAGCCCAGCAGAACCCCGGGGCCAGTGTGAGGCAGCGCGGAGCAGGGATCCGACTCCTAACAGCCTCCGCCACCACCATCTGACCGCCTCCGTACATGTGACTGAAGCCAGACCCAATCCCCGGGCCAAGGAGGAGGGGGGTGGATGCGGGTAGCGGCGGGGCTAGGGGTGGGGAGGGTGGGGGTGCAGGCTTCTCAGAGGATCCCTGGGAGCCCCCGCCCTCCGACTAAATGCCACAATTAAGCAACTGCAGCCTGGATTACATCACAATGGCCATTTGTAATTGTTGAGGAGCAACGCGGGCTGGCTTTTTTTTTTTTAACAGGCGCAGGAGGAGAAAAAAACGTGTTTCTCAGTGGTCCAGTTGAATTCCGTGACCCCTGTGTGCATGCGTTGTTTTTCTATGTCTGGGCTGATTACATGCACATATAAATACCGCTGCCGCTGCTTATTGCACTGTGCAGATAGACGCGACCTTTCCCCCGTTTAGTACCGGGCTCTCCCACCGAGGGCCTGGGTTGCACTGGGTGGCGTCTGACTATGTCTTCTTAATATCCAAGGCCTTTTACCTTTGAGAGTTCTGTACATCTGGGGTGCAGAGGCTTTGTTAGTTTCTCTCTGGCTCTCTGCGGCAAGGTGGACAAATATCTGCTCTGGTCTTAATCACACGTCCGTCTTTATAAGTTCCCTGTCTTATTACGGCCACTTCAGCGCTTATTTAGGGGCTGTAAATCATCTTTTGTAATATAGTCTGGTCGGGGTCGGCGCGGAGAGGGGGTGCTGATATAAGGCTTCTCAGTTACATCCCAGGGGAGGGGGTCAATACAACCCTGTCTTCTCTCTCCGACCATGGGAGGGAGGGAATGGGTGGGAGTGAGCGGGAGACAGGGAGAGGGGAGAAGAAAGGAGGGACAGGAGAAAGAAGAGTGAGCTAGTGAAAGAAGTGGGGGGTAGAGAGGAGAGAGGGAGAGAACATAGAGCCGTTTAGAGAAGGAGAGAAAAGGAGAGTAAAGGATGGAGGAGAAAAGAGGTTGAAGGGGGGAAGAGGAAAAAACAGACTGTGTGTATCCAGAGGACAAGAGTTGTATGATTAAAGAGCAGGTGGGCTGGAGGACTCTGGTTAACTGTATCATCATTTATTACAGGATAAACATTTTCAGCTGGACATTTCATGTGGTCAGTGTATATCTTCAGGAGGTGAATGTAGGGGACCTCTGGCTTCTAAATGCCAAAAGATAGATAGCTTCATTTGTTTTGAACATACTCATGTTCATGTGTGCAGCTATGAGTTTTTCTGGGGCAGAGTAGCGGGTTCATTCTGTCTAGCTAAGGGCGGTGACGAAGATGGTCGGTGCACGGTCAGCTTAGTGGTCCTTATTACTCAAAGGACCATTCCCTCTGTGGTGATCCAGCCTTTTTCTGTTTGCTCTGTGGAGTGATTCCATATGGAAGGTCAGGAGCATTGGGAAACAGCATCTGGCACCAGAGCCAAAAAGTACAAATCGAGGACCACAGCTATCTCTGCAACGCTCCGTACATACCTCCGTTGGACATGGGTTCAAGTAGTATTCCTGAAGGATTTATTAAGCCTGCTTAAGGTACCAGAGGTGCAGGGTTTGCACTTTTGGGAATCTGTCTCTGATAATGTTTACCAGATAAGCTAGATTAAGCACAGCCACAGAATTTGAGAAGAAAACAAATTGAATTTGAGGTCATTTTTGAAGCATGCAAGTTCTTAACTAGTTCAACTGTGGTTAGTGAGCTAGGCTTACAGCATGATTCTGTGCTGCTACCCTGCTGCCTGTTGCTGTTCCATCCCTGAATATTGCTCTTTTGTCACTGGTGACAAACATTTTTACTGCAAAAGCAACGGCCACCCCCCCACACAAAAAAACAACAGAGGCTACACCCCAAAGGGTTAACCTGCAGCGTAGGCCGTGTTCTGGCGAATGCTCCACCAGCGCCTTGCATCACCTGGGAAATGGACTGCAGCCGTATTAAAGGGTGCTTATTAACACTTCCTCAGACGAGGGGAATGTTCCCCGCGGTACGGAAAAGAGCTTTTAATAACTTCTCCCGTTTCACACACACAGGGTTCTCTGGGGAGAAAACAGATTTAAACCATTATCAGGCTACTACTGTACGTCCAAAGCACACAAAGATGCGTTCTAAATTACAGCACTTAAACAGTTCAGATAAAAAAAGGATGATACCTGAAGGAAGAAATGCGTCATGCCTGAGACATTTTGTTGCTCTTCCGACCATGCAGTGCTGCCAACGGTTGGCTAACATTAAATTTGCTCTCTGCCATGTTGCTTTTTTTCTCAGTGGGATGTAGCTCGATATTTATGCTAAGCTAACTATTCACTGTTTAGTTAGCTATTCATAGCCTTCCAAAATACTTTTTTGAACCTACTGGTGCAAAGTCATTGCCCAATGGAAACGCCCCTGGCTCAGTGCCGATAGGCCACTCCCCGCAGGAGTCCAGGGTTTAATTTCCGTCACCACAGTGAGTGTCCACTCTCCTTTAAACAAAACCCACTGTTTAGCTAAAATGAATGCAGTAAGCTGCCAACATCAGCACGCCAGTCTCATCCATACCCAGAATGGTCAATTTGTCTGATTAGCAAACAAACAGTTGCAAAAGGTGATTCTTGAAACTCATTACATCAAATCCCAGAAGTAGTATGAAATCCATTGGGGCATTTTAAGTCCATTCGAATATCGAATAAAACTTTCCCTTTTGCGCCTACACAAAATGCAGTCATATCAATGATATCGCGTCTGTTCCCAAGCTCAATGTCTTTGCTTATTTTAGGTTGCGTCCAATCAGATCGTCTCAGTAGCCCTTTAAAGGTGGGCTGTTGTGTGTGCAGTTTTTTCCTCTTCCTTCCCTCTCTTCACCTCCTGCAGGCTTCACTCTATAACACTCCATCTTTAAAAAAGATTGAGGGGGGGTTACTGTTGTTAACCCTTGTTTCACACCAGCTGCTCAATGTGGGAGGGTCACAGTTCAGCCTGTTGCAAACATAATTTACCTCAGGTGTTCTTAATTTCCACACCCACCTCTAATACACACACACACACACACACACAAGCACACATGCATACCCACACACACACACACACACACACACACACAGGCGCAGACACATTCCCACACAAACACCAACAAACATACACACACACTGGATTGTGACCATGTTTCTGTACTGCAAAGGTCAAACATGCCATTCTTGAGGTAGAAAAACCATGAGAGGTAAAATTGTCGCTAATTCAACAAATCTAGGAATGACACTGCATAAAATGCAAATAAAAACAGAATACAATGATGTGTAAATCATTTATTTGAAAATAGTACAAAGACAACATATCAAATGTTGAAACTGAAAATGTTATTGTTTTTTGAAAAATACATGCCAATTTTGAATACATGCCAGCAACACGTTTCAAAAAAGTTGGGACAGGGGCAGATTTATCACTGTATTACATCATCTCTTCTTTTAACAACACTCTCTAAGTGTTCGGGAACTTAGTTTTGAAAGTGAAATATAGTCCCATTCCAGCTTGATATTGGATTTCAGCTGCTCAAAGGTTTTTCGTTTTATAATGAGCCCAATGTTTTCAATGGGTGACAGGTCTGGACTGCAGGCAAGCCAGTTTAGCACCCAGACTCTTTCACTACGGAGCAATGCTGTTGTAATATGTGCAGAATGTGGTTTGGCATTGTCTTGCTGAAATAAGCAAAGCCTTCCTTGAAAAATACATAATCTGGATGGCAGCATATGTTGCTCCAAAACCTGTATATATTGTTCAGCATTAATGTGCAGGTCACCCATTCCATCTGCACTAATGCACCCCCACGGATGCTGGCTTTTGAACTGTGCGCCAGATCGTCCCTCTACTCTTCAGTCTGGAGGACACAGTCTCAATGATTTCCAAAAATAATTTAAAATGTTTATTTGTCAGACCACAGGACAGTTTTCCACTTCGTCTCGGTCCATCTTAAATGATCTTGGGCCCAGAGAAGGCAGCGGCGGTTCTGGATCTTGTTGATGTATCGTTTCTTCTTTGCATGGTGGAGTTTTAAATTGCATTTGTGGATGCGGTGATGTACGTTGAGAAATGTTATTCTTAAATTGTTGCATTATTTTCCCATGCAGTCTTTCACAGAGTGGTGAACCCCTCATCATTTAATACCCAATCATGTTACTGACCTGTTGTGAATGGACCTAATTAGTTGTGTGATATTCCACCAGGTTTAGATTTTTAGCACTACACAGCTTTTCCAGACTTTTGTTGCAACTTTTTTCAAAGTGGGCATATTTTCTCAGTTTCAACATTTGATATGTTGTCTTTGTAAATAGAGTTTAAATAATGTGCACGTGATTGCATTTAGTTTTTCTTTACATATTACACAGCATCACAACTTTTTTGGGAACAGGCTTGTACATTAATTGTGGCTGAACCTCCATTGAAAAACAATGTTCAATGTATTTAATGTCTTATGGTTCTGGGATTTTACCTCTTTATTTCTTTATTTGAAATTAAAAGAGGTAAATATTGTATTGGTAAATACTTTAATACTGGCAAAAAACAAAGTTTGCTGTGGAAAATTGTAAATTTTTAAGATTTGTCATAGCATTTTTTTTTTATACTCTGAACCTTTGGTTTACAAAGTGATCATAGATGTGCCGCGCCTCAGTCTGACACAAGTTCATTAGCACTTATGTCAGCCTGATGAGGCAAGGCGAGAACGTCTTGGCTCAGAAGCTTCCGTCTGTCCTTCAAACGGAAAGGAGTAGTTCTGCTTCTTTAAAATGGCAAAATGCGATGGTTGAAGAAACACATCTTTAGCAAGCAAGCAAGCTAGTTTATTTATATAGCACAATTCATAGATTGAAGCATTGTGCTTTACAAAGAAAAATATATGAAAGTACAATAACATTAAAAAAAATACTCAAATGAAAACATAAATACAAATGAATACATCATAATAAGAGAAATACAATAAGAAAACATATAAAGATTAAAAATGGGATAAAACAGTGTGGTTAAGTTTAAGTGCTCAGTCCTAGGCACGTGAGAACAGAAGTGTTTTTAACTTTATTATTTTACTAGTGCTGGAGAGATGAGTCGCTTTTAGATAGGAGGGTGGGAAGAAGGTTAGACTGAGAGAAAGATGGAAAATATGTTAGAGGGAGGCAGATGTAGAATGAAATGCAAAGAGAGTTTACAGTCAGAGACAGAGGAAGAAGTAGATAGAGGGAAAGATAGAAAAACAAAAGGGGATAGGAGAGAGTAGAGAGGCAGCAGGAGAGATAAAGATAGAGCGGGAGTGGAGTTACACCTTGGCGATAAGGTCTCCATTATCTCATCTCTTATGGCTGATTGATCTGAGGGGCCCTGCCGGGATCCAGGGGCTTTTTTTCCCATGGAGATTAAAACATACTGTTGAAAGTTGTTTCAAACAACGCGCTCTCACAGGGTCAAAGGGCAACCATATAGCAGTGGCTAATGGTAGCAAGTAATGTCAATCAAACCAAATGACCCACTGGTGAGACTTGTACTTGCCTCTTACTGGAATGCCAGGAATGAGCTAGCCGTGGCGATTGCTTGATTGAGAGACCACAACACTTACCACAGCACTCAGACAACCTCCTTCTTTCTTTGTTTCTCTTTCTCTCGTTTAGTTCTTTTTACATGTTGGATCGACGGGTTGCAACATGTAGTCAACTTTTCTTTAGGCGTTTTACTTCCTTTCTTGTTTTAATTTTTCGTAGTTGCACTCTCTTTGGTCTCGTTGTTTTTTCTTCTATTTTATTTTTTGTTCCTCTTCCTTGTTTTGTCTGTTCTGTGAGACAGACATAACAATGCTGGAACGCAATGCATTTTCACAGCCCTGTCTGTCCTGTGACTGTCTGATTTTATGCTGTTTCACGAGACAGAGTTTTGCTCGAGGACATCAGCTGTAATGGCTGTGAACTACCTACAGCAACACAGCAGTGAACTGTTCTCACCTGAGATCACTGTCAAAGCCACTCACTGTACCGCACTGTATTATACTGTGCTGACCATAACTCTAAAGTAATGCCGTAACTATACTGTACCATACTGTCCATTACTATAATGTGTTATGCTGTACTGTCATCACTATATTGAACCATACTGTACTGTAATAACCATACTGTACCATACTTCACTGTCATAACTACACTGTACTATACTGTCTATAACTATAATGTGTTATACTTTACTGTCATCACTATATTGAACCATACTGTACTGTAATAACCATACAGTTCTATACTCTCCATGACTCTACTGCTCTATACTGTCCATTAATATACTGTACTAAACTGATCAAAACTATAAACTACCGTACTATACTATTGTCCATAACTAGGCTGTACTATGCTTTTCCTTACAATATTGTAGTATACTTTCCATACTTATTCTTTACTCTACTGAATCATACTGATCTACACTACTAATGTACAGCATTATATTTTACTGTCCTCTGCTGTTCTGTCCTAAACTGTACTGGCTGGTATTGTACTGTGTTAACAATACTGTACGGTTCTAAATTGTACTGAGTGTAATGTTCTAAATTATTTTGTAATGTCCAGAACTTTACCATATGCTTTACTGTACTGAAATACAGTATATTGTACTGTACTGACCTACAGTATATTGTACTGTACTGACCTACAGTATATTGTACTGTACTCACCTACAGTATATGGTACTGTACTGAACAGAACCCATCCAACATAAGTTCAACCAAACACTCCTTAACAAAATTCTAGTTGTCTGTGTTTTCTCAAACAAACAACTATGCGCATAGTAGCTTAGAATGGCTCTGCCTTGCTTCAACATGTGTGTGTGTTTGTGTATGATGAATGAATGTGGAACATTACATCTATAATTGATATAGCATGTCAAAATGACATCACCTCAATAGGCCACATTCCATCCAAGGGTCTTTATATTTATTTTATTTCCCTGTGTTTTTTTTTGTCTACATGTATTAGTTCTATGGAAGGAATCATGGGTGGTAAATCGGAACAAGACAGATTTTCTTGGTTCTGGTTCTCTCTCCAGACACATAAGCACCCCCCCCCCCCCAAACCCAAAAGCGACCGCTCCTCCGCGCAGCACTCTTAGATACTATGTGTTGCTTCAGATCCGGCTTCAACTTCCCGTCCCATCGCCCTCTACTCCTCTTGTTCCAGTCTTACGGGGGGGCTGAGATGTGAGGCCGAGGACCTGATCCGGGACCAAGGCCTAATACTCCCCGATGGGCCCAGGCGAGGTTGATGTAGAGCCCGGACGATTGGGGGCGACGGCTCGTGAGCCGTAATCCATGCAGAGATGTCAGGGAGCACATCGCACATTCCCACAATTCAGCGCCCCCCCACCCCCACACCACTACCCTCCCCCCATCCACCCCACTTCGGGCCTGCCGCTGCACTCCGCCCGCCCTAGCAGCTTTCAGTGCAACAGTGCACTCCCTCTGGTGCCCCATGCCGCATGACTGCAGGGGTGATTCAGCATGCAGGGGCAAGGTGGGGGCATCTCTCAAAGGACATGCATCTCCTTAAGGGTACCCTTGATATGGGAATTGAGCAGCGGCAGTTTATGGACAGAATGTCAACTTAAATTCCAAAGAGTGACTTCAACGTAGCATCTTGCATAACTGTATAACCTGTCTACCTGAAGACGGTGGACGACGACATCTCAAACAAAACTGACATTGCATTTTGTCAGGTGATACGCGTTTGAGTTCAGGTGTATGTTCAGGATGGGTGGAGGAGAACTGCATGTTGACGGTTCTTTGAAAAGGAACCACAGTAAAAATTCCTCGGTAACAAACAACCACACAGCATTCAATGTTTGAACAGTTTATTGGCTGTCTTTAGCCCCCTGCTACATGGGAGAGATTGATGCTCTTCCCTGTTAGGACAACCTGTTGTAACTGTGTCGTGGCTGTCCAACACGCTCAGCACACAAATAAACCTGTCTCTCCGTCTGGCTTCCTGTGTGCTCACGTGTGTATTTACGATCATAATCAAAAGCCCTTTTTTATGCTTATTTTGGTCTAAACCAGATTTTGGACACAAACTTTAAGTGGATGTTTTTGTCAGCAACAAATGTCCCAAGAAAATATTTACAAGAAGGACAAAATAGCACAATATTCCTGCATGTGATTAGATTTTATGTTGTGTTCTTTATATAGGTCGTAGGTACACCATAATTCATTGCTAGTCGTTGATGACAGTGGTCCTAGTCAGAGCTACATAGCATGTCATGTCCTGAGTCATCGTCCAGCTAAACACTCCAAAGTTTGTCCATGTCCCTTAACTTCCTCAAAATGTCTCTCTTTGTTCCCAATGACAAGACGGCTACTATATCGCATTAAGCCACAATGACACTCAAAAGCAAGTATTTTTACAACATGCAAGCATCAGTGACCAAATCTAAAAGATTGGTTAATTCCGCTGTTGACCTGATTATCTGCAAGTGAATGTGTCTACAAGAGGCAGCCGAGCCTTTTCAACTCAGCAAGGTGCCGGGAAGAGAGGTTAATGAGCTTTAAGCTGCACTGCTATGCTATTCTACCTTTCAAGACTTAGGTTATTTAAAGTGGAGGCCACAGACTATAAATCTTTTTGATATTAACCTGAATCCTCCCTAAAGTTCAGCCCGGGCCAATGCTCAACGCTGAATTTCAGCCCCACCAGACGACTGGCCTACTTTTGAACAACAACACTGTTTTACTAGTAACGGATGTTGATGTGATTTTGGGCGTCAGCTTAGTTAAGATGTTAAGCCAGTAAACAAAAAAGTTGCTGGTTTGAATCCCTTAGTTGACTAACAATAATATATGTGCGGTAGAGAAAAGTTACTCAACCCTAACTGCTCTTATATATTGTTCTGGATAAGAGTTTCCTGTTTAATTGGATTAGATTAAACTCTATTGTCATTGAACAGTACAAGTGCAGTACAATGAAATGCAGTTAGCATCTTATATTAAATATACAGTATGTATATTACAGGTGGAATTTTTAGATGTGCAATGAATGTGCAAATAGAGGAGGGCAGACATTTTACAAGTATTAGGTATACTGTATGTTACAAGTGGGATAATAGTTGTTCGGGTACAAATGTCAATTTTAAAATGGCATAAAAGATTTGCAAACGAGGCAAATGAAGGAGTGCTGTAGTAAGGTAGAATGAGCAATCATAATGCAGAGATAGCAGCACTATGGTCCTTGGGGTAGACGTGTGTGTAACAACTGTATAAATGCAAGTACAATGGCATTACTAAAAGGCAAATTGAATGTAGAAGTTGCAACTGAAATGCAGGGATAGCAGCAGTGAGGTTCTTGAGGTAGACACATGCCTGTAACCACAGAAAACTTCAATTTTCAGACACAGCATGGTGTGTCAGAGTAGTACAAGGGAGTAGTGCAACAAGGTCCCTGAGACAAGGGGTGGGGGGGTATGGTAAGTGATGGGTCACAGAGTTCACAAAGTTCTCTGGGTCACAGAGTTCAGCAGGGTTACAATGGAGGGGAAGAAAGTGTTCCTGAGCCTGCTGGTGTGGGAACTAAGAGACCTGTACCGCCTGCCTGATGGTAGGAGGGCAAACAGTTTGTGGCATGGATGTGAAGGGTCCCTGATGGTCCCTGATAACTGCAATGTTGAGTTTGGTGTTGATGCTTTTTCATTTGCCATATTTTAGAGTAAGAACATTGTTTTTTTTCTTCTGTATATCCTGTCAGTCTGTAAGAAGCGAGCATAAGGAACATTGGGATAAAGGCATCCTTGAAACAGACTGCAGAACTAATTAATTGAAAATTCTTTACTAAAGAATTACGTATATTTCCCTAACGGAGTTTGGGTGAATAATACATGACTGTATGTTTATACATGTGGTTTGTGTGTATGTTAAGTCTTTTGTATGTGTAAGTGTGTGCACAGCCAGGCGTGCACTTGCCTACATGCTAGCATGTGTGGTGTGTGTGGCAAGCTGTTCTAAAATCATAAACAGAACCCCCCCCATCAGTTCCCTTGCCAGACGTGATCCAAGGAGCCAACAAAACAATCAGGTTCAGTTGAATTTGTCACTCTAAATTGACCCTAAAAACAATTAAGTCGTAGGGACCATTTAGTATGTATAACCATCATAAAACATGTCCCTGCACCGAAAAAGAAAGGAGGTAAAACCCTGGTCACAGGAAATGAGGTAATAAGGACTGCACAGCTAGTCAACCTGTCTTGCTGTTACACTGCTGACCTGAGGGGAGCCAGATGAACTTTCTGGGCTAGGGGGTGGCCATTGGTGCGGGGAGAAGGGGAGGGGCCGGCAGAGGGAGGAGAGGGGTTGGGGGAGTGGGATCGGTGCGGGGGTAGACGCAGAGGAGAAAGCGGGCGGTAAAGGGGGATTTGGGGCGAAGCACGCTCTCTAATCTTGCACTCAGCCAAGCGATCTCATGATGCAGGAGGCTTAGCCACTGCAGTGAAAGCAATCTAATGGCCAATGAGTAATCAACACTATTGCCTGTCCTGGCGAATATGCCTGTGAACTGCGCATAGCACTGAGCCAGTGCTTTGCTCCCCAGTTAGGGTTTAGCTGCGGCTGAGACGGCAGCTTAGGAGAACAAAGAGAAACAAATGCGGACGCAAACACTTACTGTTGTAATAACAGTAATTAGTAAAAAAAATGTTTTGGCCAGCTCATGATTCAAATCAAGAGAGTCACTTATACAGTATCACATCTATCCTCTTCCACATTTAGTGAAGTGTTTTGCTAGCTAGAATTTACCTTAACTTTATAAAAACCTACAAAGAAATTGAAGATCAACATCTTCCAGACGTGAACTCTTAACAAAGTATATTTTATTTTTTTCATCCAGTGATGTTTTTCATCAGCTTTCATCTGCCCTGGCATGGGTCACGACATTCAGCATGGCACACAAGAACCTGGGTCAGTAAGACGGAATCATAATAGTGAAGGCCTTGTTTGATTAGATTTATGGAAGTGCATAAAATGGCATTTATTTTGCTGGAAGGGATAGGTGACCAGGGAGCAGTGAAAGAAGGCTTCGCCCCAGTCGTGATTTAAGTGCCCGCCCCACCCCCTTCACCGATGGTTCAGTCCACCTGCCAGGACACCGGCCGTGCCAAGTGCCAGGAATAGGGGGACACAGGGGAAGGGGTTGGACAGCAAGGTTGCCTGATTTGTTTTCTAACAAAACTAACACACGCACATGCAAACACACACACTGTTGGCTCACACACATTCTTCCTTTATACAGCCCCATTCACCTGAGGGTTAGCGGGCCAGGGGAAACTAACTCCAATCTCTAAAGTAATCCTTTTGGCTTTACTTACCACATTAAATGAGTCATTTCACTCCAGCTCTGCATGGCCTTGGCATAGGTAAGAGTAAATGAAATCTGCAATTGAAAATATTTATTCTAGGATTTTCAGCCAGTTCCATTAAAAATGATATAGAAATATTGAATAATTTTACAACAACAGATTAACAAGAAAATTTTACTTTAAATGTTGTTGTTGCTCTAACATACTACAGCATTGAAGTATTTTTTTTAATGTGCTTAGTTTGCGGTTTTCTTTATTCCTCTTTTACCCTGATTTATAAATATTAGTAGTTACATTGTTTGACATGAACATTAAAACTCCCCTTCTCAAGAAGCTATTTAAACTTTTCCCATAACGCTGTGGTATTTCATAGAGGAATTTCAATTTGACATGTTAACCTCAAATTTAAAGAATAATGCCCCAGACTCAGTGAAGTATGTGCATTTTGCTCCTTGCTAATATTTCCTCTGTTTTTCATAATTCCGATTTTTATACTCACTGATTTGACTAAAAGTGGCTCGGAGGGTTTGGGGTTCTGGAACGTCGTTTCTCACAGTTGATCAGTCTACTAAAGCAGTGACAGGAGCCATCTCTCATGAAAAAGAATAGCAGTGAGAGCGGAAGCCGGCTAACCTCTGTCAAAACTGCCATCCATCACTCCGCGTTTTAACCCTGGCCACACTGAAAGACGGCCAATTACTTGGGCCAATGGATGAAATAAATACGTCCTCACATTAAGACCCATTACCATCTCTTTCTCTACTGTTCTGCACCCAACCACCCCACCCACACACATACACACACACATCCCTGCCCCCCTAGTTTACTGGGGGAGCACGCTTCATATCATGATAGGCTCCTGTCCTCAGGCCTACTTCCTCTGTCAAAAGCATGCCTTCCTGGCCCCAAAATCACACTACCCAGTACTAATTACCCATACCCCTCAATCGGAAATTAAATATGAACTCCTTATTCAGAACATGTCAGAACTGTTCTCCATAGAGCGATATACAGAGTGATCATATGCGTTTTGTAGTTTTACACCAACTAATCTAAAGGGTGATGTCTGGCTTACTCAGAACCCTTAAAGAGATTTTATCTTAATCTACCCCATAGTCTGATGAACTTGTAGATGCTATGTTTATGTCCTTGTGTTCTGTTTGCCAACTAGGGTTACTGTAATTGATAATAAGCATTAGCACAATATGTCTGTACACCAGTAGACTCTCAGTTGTTGTGCTACTGCTAGTTAGCATGGGCTTTCTAAACTAACTATAATACTAAACTAACTCTAATACTGGACAGGGAGACATTAAACATTTTGTCCACATACTTTTCTGACTGCAGATGTACGTAAAATGCTTCTTTGCCAAAGTCCCAAATTATTTAATAGCAACAACTGGTTAGTGAAACCATTAGTTAATGTTCTCCAGGAGATATTTAATCTTATAACTGGTTTTCTTCTAGCCATAATCTCCCTTACCATCCCAGTTGACATTGATGAGATGGGAGACTATTATGACAGATGAGCCTTAGAGGTGTTTGGTTGGTACTACCGTTACTATGTCAACAGACAAACGCTGACCCCTGTGACTCCTCATACCTGGGTCTCTGGTCTCTTCAAAGGACATTGAAGAGGTTGTCCATCAGCCTATTAACCACCTACAGTACTTCACTTAGTGTGTCCCCATCAGTATTTTAGTTGATTCCAGGTGTTCAGTGTTTATTGGCATTTTTATTTTTTTTACTTTAAAGCACAATAAAGTCAGAGAGGTTCAATTAAAGGGGCAAGGTAGGGGGATAGGGACACAGGGACTTGTTTATTAGATGGCAAATAGACGACGAGTGGCTTTACGGTGTGGAAGGTCATTGTTGGTTAATAAGTGGCCACATGAGTGTAGGCAGGTGCTCTGTTAACACCTCGTCTTAACTCTGCCTTCCAGCAGCAGCTATTCATCAGGCCAGTGTTAATGAAGGCCATATAATTAATAGCTGGGTGGCAGAGAAAGCCCACTCGAGTTAATCAGTACAAGCCTGTTTGGAGAGCTGCGATGAGATGGGACACTGGGTTCTCATTGGGGTCTGGGAAGGTGGGGACAGGTTGGTTGCTGGGTGCCCTGTCCTTCACGCCAAGGTGTTGTGTTGTCCAGGTGTGTGTGTTTGAGTTTGTAAAGATTCCGCGAACCACAATAAGTTCTGTGAATATTTCAATAACATTTCTTAGGTAACAGGAAGTACGCATTACCGAAAAACCTGTTGTGATAATAATTGAATGGGCGATTTTACTGTAATACAAGCATAAACACAATCAAAAAGGGGTAGTAAACATCTGCAGTTGATGTTTTATTTTAATGCTTCAAATAATATTTTTCTATACAATTCATCCGAGTACATGAAACTTGATGATATCCTCAATGTTTGATATCCTCAAACATTGTGTTTATGAACATATAAAACAAAGGATGACCACATTCTTGTGCCTCTAAAAAAATAGTTATATTTGTAATGTTAGAGTCAAAATAATCCGGTGGTGGAGAATAGATGAAAATACTTCTTGAAAATGTGCCAATGTAGATTGGAGATTGTCTTACTGTGCCTCAAAACATTTACACACACACACACACACACACACACACACACACACATACAGTACACACAAACTATGCCTGCCATGCTCAGTGGTGATTTCAGTACTTCTTTACCAGGTCATATGAGGTGAAGAATTGTGACATGTTAGAGACATTTCACCCACTGAGACCCTTTGCAATGTCTAACATCACACACACTAAAAGTTAAATCATCTCTCACCTTTCACAAACACAAGCGATTATTATCTTTGATATTACAGGAAAGATTTTGTTGGGTTGTGTGTGGGAGGGATCACTTTTCCAAGGTGATATTAATAAGGACTAAGGATTTTGTTTTACTTTGGTGACCACATGGATCAATTCTGTTTGTGGAAATGTACAGTTTTGCTCACTTCAACTAGATGTATTTGGACATTTACACAGATGTGCAGACTAACTGTTTTGGATGTCCGCAATGAGTCACTTCTATCTGATTGGACAGAGATCATCACATCTGTGTTTCTACAAGGTTCTGGGTGAGTTTATGGTATTTTCTCTAGAATCCCCCATGTACACTCCAACACCTTATCTTCAGAAATGGATTGTTGACTTTTCTTTCTTCAAAGGAGAAATATTTGCATCCTGCTGCTAATGGGGATTTGGGCAGGCTACTGTTCTGGGGCTTGTCAAGCAGAGTGGCGTCATTAGGACTGGGCTTTGGGGGATTCAGCCCCCAGTCTTTTGGGTCTAGCCAATGGCTTTTGATGGTCCATTGCGTGCATGACTTGCGCCCTTATATACAGACAGGGCCATTTTTACTGAGGACACCAAAGTCAGCCCTCTCGCGGTACAGTCTGTGAGATGAGAGACACCTGAAATGAACTACCAAGACTCAGCAGACCAATTGATAGCTGCTATAGAAGTTGGCAACTAGAGATGAGGCCAACAGATCTTGCTTACTATGTTTTTAAAGGCAATTTTAAAATGATACCTCTATACTTTCCTTTTCTATAGACATCTCCCAAACATGCAAAACCCAAATAAATATACAGTACAGTTTCTATTTCTAATTACGCATTATAGGGCTCTAGTCATATTTAGCTAAAATGAAGAAGATTACGAAGACAAAGCCTGGCTTGAGCATGTCCTGTATTTGCTACCGAATATTCCGAAAAATTGTGTGGACCAGAAAGTGTGATTTTTTTGTAATTAGTAACTTTTAAAATAACTCATGACCTGCTGCACCTGTATATCTCAAACAACCCAGGATGAGTAAAGATGAGAACAGCAGGACAGGCGAGATGTATATACTGTATATACTGTTTGTACATTTTCTAAAATAAACTTTCAATATGCTTCATGATTTGTTTAAATTGTCATGTGAATGTTTTAACGGTCATGTGAAAATTGTTGTCTTACACCAAACTCTCTACTTGTATATTTTTGCATCCCTCTGGCAAGTGAAATAGAAATGCAAAAAAAAAAAAAGAAATGTTGCTGGTGTCACCAACCGAAAGACTCAGGGACATTAATACAAACATTTTAGTGTGGAACATTTTTAACTTTCACATCATTAAAAAATAAAGATTATCATAGTCATCATAGTATACAATAGATAGCAGAGTCTGCTTATTTTCAAAAGTTACTAACTTTGCACAGCCAATAGCCGCTCATCAGTAAATAAATACAATTATTGTATAAATAGTATAGGTTATAGCCCCGCCCCAATTCACATACTTTAGTTACACTTCACTAGGATAGTCAATATGTTTCTGCTTTACAGTCTACATGTATCTACAGACTATCAATTATATTTAAAAACGATGTAATAACACTTACCCTAATCTGAAATGACATCCTATCCCTAATCTTAACCATTTCCCTACACTTTACGCTAACACATAATCTAAATCTAACACTAATCTTAATCTTAGCAAGAATGTACTTACTTTTTGATAGGTTGCTGCTGTACATCTGTAGAGCATATTGACTTTCCAAATAAATTGTAATCCATACTTTTACTACATACAGCAAGCTCGTACCATTACCACTGAGGGTAAAGAACCTACCGTTAAGTATGTAGTAAGCCTGTTTGCCAGTATTGGAATATACTACCGCATCATAAGGTTAATAATGAACCTTAGTTTATACCATTTTCTGAATGAATTCAACAAGTGTCATCTACTATGATGAACACAAGCTGGTTTTTAGGCTACAACAATTGGTAGCTGCAGCACCTCTGCCAGGTGCGGTCACACCTGGTTCCTCACTGTCTTCCCCTTACTCAGCTGACGCTGCCATGCTGACGCCGTCATAGTAACGTTAGGTTTATCCATTTTTCTCATGCTGCTGCTCAACAACTTTACTAAAGATGTTTGTCAAGGCCACATACTATCTTTCTTTTCATAACTTTGTGTCCCTCTTTCGAAATTGAATTCAGACATAGCTGTGTTCCTTTTCTATGTTTTGTTACTTAAGCTAGCTATCTTCCACAGCTCAGATCATTAGCATAAAAGCTGGTCTAATGTTAGATCCAGCCTCTCGGTCACAAAGTTGTTAATCCTAAAAATGCATTATGGAATCATTAAACAAACGCAGACGTTTATCAATGTCAACATAATCACCTATTAACTAAATGGTATATAGCAGATCAGCAACACCAAAATAATGTATTTTGCCAAGGGTGTGGGTGATTTCTCAATGCAGGTTAACATTAGCGCAATGACCTGTTTTTTGGTAGACACTGCATTGTGTAGGAGCTGTTTACAGTTTCAGTCTTTCTCTGTCTTTTCTCAGTCCTAATGTTCCAAATTGCCTTTGATTGACACTTTGTTCTTAATGCAGTACATATGTAAAAGTGTTTTTCATTTCTGAAAAAAAAAACTGCATTAAATACAGCATTGCTGTGGTCTAGCAGACTAAGCTGCTGCCTCCTGTAATGCTACAGGATGGGTTCGATTTCAACCTGCTCTTCTGGTAAACCCCCCTCTGTCTTTCACCACTTTTTGGTCCAAGAAAATATAGAACAGCCTGAATAAATATATTTCAAAAACCTGCATTGGTTTCTGTTGACAAAAAGCATAGCTGCCTTTTCCTTCCTAGTCTTTTCTTCTCCTTGTGAATCCTTGTTTTCCCCGCTCAGTGAACAGTTACGAGTGAATGCGTCTCCTTTCTGGACTAAGTTCAAGCGTTTCCACCGTGACTGAGGCGCTCTCAGTGGTTGGAGGGTTAGATATTCATCATTGGATTCTCCTATCCTCCTTATCCATAGTGAAGGGGTAGAGGGTTAGGGGAGGGGAAGCTTTACAATGGTCAACTGAAAAGAACCATTCTTTTATTCAGCAATTAACCCCATCTGAGTAAATAATACGGTGTTGTGCAATAGAGCCGTCACTGTTATGCGCCGAGCCCAGAACCCGAGAGCACTTCAAAAAGTCCCCCCGCCTGCCCAAATGATGACAAGATGCTGCACAAACCGCTTTTCAGAAAGTATATAATGCAAAGGATTGGGTTTCATTGTACTGTACTAAGGGCAGGGGAGATACCCCGAAAAAAGAGATGGAGATGGAGAGAGGGAGAAATGGGAAAAAAGGAGCGAGGGGCTAAAGCTCCAGTGATATCACAGATAACATGTCTGGATGCACTTACCTGCCTGGAAACCCAATCGTATTATTTAAAATGCTGGTGCTCAGGCACTTCTAAACAGAGAGTAAAAACGCCGGACTGGGGGGTGGACGGCTCCTTTAGTGTGTCTGCGAGCGTTGGCTGAAGGATGGATTGCATCAAACGTAGTCTTACAACATGGGTGAGAATTTGTTTTGTTTTGTAGATTTGTGATCTCTTCAGTTTTCATGAGCCCAGTTTTACTTAACACATGTGAACAACATACTCAAACCTCAAAATGCTTTGTTAAAATTCGAAACTATTTGGGTGACTTGGTAATGCGGTGCTGGTCAAATGATGGACAGACGATATGCTGGGTTATTTGACCCAGGTATACACACAAGTATTTTTTTTTTACCTCCTGACATGGCCTATTAAGGGCGTAGCCTTTAAATTAATTAAAAAGTTCACCCATTAGTAAAATGATTCCTGTTCTTTTTATATTTGGAAACATCTAAATGTTTTATGTAGATAATGTCCAGGAGCTTATGTCCTCTTAAGATTTGGTGGGACGCCAGAGAAATTAGAGGGAACGTTGATATCTCAGCCCATAATTCAGACTATCCCTAGTCTCTCGAAACTTTAGTAATGTAAATTAACCCCATAGCATGATGCTCCCACCCCATGCTTCACTGTAGGGACAGTATTAGCGAGGTGATGAGCAGTATCTTGCTTTTGCCAGACATAGCGTATAGGCCTTCAGGCCTAATAGCTTAATGTTGGTCTTATCAGACCAGGTAATCTTTCAGGTAGTCTTTCAGGTGGCGTGTAAAATGCCTTTTACTCCGAGTAGGAGTACATGTGAACTGGAAGCAGCCACTTAGACTGCTAGAACACACAAGGCCACAGCAATGCTCCATCTAGCCACTCTTCTGTAAAAGACTGATTGATGGAGTGTCGCAGAGATGGTTGTCCTGGCAGGTTCTTCCATCACTACAGAGAATCTCTAAAGCTCTGTTAGTGGCTGTTGTGTTCTTGGTCGCCTCCACAACCAAGGCTCTTCTTGACCGAGTAGCCTACTTATTTTGATCAGATGGTTCCAGACTTTTTTAATTTCACAATGAAGGAGCCCACTGTGCTCCTGGAAACCTTCCTTGCTTTAGCCCTTTTTTGAAACTTTACCCAAATCTACGCCTTGTCACAAATCTCAGAGGTCTGTGGAGAGTTCTTTCTATAGAGACGTGTGTGTTTTTTTAAGTCATGTCTATCAACTGAATTTGCCACAGGTGGATTCCAATCAAGCTCCAGAAACAGCTCAAGGATGGTCAAAGGACACAGGATTCATCTTAATACATCTTAATGCAAAGAGTCTTAATACCAATACTTTATTTTCAATAAATTGGCACACATAAAAAAAAATATATGTTTTCCCCTTGTGATTATCAGGTACTTTTTGTAGTAGGACAAAATAATAAATGTAATAACTCATAAGCTAAGTTTATTGCGCAACTAAATGTGGACAAAGATGTAAAGGCATTTCCCCATTTACAACCCCGTTTTCAAAAAAGTTTGGACTTGGCAAAAAATGCCAATAAAACGAAATATAATGATGTGCAAATCATTTATCCCTATATTTAATTGAAAATTGTACAAAGACAGCATATCAAATGTTGAAACTGAGAAATGTTATTGCTTTGAGAAAAATACATTTTGAATTTGATGCCAGCAACATGTTTCAAAAAAGGTAAGAGACGGGAATTTTTACAATTATGTTTCATCTCCTCTTCTTTACTCTTTACTTTTCTTTATTACTTTTAAAAGTGAAAGGTTTTCCCATTTTTGCTTGATAAAGGATTTCAGTTGCTCAACAGTTTGGGGTCTCCTTTGTCTTGTTTTTAATTTCATAATGCACCAAATATTTTCAACGAGTGACAGGTCTGGACTGCAGGCAGGCCAGTTTAGCACCCAGACTCTTTTACTATGGAGTGATGCTATTGTAATACGTGCAGAATGGGGTTTGGCAATAAGTTCCCTAAAAATGACATCATCTGAATGGCAGCATATGTTGCTCCAAAACCTGTATATATATTGTTCAGCATTAATTTTGGCATCATCACTATTGCTGGATTTTGAACTATGCACTGACAACAAGCAGGATGGTCCCTCTCCTCTTTAGCCCTGAGGATGCAGCATCCATAATTCCCAAAATAATTTCAAATATTTATTTGTCAGACAACAGGACAATTTTGCCCTTCGTCTCAGTCCATCTTAAATGAACTTGGGGCCCGAGAAGGCAGCTGCGGTTCTGGATCTTGTTTTTATATGGTTACTTCTTTGTATGGTATTGTTTCAACTTGCATTTATAAATGCAGTGATGTACTGTTCACAAACAATTGTTTTCAGAAGTGTTCCTGAGTCCATGTAATGATTTCCACTACAGAATTGTTTCTGTTTTTAATGCAGTGCCGTCTGAGGGCCTGAATATCACGGCCATCCAATATTGGTTTTCGGCCTTGTCCCTTGAATACAGAGATTTCTCCGTATTCTCTGAATCTTTTAATGATATTATCTATCATAGATGATGAGATCCCCAAACACTTTACAATTTTACATGGAGAAACATTATCCTTCAATTGTTGCACAATTTGCCCGCGCAGTCTTTCACAGAGTGGTGAACCCCTCCCCCACTTCTGACGGACCCATCCTCTCTGGAATGATCATTTAATACCCAATCATGCTACCAACCTGTTGCCAAATTGATTGTGTGATATTCCACCAGGTTTATTTTTTTTAGCATTACACAACATTTCCATTCTTTTGTTGCCTCTGTCCCAACTTTTGAAATGTGTTGCTGACCTTAAATTGAAAGTGGGCATATTGCATTATTTCATGATAAATTATAATGTCTCAGTTTCAGCATTTGATGTGTCCTCTTTGTACTATTTTATGTTGAATATAGGGTTTAAATGATTTGCATTTGTGCAAATTATATTTTACGATTGAAATTTTTTTTTTTTGTCATTCTATGCAATTGCAGTGATGTTTTTGGTTATATTATGCCATTAGCCTAATAAACGTAGTTGTGTAATGAAGCACATTGTGACAAAACTTGGATGAATGATGTTTCTTTTTGTTGAGAAAAATGAAAATTCTGTTGAATGGCATAAGCACTGATGTAATAAATCAATTACAGTAACGTGTGCTTGCATTTTTCTATATGGAAAATTTTCTTGGCACAACAAGATGCTGTGTAGCCCAGCAGTCAGCGCAACTCTGCATCAGAAGAAGATTTAAACACATATCACCATGAAACGGATTGTATCATTCACAAGGATCTTAACACATATCACCATGAAACGGATTGTATCACTCAGGAGAATCTTAACACATATCACCATGAAACGTATTGTATCACTCAGGAGAATCTTAACACATATCACCATGAAACGTATTGTATCACTCAGGAGAATCTTAACACATATCACCATGAAACGTATTGTATCACTCAGGAGAATCTTAACACATATCACCATGAAACAGATTGTATCACTCAGGAGAATCTTAACACATATCACCATGAAACAGATTGTATCACTCAGGAGGATCTTAACACATATCACCATGAAACGTATTGTATCACTCAGGAGGATCTTAACACATATCACCATGAAACGTATTGTATCACTCAGGAGGATCTTAACACATATCACCAAGAAACGGATTGAGAGCCATGGTTCGACTAGAACTATGGGTTAAACAACGAAAGTTTGGGCAAACATGTTTACATATAGAAAGTAAATTACCCAACCTGACACACATGCATGCACGCACACACACACACACACACACAAGTTTGTATGGCTATCCTCATGGGGACCAGAAAATAGAAATTGCATGCTCCCTTGCCCTAATCTTAACCCTAAAACTAACCCTAACCCTTACCCTAACTCTAACCCTAACCTTAACCTAACCCTAATCTAACCCTAACCCTAACCTTAACCTCAAGAAAGTAACATTTAAGCCTAAATTTAAGTAATGTAAGTTTGACCCTAAACCTAAACCCTGAGCCGGAAATTTACTTTTGCCTCATTGTGACCGGCAAAAGGTCAAATTTGGTCCCCATGAGTATAGTAAGATCTAAAATACACACACACGCAAACACATTCATACGTGATTATGTATTTTGTGGCATAAAGGAGCACTATAATTAACGTCTATCAAGTCGCCGCTGGTCAGATTTACAGCAAGGCCGGAAGAGAATGTGATATGGTGAGACGTGAGAAATGCAGAGGCTGGAGATGTGGAGGGGCTGGGGCCTCATTAACAGGGGAACTGATCTTCCCAGAGAGACGGAACCCATCAGGATGCAGATTATGACTGGGCTCCTGTGGGTCCCATTAACCAAGCTCCCCCCAAAGGCCTTGCACTGCTGCACAGCAGTCTGGAATGGGACATGAATATGGGAAGAGAGGGAGTCGCACTGGCCTGCGCTGTGCAATGCATTGAACTAGTCAACTGGACACACTCCAAACCTCTCCGGGATACAATACTTGTGTCAACTGTAGTGTCACTGCTGTGAATCTTTGTATCTTTCTCATCAATTTAGTTACTTAACACTGTCTACTGTCTTTGCTCTGCTTCTATGTATTTCTTATATTTAAGGTCCAAGACCATATCTAAATTGATTCAGCAATAAATTATTCAGTCCCTTGGACATTTCCACATTTATTGTGTTACAACATGAAATCTACATGGTTTAATTAGGAGTTTTTTTTCCCAGTAATCAACACAATTAAAGACCACCATATAAAATCTAAGATTATTTTAAGTTATTACAAGTCTCTACTAACTTCTGGACACAGCCATTTTTGCCTTGTCTTCTTTACAGAAGCTTTCCAGGCCCTGACCAAGAGAAGCATCGCTCCATAGCATGACACTCAGTTCAGCATGCTTCACATGGTAGGAATGATGTGTAGAATCTTTTTTGGTCTCATAGTCTCCTTCATGCCTTCTGGAAAACTCTAGCTGAGATAAGGTGTGAGTTGATTTCTTTTTGCCACTTTCCCATAAAATCCACTGTTGTGATGATATTGTTGCAATATGCAGTGTCTCCCAGGTCAGCTGTAGAAGACTGAAACTCCTTTAGAGTTGCCATTAATCTCTTGGTGCCCTCCATAAATAGTGCCCTTCTTGCCCAGATATTCAGTTTTTGAGGATGCCTTGTTGTGCCATATTATTTGCACTCCCCAATAAAGTACTTAACGTTCCTCCAGGGAATTACTAAATGCTTTGAAAATGTTTTTATATCCTACCCCTGATGTAAAAATATTTATAGCAAGAACCTTATTCTGGATATGCCGTACATTATTATTAAAATGTTCATGATGTAGTTTTTTTTAGGAATTGTACAAACCAAATAAAACCTACCAAAGACCAATGTATTCAACTTGAAATAAGTGGCAAAAACTCATTAAATTAATGTTAATGTTGTAGCACAATACATTGTGGAAACGTCCAAGGGGGTGAATACTTCTGAGAGCTACTATATCAACTAGTTAAATATATATATCTTCTTTCAGCAGGGAAGCTGGAATAATGCAAAGAATAATAATATATTTATATTTTTTATATACATAAAAAATACTTCACACCAAGTATAGACGGGCAATAAACAAAATGAAGAGATTCCAGAGATCTCGGAAAACACCCTCATAATGTCAGTGTATTTCTCTTTGCCAGAATGACAAGTTCAGCATTAGCAAAAGGGCTGGAATCTCAAACTCGACGCTATTGCGGAACATATTTTCTTTAATGAAATATTGGTTTATAGTTGCGAAGTACCAATGGTTTACACCAACAGAAGTCTTTTGAAGTTGCACAATCTGTGGTGTACTCAAGAGCTGTTGTGGCAACTAAAACCCATAAAAATCCTGTGTACATCCTGTGTACATAAACATAACATAACTAAATCATGCAAAGTTCGCACAAATCAATCATATCGGTAGATTTGCGCAGATTATGTTGAAGTGAATACCAGTCTGTGGATCATTCTTTAAGCATGTACAGCACTTCGTGTCATTTTGGTACATCCTGTTTTCAGTCGGGCATCAAGGTCTTTAGAGAACACAGGAAGATGTGGTTGTAAAAAGAGAAGACAGGGAATCCTGTCCCTATCCCATTGAGCCTTTCCTCTCTATAGTTTATTATCTAATCTCTAAGCCCTTGCAAAGGCGGCAATGGTCAGTGGACCCAAACCACATGGCCAATGGAGTGTCCAACCGACTGTGTCATCTCAGCCTGCACAATCAAAAACAAACACTGAACCGCTAGTTTAGCTTTGTTGGGTGATTTAGTAGCAAAAAATAGTGCTGGGATCAAGCAGAGACTTCTCACCTCTGCTTGTTTTTTTTATGTACTTTGGACTTTATGTTTGTCAACCTGTAGTGAGCCGTTCGTGCTCCAGGACAGAGTTCAGAGATGGATTTCTTCAGTTTTGTCATTTGTTGTAGGGCATTGTGTTCTCTGCCCCAGATCCCAGAGGGCCACATTTATAATCATTTTAATAACAAAGATAAAAATAAAGATGTAATTTCTAAAGTTCTTTCTCACTTCCAGAAGCTGAAGTGAATAAACACATTAGTAAAAGTAGTAATACTAATATTAAAAACAATACAGAATACAGAACATGCATTAAGGTGGAAAATAATATTGGAATTTATTTTTAAAAAGTATAAAATTGAATCAGAAGTGAGACAAAAAATCATTTTCATTCCTATCAGGCATAAAATAGCCTGAAACACAAACAAAAAAAATTTTCTTTTAAATTCAACATGATGGAGTACAGAGCGAAAAATATATACATCAGAATAAAGTCTCACTGTCTTGCTGATTTGGAGCTTAAATTAATATAATCCACAGGTGTTGCCACTACGTAAGAATTTCCGAACACTTTCCCCCTATCAGTATAATCTACAACTGATAGTACAGGAGATACAAAGATTGGCCGGCAGTTACGCAAGCACTCACACACACTCATACGCACACACACAATTACTTCAGTGATCCTCAACAGGGGCTGAGCTCAGACCAACATCACAAAACAAGACAACAGAGAATTAAAGAGCAGCCCGGGGTCAATCCCGCGCTTTAATGAAAGTCCAGTTTCCCCTGCCCCAGGTAACCGCTCGACGTGATTGTATCTCCAAGACAATTACACTGTCACAATCAAAGGAAACTGATTTTAAGTAGCCTGTCAAGTCCCATTGTGGGGCTAATAACCACTCATTTCTATCCCAGCGTGTCACGGAGGCCCTGAATCATCCCTTTGTTCTGAGGATCACCTGCCTCTAAATAGATTGCTTGGTGTTACTCTTCAGGCACTCAGACGGCCGGGCATCTTAAAGAGGCCATCTCAATATGGCCCAGAGGGCACGTGAGGAACACAGGCGTCACAAGTCATATCATCTCCACCGAGCATTGCCGAAACACCTTGCTCATGCGCTGTCGACCAGGGACGTTTTATTATTGCATAAACCCTATTCCGCCGTGTGTTTCATACTTTTGACGTCGAAGGGGCTTTGCTGTGCTTTTGTCAGGCCACTGGTTGCAGGGGCCTGACAAAAGAGCAGAGTTCAATTGTGATCCTGAAAGCAATCTTAGCCACTGGAGGCCAATCCATTTATTTTGATTTCATTGCCTTGTTCAAGGACAGAATGTATTTGCATACATGCTCCTGAGATTTCGATTTTCCTCTTCCCTCAAAGTGAACATTTGTTTCATGCTAAAAATGAATTCACTCTTCTCAGTGGATTTCCTATTTTCCTTTTCCATTTTGCATTAAAACCTGTTTCATGTTTAAAGTGTATTCCCTTAGCTCGGCGTATCTCCATTTTCCTTTGCCCTTTAAGTTAATACCTGTTTCATGTTTAACATCAATTAAAGGTAGGGTAATTAGAGAAGACACAGAGAAAAAGACAACATCCTCTGGTTTCTCTTCCTCTGTTTAATGATTTGCCAGCAGGGTCGACATGTGGCATGTCTGGAATGTTGGTTCCCTCATTTAAGAGTAGGTGAGTTATCAAAAGACTGTAGAAAAGGATTTATCTCATTGCACTGTTTGTAAAGGCGAGGTGCCAACTGATCGATGTTGGTAGTTGGGAATATTGTAAGTGGGTATAATGATTAGAAATGATCAGCTAGTTGATCCTTGTTGGCAGTCTTCTTTGAGAGAGATTCTTATTGCAGCTGGTTTTACTTTATCTGATTCATCACTGTACAGGAAAACACAGTAATAGGTACAACTTTTCCTCCCCATCCAACATTTTACAGTCTTTCTCTTTCTCTCACTTCCTTCTCTCTCTCTTCATTCCCTCTCTCTTGCTCTCTCTCTGTCCCTGGGACACCCCATTCATTTATTTCTTATTAAACTTCAGCGCTCTCAGAGACTCATTTCCTCTCCCCGGCCCTTTCCTGTGGCTCGTCGTGGAGCACAGAACATGCTGGGATTTTCCCAGAGGCTGGCAGGGGTCGAGATGGCGGAGAGGGGAGCGGTATGGTTTGGGATGGGGAGGGTAAGCAGGACATGATTTGGGGAAGCTCCCACGCTTAAGGGAGCTTAAGTGAACCACTAAACTCCCCTAAGGTCTATTGACCTCGAAGGTGTGCACATCAGGAATCCTCAGATTAAAAACCTGCCCTCTCCAAAAGAAAACCCAGGTCAGGAAATTAACCATATATTTCATCTATCTGTCTGTCTATCTATCTATCTATCTATCTATCTATCTATCTATCTATCTATCTATCTATTTAAGATATGGAGGAGAGTGGAATGCCCTGTCAGGCAAATCTCAGTTCAACAACATCATAATGCAGATGTTTCCCAACAAGCACATGGCGCAGTTACTTGCAGTGTCATTGGGAAGGGGCTCCAATGCAGTCTGGTAGTAGGTATTACAAGCAGAACTGCAAGGTGACACAAAATAAAAATGTTGTTGCACCTAATATAAATCATACACACATTATGTCAAAGACACATGGTTTTGCATGTGATTACAAGGATTAATATATTTTTTTAATATAAATAAATGTTCCTAATGATTCATTTGAACAACCCAAGCAAGTACAAAAATGATATGCTTGTATCCTAGTGGAGCAAAAAAAATGAAATAATATAAAAGAACAACAGGGAATTTTGCAGAAGCTCATTCGTTTCTTTGAGAGTAACACTACAAAGAATTCCTTATGATGAAGGAAATATTTTACTCTGTGATATCACCACAACTTAGGATCACCTTAGCAGCTTATGTTACAGCATCTAGCTTAGAATCTGAAGACGTCTTGTCTGAATCATTCCATCAACAATCTACGGATGACCTGATGGTGAGTGAAATGGTGAGTGAATGGCACAGCAATTTGGCCAGACAAGCTTGGCAACCAAGATAAATGGCAATAAGATTCTATTGTTAGTAAGATGTACTACAAGGAAAGAACATGTCTTTCATTCTCCTAATATGACTAATTAACAAACACTTCAGTTTAAGTGAACTGACGATAATGTATCCCACTCTAATAATGAAATAGGTTTTGGGCAGATACTGGTAGGTGCTAATGATAAAATGGTAATGCTAGAGGTGGGGGGCCCCTTAACTGTGCTTTGACTGGGGCCACAAAATTAACAAACCCGAATGCAGATACCTACATATTGAACTGTAATAAAGTGATGGCTGAAAATGTGTTTAACATTAGATGTTTGTTTGCACGCTGAAAAAAACAAACATCAACGTCTGTTATCATGTAAGTTAAAAGAAACACATATATTAGGTTGGATATGTTGTTACATAATATGGAGAGTCTCCCAGCTTGTCTTATGGGTTTTACAAGTGTGTGTGTGTGTGTCTGTGTCCCCACATTAAGAAAACTCAGCGGTTTTAACTACAGTTAGAAACATATCATGTTATTTTCATAGTCTTTAAATGAACCATCTGAGTACATTTTAGCTCATACCCCTATTTTTATTAGGTTTATTTTCTTTGCTTGAATGGAGTACATTGCACACTGGGGCAAACACCTTTGACATGAGGTACCCAGGTAATTCAGAGGAATTACCCAAGTAAATTGAATAGGAACTTGTCTAAGGAATGTTTTCCAAATTAATAGCCTACTATAACAAAACATTAGTTTGAAAGGCTTGCGTTTGGTACACAACTCAATTCAGTGAAGTAGTTGCCAAAGAATGGCCTCTTGGCCAGTCAGATGTGTACAACTTTACTCAAACAATCAAGTAGTGGTTGTTAGAAAAGAAGTGGTCAGTCGTTAAAGTGCCTTTTCGGCTTATTTGTGAAAGTGAATTTCTGTATAACTTTGCTTTTGTTGGTTTTACGACTTACTATGATCGTCAATTTAAAATAAGTGCAGACGAGAGAAAAGTACCCAGACTTTTAAGAACGGTGACAAAAGTGCCCCCCCCCCCTTTCCTACAAGCCTTTCTGATTACTGTAAGGGAGGCTCCTTTACCACTGAGACACGTTGTGGCCGGCTGCTTTCATTATCATGGATCAGTCCTCTTCCTGCACCTCAGCAGATGGCAAGCCGTTAGCTTAACGATATGCACGGCCGTGCTGACGTTTGGGAGACAGATTGGGCCTCCTGCTAACTGGTTGTGCCACGGTCGCAGACCTCACCCCGCTAGCCCTCCAGGCGAACTGTATGAGCAACCTGACCCTCTTTGCATAATTCAACACCCACAGCTATTCAGTTGAGAATGCACTGTGCAGGCATAGCCCACATGCTTTTCTTTGAGCTATACAAAATGTATATACAAAACAAGTAGGATTGGATTATGGACAAACAAACAATACCATCTAATACCTCTTGTAACTATAATCAGAGTTTATGATATTGTACACTAAACTCACAGCTTTAGTTTTAGGTGTATTACTAGTGTATTTACATTTTCAAGCTTGATAACTGATAAGTGAAGCCTCGTTGTTCTGTGCTGTGAAATCAACATGAGATACCAAACGTACAATAAAGTGACCATGTCGGTCTTGGGTCCTAGTTCACATTTCTACTCAAGCTTGGTGCTAAATCCACTGACTAGTGAGCGTTTCTGCAAAAATATTTTTTCTTTCGGATTTAACCCAAACAGAAGACTCCATTTATTTTCTTTCAGGGAGAACATATTCTTTGGGATATTCTCAGGCGCTGTGACTATTTGGACAGGGGTTTAGTTTTGCAGCCCCCCCCCCCACCCCCCCTGCATGGGAAGCCTCCAATGGTGTGAAATCTCCTCTGAAGACAGTGGTGATTCCCCAGCCGGCTGGCTGGCTGGCTGGCCGGCTGGCTGTCTGTGGTGATAAGCCATGATAGCATTATCAGTTGAGGTTTCACTCTGTTAAAATACAGGGTGAGGGAAACCTGCACTGTTTTTTTTTAAAGAATGTACAGATTACTTTTCTGTAGAATATATTTGCATGTCTGGTTGGTTAATAACTCTGCAGCAAACACAATGTTATCTCTGATCACAATAATCTATAATCTGCGTGTCAGGACTGAATGTATGGAAGTGATCCTGAAGTTAAGTAAAATAACAATTTGGACAGCAGTAAGAATGAGGTCGCCTTACTTTGGTATTGTCTTGGCTATGTTGTGTGTTGCGTTACATCAACATCAACCTTGCAATGTTTCTGAGCCTGAAGTTCAGAGTTCTATGTAAATTGACTCCTCAGGTTCACTTCAGGCTTCAGTTGTATGAATCTTGTAAAATCATCATTAGAAAACGCCATGGTCACTGAACAGGAGTGAGTGATACTGGAGACTATTAAATAGGTCTCAATCTTCTTCCAAATAGTTTTCTTGTATTCAAACGTGTCTGCTACTCACGGGCTCTTTTGATATGTGCTAATTATGATATTCAAAGGTGTTCTTAGTGGTACTTAAATTTTGCAAGATCACAAATGTTAACAGGTGTGTGGCATGGCACTTTTTTTCAAGTGCTCAATTTTTTCAGAGACACGGTGAACTGAGCCTGTTGTCCCATGCAATGATCGGTTGGAGGACTTCCCTTTTTTTATTAATTTCCAAGCCTTCCTCAGAGGTCTTGAATGAGATTGTGCCCTTTCATCCTTTCTGCGAGGAGAAGGACACTACGAGCACCAATGTCTGTCCAGCTGGGACACTGCATTCCTCTTTCTGCTCCGGTCACCTCGCTTCTGCAGCCCCCCCCCCCCTCCGTATCTCTCAAAGATCGTCCTAGCTGAACCATCTTGTCAATGGGCCTAGGTTCGTCCAAGGGAGGGTAGTCTGAGGTATATTGGATTAGAAAATGACAAGGGGAATCAATCTCGCTCAGCAGCTCCCAACTATTTCATATCCACAAATTGTAAGATGTTAAACAGAGGAAAGTAAAGTTAAGGTGGGAGGGAGGGAGGGGGATGACTTATGAAATTGTGCTCTTCGGGAATTATTTCCTCTCTTTTGCGGCCTGTCTTGAGTTAGCGCAGCATCCTGCTCAGTGCTCCACGGCTGATTGATTCTGAAGTTTGCGATTTGTGAGAGTTTAGCTGTTTTTCCAGATGAGGTTAGTGTTGCTGTCCTGAAACCCAAGTGAAGGGTGAGAGAGATGGAGGAGAAACAGGTAAGGTTTAATGGGTAAATCCCAGTTAGATAGATGAATATCCACTGGAGGGTGAGGTAAGGAACTGTTCCCTGGAACATTTTGACCAATTTGTGTACAACCCAATCGATGGTAAGTATTTCCCGTTCACTGTTTAATTGCAGTCAGCTGGATCATGGGGCATTTTGACACAGCAGCGAGAGAGTGAAAGAAGCGGACTGAACCTCTTGCCCATATACCCCGAACGTCCGCAAACACACACACACAACACACACCTCATTCTTCACTCGATGAAGGTGCAGCCGTTGTGCTCGGCCTGTGGAGTTTTGGTCCAATTCGTTCTGTAGCAATGACTCAAGGGCACTCACTAAGCCTCACACTTTCCACCAGTCTGGCTTTTGAAATTTGGAGTGGGAGCCCTGCACACACTTTTCAGCAAAATCAAAGCAACACGCCATACAACATTTTGACATTCTGCAATATGACTTATAATATGGAACTTGTGTGTGTTTGCATGTGTATGTGTGTCCGGGGGAAAATGTAAGATATGGAATAAAAAAAAGTCAAGTGGTTTTTGCAAGAGTCAAATTCAATCTGTGAAGGGGTTCCGATTTGTTAAAAAGAGCCTTGCCCCAGGACCTCACAATAAGGTATCTATTACGGAGACTACCTAAGAAATGTTCTTTTAATTAGCCACATTTATCTTTTTTTCCATGTTTTGACAGAAATTCCTACAACAACATACACCACAAAGAAAGACAGAGCAACAAAAAGCATGGTCATTTTTATGTTTGACAGAGCCCCTGGAACAAAAACAACAGTGACCTTGTCTTGTGCCTGCTGTTTTGGCCCATAACATTTTTCACCCGCCACCCTTTTATTCTGTTCACATATTTGCAGCACCTGTGTTGGAGGGCAGGGCAGAAAATTTTAATGTTAACAGTAATAAGCAACAATTTATGATCAGTATAATAGTGCTGTCTTGTTAAATGTTTTACAGAGTTTTTCACAAGACTCCGTATTACACAATTTGCAAACCAGACAAAATTATAAATATACTAATTTCTGGTCCTAAAGCAAGTTTTATCCTAAGGCATCAATAAGGAGACAAAATGTGAATTTTGTTTCTTAATCTATGAAATAGCTCTTGAGTTTCAAAATAACATTATTTTTATGGCCATACATTTTTATCAGTGTGCTTGCATTGACTGGAGCCTCATCTGGGAACCCGGGAACACAGGAACAATAAACCCTGCAGCAGCGGCCTTGTCTGTCATGAAAAGGTTTATATAAGACAGTGGAAGAGGTAGGTAGGTAGGTAGGGTTGTGTTTTGCTGCCTTTGCTACGGTGTGTTGTGTTGTGATTTGTCATTGTGTCCAGCTGTGACTTCCTTTGTTGCTCTGCTGTAGTTTGCTGTGTTCCATTGTGTCGTGTTATACTATGCCCTCCGATCTGTCCCATTAGCGCAATGCTGCATGCCTGGACTTCAGAAAACCATGTCATCTACTTGGAAGGGCTGGTGTGAATATTTTAGAACCCAAAACCAAGTGTGGCCATTTCTCCCACCTGTCTGCCTCAGCTGAGACTTTCAGACTATCGAAGGCAGAATGCAAAAATGATTGTTCCCGAAGCTAATGCGAAATAGAGAGAGAGAGAGATGACGTGTTGACCGTAAGTGTTTCACACAGGACAAACACTCACAAACAGGCGGAAAACCATATCAACCGTTAACTGTAGACGGTGGGCCTGTGTTCCCTAAAGACTTTTTCGTTTTACAATGTACAGGTGCTGCATGGCGAGGGGAGACGAGGAGACTTTGCCATAGTGCAGACCTGCCTGCCTGCTCGGATGGCGTAATGGGAACTGCCAGCTGTGGGCCTAATTACAACACTGTTGTGGTGGAGGATATTGGGCCTGGGTTTCTTCTCGGGGTACACAGCTGAACTGATGTTTCATTACCGTGTTTCTAAGCGAGAGGCATGGGACCTCCTTACAGCACTTGTGCGACTGACATAGAATGGAGAGATGTGTCATCTTACTGTATTTAATGCTGTAGTTCACCTGTTATCCCTTCAAAAGCTCTCACTGAGTTCAACAGTGTTGCTCTTGTTGTCATGCAAGCCGCAAAAATAGGAGAGCATTTAGAATTGCTGAATGTGTATTGTCAGAACAGTTGTTATTTACTCTTATTTTAACCAGATACGTTGAGCAAGAACACATTCTCAGTCACTGCAAAAACGAGAAATTAGGGTTAACTGACTTGTTTAGGGATACTAAAATATACTGTATATATATATATATATACATATATATATATATATATATATATATATATATATATATATATATATATATATATATATATATACAGTTTTACCATGATGACTCAGGATTTGATAAAGTAATCTTTAAGTCACAGGTCAAAAGCTCTAACCACTAGGCACCCTGCCATCTGTCATCTACTTACTTTGAAAGGAATAATATTACTGTGAAAGGAAGTGTATTTCAGTTGCTTTCTGACTTACCGGTAGTTAACTTGCAGCCATCTTCGTGGTAGATATCGGCAGCGCAATACATTGTGCTTGGCTAGTCCTGCTGAAACATTTCATTAATAGCATTAGTACTTTGACTACTCTACCTCCAGCCTTGCCAGCTGAGGGGGAAAAAAATAGTAAAGTTGAATCTAAGCAGATGGCACTGTTTTACTTTCTGCTTGGCCATCTGGAGTTTACTTAAACTGATGACTTCATAATCAAACATTGGCCCAACATCCAACCACGGACCCACCACTCACCACTCTGAACACAACATGCCCTGCCTCTGTAGACTGTTACCTGGTACCAAAGGCACAGAGGTTGCAGGGCTAGTGTAATTTTGGGTCAGGATTTGATGTGTGTTTATGTGTGGGTGTGTAAACTGACCTGGTACAGTAAAAGTGTGAGAGTATGGCAACGAAAGAAAGCAAGTTGTTTTTTCACCCGTCACCTGGTCTGACATAATTCTGGCACACAGGATGGCACCATTAATCTAAACGTCCCTTTGCTTTTTCAAACTCCTCTGTCGTCTACTTAAAAACATAATCGCTGCAGGCATGAAGGACCATTCTCGTCCCAGTCCCACGCACTGCAATGGAAAGTCAAGAGCAATAATTTTACTTAATTTACTTGGAAACCCCTCTGTCTTGACACCTGGATGAGGAAAATAAATAAGAAACCAATTGCCACTCGTATGGTGGCACACTGACACTCGGTTTCCCCCTCAAAAAATTGCCAGTTTGAAGTGTCTTTCCTTATAGGTGAATGTCCACAATCATCACATTTAATTATAAATAGACTTATCAATTAATAATAACATGAAAATGTATGTTTTGCACTGCATTTAATCTGCTTTTGGTTATCTTTTATTCCAGTAAATTATCATGTAATTCCACAATCTTTTGACCTACAAACTTGTTTGGTTGTAGGGGGCTGCTTTTTGAAGAAGTCTGAAAATAATGTATTGTTTGAAACTATTGATGAGCTACAAACTTAACAAGCATTGCTATCAATCAAAAACCAATCCACATTCACTGTGGCTTGCATCTTATACCGTGAATATCAAAAGTCTAAGCTATGTAAGGGTTGACAAAATCAGTTATTACTGTAGGATTTCCTAGAAAGTAGTGCAGTCAACAAGAATATAACAAAAGATGTTAGCAACGTTGCGGTTGAAATTTACAGATTAAGAGAGGGACAAAAAAGCATTTCAAAAGACTTTAATATATCATGTAACTCGGTTAAATTCATAATTAATTTGCTACTGAGATTTAACACTTGAACTTCATTTTTTTTTCATGTCTGGGACACAATAGAATGTATTTAAATCTCTGGACATTAAGGAGAATTGGCTAATACCACAAGTGCAAAACCATCTATATTTATTTGGAAAAGGGTAACTTTTAGCTAGCTAGGGGAAACTGTGTAGTAGGTTGACCTCTCCAAACTGTTATAATCCAAGCAAAAGCTTCTTACAAAAGCATTTACAGTTTTTATTAAAAAATAGATTATCCATTAGTTTTTTACTTAAATATAGATGGTTACAAGACTTTAGTAAATGTACAAAAGGGTGATTTCAGCCTTTACATGAAAAAAGCTGCCTTTCCAGTCAGGGTATGTGGACTTCTGACACAAACTGTACATAAACAAGATGTATCCAATCTGTGTTGGAATAGTTGATTTGGGTTCTACTAATCAATTTCCTATGTAAATAGCAGTTAAGATTACATAATTTCACAGTAATTTTGAGTACATTTCATTTTTATTTGAGGATACCTACATTAGTTCAAAAATGTATTATAAATTGTCAAATCCACAGCATCTACATCTTAAAATAATTAATATGTTAGCAATGCACAAATTGCAAATTAAGGTCAAAGAAAAGACCTGACTAAAAAGAGTTTAACATTTTGGTACTGATATGGACTCTTGTGATGGTATTTGCCGGAATAAAAGACTCTTGTCATGTACCATTGTACGTTACTTTTGTAGTAAAAGGAACAAAGGAGAGTGAACTGCCAGTGATAGAATGGTTTCTGGCCTCTGCTGACGTGCCCTCAAGAAAGGCACCTAATCCTAATTTATCCTGTAAATCACTTTGAATGTATGCTAAATGACTAAAATGTAATGATCTCATGTTTTAATAATGGTGATGATCTAAACTTTATCAACCCCCTTTTTTCATCTCAGTTGCATATTATGTAGTTGATGTCTTGTTAACTGCATCTTTAATTTATGTACTACAACTCACCTGAATGTAAAACTGTTTAATTATCTACTCAGTCATATTAGGTTTGTGATGTGTTTGGGAGGTTTGGGATGTGTAGATGTCTGAGACAAGGAACCATAATTCTGCCTGGTGTTAGGCCTAGATACTTAAGAAATATATATATCTTCTTTTTTTAGCTAAACTTAAGTTGTATCCAGGAAACTGCTCTAATGTCCTTGAAGCATTGTTAGGGCAGGGAGGTTTCTAGCATGGAGCGAAACTAAATGGCTTCTTCCTAATAAGGATGAACAAAGGAAATAACAAAGGACAGAGTGACTGCTCTTCTCTCCTGGCTGGTGTTTAATAGGCTAGCTGTGAGGCTAATGCACAAACCAAAGCACGGAGGAATCTGTTTGTTGTGGTCATGCTTTAAGGTTATATATGCCCCTAGTCTCTCATTCCTCGCACACTGTTTTTTTCTTGACAACATATGAAAAGATACAGTGTGTCTATACCGTAGGAGGAAAACAAAAACTAAAGAAGAGCATGTTAATAAATAAGATGAGAATCATGCCATTTTATATGCAATTCATTGAATTATTATATTTTGGGAAAGGGTTACTGTTTGTAACACCTGGCTTCAGAACAAACCCAACTTTAAACTATTCCTCCCACATTGTCATTCCTGGCATGGTTCAAGCAACTATGTGTAACATTGTGTAGTCAGGCTAGCGCAGTGTAGCTCCGTTTGGCTTGGAGCAGCTTGGCTCAATCGTGTGAAAAGTGTACCATTTGCTCTTAGCGAGGAGTTAATTGTTTCTGACCACTTGTGAACCCCACAGGCTTATAAATGAGGCCGTAATCATATGGCCTGTGGTCAGTTACTTCACAGCTAGCGTGGAGCTGTTGGCCACAGCATAGTTTTTTCGCCACCCAGCCCTGCTTTCACACTCGTGCTGTCAACGAAGATCTGAGGTGAACAGGGCTGGGTCCGTGAGGCTGCATGCCCTCACCAGAATGATGCTGAAAAATTTGCTTATTGGCACATTGACGAGGCCTCAAGATGATGCTGCCTGGAACCCAAAACTCACAGAGGATTACGGTGCTGGCCGGTTTTTGGAAACAGCTGCAGCACATAAGAGTTCATTAGAGCTGTCCGCAGCCTCAAACACTGAACAGGGGATGACAGAGGCTGTGGTTCTGCGTCACTGTTCAGCATGGTTGATAAAATCTTGATTCAACAGGGCAGGGAAGGAACTGTTGCAGAAGGCAATTCACATAAGCAATAGCTTTGTAAAGATTAGCGAGAACATACAGTAATGCTTGCTTTTAGTTCCATGAGTTTACCAATTAATAAGTAACATTATAGATTTGATTTGATTGGGGATGGTTTCAGTCTAGATTAAATCACGTCAGTTATCCTAAATTCAGTGTTAGGACTGAATGACTTCACAACAACCTCCACCATTATTGATTCATGGAGTACTTCAGATCTTTCCAAATATGTATTTGGAGGGGGATTAAGGTCACCTCAGCGAAGAAAGTGAACAAGCTTTCAAAAACATTTCTCTGGGTCTCTTGGTCCACTCTTGGTCTGGAACAAAGCCTGCTGTCATCTGGTCAAGGTTTCACTTCCTAATTAGCTTCTCTTGGCTGCTGGGGCACAATGGCCACAACATGGATCACTCTGGACGCCTTAGGCATTTTTCTCCTGACCAGACATTTTATAAAACAGATCTACCAGCATTTATAGAAACAAATACAAAGTAAACAGCAATATAAAGCAATATAAAACAACATGCCATTCTATTTACTGGATGTAATAAGCCAGTATTACCCAATCAAAACAATACAAAACACATTTCCAAATTAAAATGTACAACTATAACTTCCCTTTGGAAACATGAATTATCATGTTCAACACTCAAATATGAATTAAACAATGTCAGTCTCATATGGTCAAATACTACTATTTTCATAGATATCTCACATCAAATGAGCTGCTTAAAAACTGTTCTGACCCTTACTGCACAAAAAAAACTGTTCTGACTGCTGAAATTTAATATTCTAAATGGCAGATATTAACAAGTTAGCCAAAATCATTGTTAAAAACATAAAGCACCTTTGAAAAGGTGTCAACTAAACACAAACAAAACAAATGCTAGCTATATACTCTGAAATAGCGATGTATGAAGAAGCAGGAAAAATGGGCAAGCTTAAGGATCTGAGCAAGTCAAATTGTGATGGCTAGATGACCGGATCAGAGCATCTGCAAAACTGCAGCCTTTGTGGGGTGTCCCTGGTCTGCAGTGGCCAGTACCTATCAAAAGCGGTCCAAGGAAAGACAAGTGGTGAACCAGCGACAGGGTCATGGGCAACCGAGGCTCATTGATGCACGTAGGGAGCGAAGGCTGGCCCGTGTGGTCCGATCCAAAATATGACTTACTGTAGCTCAAATTGCAGAAAAAACCGATGCTGGTACTGATGGAAAGGTGTCAGAACACACAGTGCATCACAGATTGTTGCGTATGGAGCTGCGTAGCCGCAGAGCAGTCAGGGTGCCCCTTCTGACCCCTGGTCACTGCTGAAAGCATCTACAATGGGCATGTGAGCATCAGAATTGGACCACGGCGCAATGGAAGAAGTTGGCCTAATGACGTGGATGGGGCTGTGTGCGTCGCTTACCTGGAGAACACATGACACCAGGATGCACTATGGGAAAGAGGCATGCCGGCCAGTTCTATGTGTTTACTTGGCCTCCAAATCCCCCAGATCTCAATCCGATTGAGAATCTTTGGGATGTGATGGGCAAACAAGTCCAATCCATGGAGGCCTCACCTCACAACTTACAGGACTTAAACGATCTGCTGCTTACATCTTGGTGACAGATACCACAGATACAACTCAGTGACAGATAGACCTTCAGAGGTCTAATGGAGTCCATGCCTTGACGGGTTAGGGCTGTTTTGGCAGCAAAAGGGAGACCTACACAATATTAGGCAGGTGGTCATAATGTTATGGCTGATCTGTGTGAGCTAAATATATATAAACTCACTTAAAGGATTATTAGGAACACCTGTTCAATTTCTCATTAATACAATTATATAATCAACCAATCACATGGCAGTTGATTCAATGCATTTAGGGGTGTGATCCTGGTCAAGACAATCTCCTGAACTCCAAACTGAATGTCAGAATGGGAAAGAAAGGTTATTTAAGCAATTTTGAGCGTGGCATGGTTGTTGGTGCCAGATGAGCCGGTCTGAGTATTTCACAATCTGCTCAGTTACTGGGATTTTCACGCACAACCATTTCAAGGGTTTACAAAGAATGTTGTGAAAAGGGAAAAACATCCAGTATGCAGCAGTCCTGTGGGCGAAAATGCCTTGTTGATGCTAGAGGTCAGAGGAGAATGGGCCGACTGATTCAAGCTGATAGAAGAGCATCTTTGACTGAAATAACCACTTCTTACAACCGAGGTATGCAGCAAAGCATTTGTGAAGCCACAACACGCACAACCTTGAGGCTGATGGGCTACAACAGCAGAAGACCCCACCGGGTACCACTCATCTCCACTACAAATAGGAAAAAGAGGCTACAATTTGCACAAGCTCACCAAAATTGGACAGTGGAAGACTGGAAGAATGTTGCCTGGTCTGATGACTCTCGATTTCTGTTGAGACATTTTGATGGTAGAGTCAGAATTTGGCGTAAACAGAACGAGAACATGGATCCATCATGCCTTGTTACCACTGTGCAGGCTGGTGGTGGTGGTGTTATGGTGTGGGGGATGTTTTCTTGGCACACTTTAGGCCCCTTAGTGCCAATTGGGCATCGTTTAAATTCCACGGCCTACCTGAGCATTGGTTCTGACCATATCCATCCCTTTATGACCACCATGTACCCATCCTCTGATGGCTACTTCCAGCAGGATAATGCACCATGTCACAAAGCTCGAATCATTTCAAATTGGTTTCTTGAACATGACAATGAGTTCACTGTACTGAAATGGCTTTCAGCACCTTGTTGAATCAATGCCACGTAGAATTAAGGCAGTTCTGAAGGCGAAAGGGGGTCAAACACAGCATTAGTATGGTGTTCCTAATAATCCTTTAGGGGAGTGTAGGTTTATGTGTTTTTTTCAATCTTAAGGCCTTCTCAGAAGGTGTAGAAGGCCATGACGGTTCCCCACTGGGTTTGTTTATTTAAGTGCTGGAAATCTACAATCCTTGCGAGATGAAGAAAAGGATAATTCATCTAAGACAGAACTAATTTGGGCTCCTTTGCTAGTTGTGTGCGTATGTCTCAAAGAAAATCCTGAGTTCATTGCCAGCACTTATCAAAGCAAATGTAGAGTTTAATGCCAGCATAGAGTATAACAAAGCAGCATGTTATCAGAGAAACTGGATTTGTCTGAGATTCACACTTTTTTTTTCAATACTATGCCTTTTCTATATTATTCACACATTCATACTTTTTTTTCAATATTATGCCTTTTCCTTGATTCATTCCTTGATTTTACCTCGTAAACTCTTTTTCATGTTTTTTTTAAACTTTCCTTGAGTGTGTATTATTCAGACTGAGAGCTATAAGAAACACAATAGAAAGCAACGGTGGAAAGCAAGTACGTCTGGCCTTATTGAGTCAAGTGCTGAATGATTTTCATTGACTCTCGTTTGCCACCCAGGTCACTCCAAGAACACCCAGACAGGAATTCCACCCGAGCTTATCTCACCACCCCATCTCCACCAAGCATTGGTGGTGGGGAGGTGGGGGAGGGGGTTAGGTCTGCATGGTAGCCTGGATTAGGGGAATTGGGTTGGGGAGGGGTTGGCAAAAGAGCAAGCATGTTGCTGGGGTAAGCAGTTCATTGTGTTTACTAACATTCACCGAAGCAGATATCTGTCAAACAAAGGGAAGCGTTAGGTCTCACAGAGGGAGCTATATGGGGGCATCAATGTGGAATGGGGATGAAGAGTGGTAACAAGTTAACAGGCCCTAGTGCTATCAGTCCTCTCCCCTTCCTAACATACACTTTCTCTCACCGTCCAGGGAGAGTAATGGAGTAGAAACCCTGAGCAGTGTTCGACCTGACGCCTGATTAGGTCGTTATAACTAAGCCTCTGTTTTCCCAGTCCAGGAGGCACTTACTTATCTGCTAAGCCAGTCATGACTTTGAGAGTGACCTACTATGCTGAGGTGGATTTCCAAATGTAAGATCTTTTTTGGTATACACTTTAAACCAGATTTTATTTTGTGGTATGTATAGGCTGAAATCCATGATCTTGCTGCAACAATTCAGACCATTTGCCTCGCATTGTGAGATGACTTCTCCAGAAAAAAATCGCTGAATCCTGTAGGGAATTATTAAGTTGACTTTGAATTTATTATAGTTGAATAAACCTTTTTTTGACTGACCCACAAGCGTCTGTAGATGCTCTACAGATTATCTGCTATCAACAACACTTGCATTATCTACTAACCCTTACCCTAACATTAACCTTTATCCTAACCTTAACCCTTAACCCTTAACTTCTTCTGAACCTTAGCAAGCAGTTGCTTATCAACAGAGAGTTTGTGGAATGTATGTTGTTAGTATTACTATCTATAGAACATCTACAGATTTGGTGTCTCAAAATAAAGTGTAACATAGAAAAAAAGGTATTTCATACAGCAGTCCACCTACTAAATAATATACCAACGACAATAAGGACAAACAGTGATACCGTAAAATGTATATAAATGTTTGCTGTAATAATTTTTTTTTTATGGTATTTTGAATGATTGACCAAGTTAATGAAATCCATTAACCGGTGGTGTTTGTATGTCACAGTATTTTATTGTAATTAAGGAATTGGCACTTACAGGTTGATAATTGGTAATGTGTTAAGACGTTACAGCATATTCATAAACATTTGGTGTTTTATATCACTTGCACTTAGAAAGGCCTTAACAAATGTTTTTAAACTGGCAAGAGATTACAGGACAACACAGTCCAAAATGACAAGGCACAGCGCTCAACCATTTAAGGCTTAAGACTTGCTGTAAATCCAGTATGTCCCTTGTGACTAAAATGTGACAAAAAAAATTGTGGACAGTCAACAGTATCCACCATCTTTAGTGTAGAGGGACACAGCGCTGCTGTCAGAGATGGACGGTCTATTCTGAGGATTCCACAATCTAAATGGCAGTGCCCAATGCCAGAGAGTTCACTGAACCTCTAAAGTTTCAAAGTTGTATTAGTCACATACACATGTGATGTAATATAAAATATTTTGTTGCAAATCAATGGGCAGTATGAAAATGTATGAATGCCTAATGTACCGTAGGCAGAATTGCTACAGTCAGACAGACATGGTAAAAAAAATGACATAATCAGAAACACATTATAAATGCAACTGTCATGTCTGAGAGGCAGGAAACAAGGCGAGGAGCTGGAATAAATCCTTTTAATTTCCTTCTTTGCAAATCAAACAGGAAACAACAAAAGGATAGTCAAACCGCAAGCTGAAGAGCAGCAAACACAGCGCTCCAAACAATGATCCACCAAACAAAGGGCCAAAAAGGCAACTTAGATAGGGTCCCCAATTAGAGGCAATGCAGCTGCCTGTCATTCGAGACAACCAAAACTGCAGCGCTAAGAGGCATAGACAAACTTCTGGGGTCCGGTCCTGACTGTGGCCCCCAGGTGCATAGAGATGCTTAGAGGCCCCAGCCAGGACCTGACAGTATCCTTCCCTAAGGCATGGGCTCCTGACCGCAAGACCGGAACAATCAAGGGGAGAGGGTGGGAAGTGTCGCTGGAACAGGAGGCTCCGCCCCCAGAGCAGAACCTGGAGCCGGGACAGGTGGAGTTTCTGCACCCGGAGCAGGAAGGGACGGCGGGACAGAGGGATGATCCGCCCCCGAGCAGGACAGGGCACTGGTGGAGAGGGAGGCTCCGCCACTGGGGCAGGATGGGGCACCGGAGCACCCCTCCAGGGGTGGCACTGATGGCTCAGGGCGGGGGACTGGGACTAGAGCCCTTGTGTGGGGAACTGGCGCCGGAGGACCAGGCTCGGAACTGGCGTGCAGGGAAGGGAGGCCCAACAGGTCTTGTCCTCCAAGATCACCTGGTCCCGATGCTGCAGAGGCTCATAACAGAGCCCCCACGGGTGGAGTGGCAGGAGCCTGGACTTCCTGATGGGCTGACCCCAGGTGGTGAGAATGGGCAAGTTCACCTGCTCTGCACTGACCCTGAGCATTGAAAGCCCTCAAGCCTGCATACTCAGCCACCTCCTGTACTCCCTGCTCATGCATGACTGCGTGGCCACACACAGCTCCAACACCATCCTTAAATTTGCAGACAACACAACTGTGCTGGGTGTCATCTCAGACAATGATGAGACCGCTTACAGATAGGAGGTAAAGAACCTGGCTACATGCTGCCAGGACAACAACCTCTCTCTCAACATCTGCAAGACTAAGGAGATGATCGTGGACTTCAGGAAGCGGCAGAGGGGGAGTCATGCCCCTTACACATCGACGGAGAGTCTCTGATTAATCAAAGATGTGTTAATCAAAGATAACCTCACTTGGTCCACACACAGCGAACTCAGCAGTGAAAACTGCCCAAAAGTGACTATACTTCCTGAGGAGACTCAAGAAGTTTGCCATGTCTATAAAGATTCTCACCAACCTCTACAGGTGCACCACTGAAAACATCCTCTCAGGCTGCATTACTACCTCGTATGGCAGCAGCTCTGCTGCAGACCGCAAGTCCCTCCAGAGGGTGGTAAAGACTGCGGAACACGTCATCGGCTGCCTTCTACCCACCGTGCAAGGCATCTATCACACATGATGCCTGAAAAACATATGGAACATCATGAGAGATCACAGCCACCCAGGCTATGGTGGGTTCACACTGCTGCCGTCCGGAAGAGCATCGGGGCACGCATTTCTAGACCCACAAACCATTTTTTCCCCTCAGGCCATATGCTCCTCAACCAGTAATACTGATCCATGATCATACTGATCACACACGAACAATCCAAATGCTCTGATGTCCATTCAGGTACCTTTAATGGGAATTTTGAATATTCTTTGCATGGACCATTCATAAGCATATTACACTCAGATGTATCGATAATGTTAAATAGAGTGGATATAAAAAGTCTACACACCCCTGTTAAAATGTCAGGTTTTTGTGAGAGTGAGACAAAGATAGACAAAGATAAATCATGTCAGAACTTTTTACACTTTTAATGTGACCTATAACGTGAACAAGTAAATTGAAAAACAAATGGAAATCTTCGATTTTGGAAACCTTACAATTAATTGGTTGCATAAACACCCTCTTATAACTGGAGATGTGGCTTTGTTCAGAATGAACCAATCACATTCAAACACATGTCAAATAGAAGTCATTACACACCTGCATTCAAGTGACTCTGATTAATCACAAATAATGTTCAGCTGTTCTAGTAAGATTTTCCCAAAAGCAAGGGGGAAATGTGTTATGGTCTGATGAAACCAAAGTTGAACTTTTTGGCCATAATTGCAAAAGGTATGTTTGGCGCAAAAACAACACTGCACATCACCCAAAGAACACCATACCCAAAGTGAATCATGCAGCATGCTTTGGGGCTGTTTTTCTTCAGCTGGAACCGGGGCCTTAGTCAGGGTGGAGGGAATTATGAACTGTTCCAAATACCAGGCAATTTTGGCACAAAACCTTCAGGCGTCTGTTAGAAAGCTGAAGATGAAGAGGAAGTTCACCTTTCAGCACGACAACGACCCAAAGCACACATCCAAATCCACAAAAGCATGGCCTTACCAGAAGAAGATTACCATTTTGGAATGGCCCAGCCAGAGCCCAGACCTGAATCCAATTGAACATCTGTGGGGTGATCTGAAGAGGGCTGTGCACAGCAGATGTCCTCGCAACAGATTTGGTGCGCTTTTGCAAAGAAGAGTGGGCAAATATTGCCACGTCAAGATGTGCCATGCTAAAAGACTCCTACCCAAAAAGACTGAGTGCTGTAATAAAATCTAAAATTGCTTCAACAAAGTATTAGTTTAAGAGTGTGTACACTTGTGCAACCAGTTAATTTTTCCCCCTCAAAGATTTCAGCTTGTTTTTCAAATGACCCCCTTTCAGATGGTGTTTGGGTTCCAGCCTCCCTTGTGCCCCCCAGATGGTGGTGGGGGGGAGGGGTGTTCCAGTGACATCCAGGCTGTGGAGGAGTGGTTCAGGAAATCAGGTGAGGACTGATCCACCGACAATGTCTGTCTGCAGCAGGCTTTACAACGTCAAACAGGCGGCGGAGCGACACTCCGGAGAACCACCCGGGGGACAAGGTATGGCTGTCCATGAGGGATTTTCCCCTCCGTCTGCCCTGCTGTATGCTTGGGCCCTGGTATGTGGGGTCGTTTTGTATCCTCCGGAAGGTAAACGTCGTCTCATACACACTCCAGCTCACTCCACCATACATCATCCAGACCGGGGTGGGTACTGTAATGTCTCCTCCGCGTAGCACATCGACTTCCCTTCCTCTCCGGCGCTCCAACTCGCCAGTGTATTAACAACTGGCAGGATAGTGGTGGCAGCAGCGCATCCCGAAGATGTTAACACACTGTTAAGTTGTGTTAAAATTAATTTGTTCACTCGCCGCACCTCACAGTTTGTTTGTCTGTTTGTGAGCGTGTTGGTGTGATTTATTACAATTACAAACAAAAATAACTTTTTGTTCATTTTGTTTCTTTTTCCTTTTTGCCTCTCTTTTACACATTCGCTACACTCGCACCATCATAACTGTGTTGTTTAGTGTATTTGAAAAATAAAACTTGAAACAACAGTACAATTCCAGTTCAATGAAATGCAGTTAGCATCTACCCAGAATTACAAAAAGAAAAGGGCGGAAAATAAATTTTTAAGTATAATTTACACTGATCAGGCATAACATTATGACCACCAGCCTAATATTGTGTAGGTCCCCCTGTTGCCACCAAAACAGCCCTGACCCGTCAGGCAGCAGATACCTTAAGTCCGGTAAGTTGCAAGGTGGGGCCTCCATGGAGCACATCCCACAGATACTCATTTGGATTGAGATCTGTGGAATTTGGTGGCCAAGTCAATACACTGAACTCATTGTTGTGTTCCTCAAATGATTCCTAAACCATTTTTCCTTTGTGACAGGGGCATTATCCTGCTAAAAGAGGCCATTACTATCAAGGTATACCGTTGCCATGAAAGGGTGCACATGGTCTGCAACAATGCTCAGGTAGGTTGTACGTGTCAAAGCAACATCTGCATGAATGGCAGCACCCAAGGTTTCCTAGCAGAACATTGCCCAAAGCATCACACTGTCTCTGCCAGCTTGCCTCCTTCCCATAGTGCATCCTGGTCCCATGTGTTCTCCAGGTAAGCGACGCACGCGCACCCAGCCGTCCACGGTGTAAAAGAAAATGTGATTCATCAGACCAGACCACCTTCTTCAATTGCTCCGTGGTCCAGTTCTGATGCTCACATGCCAATTGTAGGCGCTTTCGGCAGTGGACCAGGATCAGCATGGGTACCCTGACTGGTCTGTGGCTACACAGCCCCGTACGCAACAAACTGCGATACACTGTGTTCTGACACCTTTCCATCAGTACCAGCATTAACCTTTTCAGCAATTTCAGCTACAGTTGCTCGTCTGTTTGTTCGGACCACGTGGGCCAGCCTTCACGCCCCACGTGCATCAATGTGCCTTGGCCGCACATAACCCTGTCGCAGTTCATAATTTTCCTTCCTTGCACCATTTTTTGATAGGTACTGACCACTGGAGACTGGGAACACCCACAAGGGCTGCAGTTTTAGAGACACATTGACCCAGATGTCTAGTCATCGCAATTTGGTTCTTGGCTCAGATCCGCTTCACTCCTAAGAGCTAAAACAAAATTCAAAGGTTCCCTGAAATCCTTGAGTTTCATAAAAATGTCCAACCCTGCAGGGCAGTAGTCCTAAGGGGCAAATCACAATGATGTTCAAAGCTGGAGTAACTTAGCTGGAAGACCTGGACCAAAAGAGCATCCTTTCCCATTCAGGTTAGCTTCACCTCCGGAGCACCCGAAGTACCTCAAAGACATGTCTGAGGACTCTTGACAAAACTGTAGTGGCTGGGTTAGCCAACTTGTCTAGTACCTAGTTAACACGTAGTTGTAGGACTAACATCTATAGGCTAACTTCATACTAGGTTATTCATCGAACACTTCAAATGACGAGAGGTAAGTAGACTGCCAAACCCTTTGTTTGAACTAATATTCACCAAACCTAGATGCTGGTCCTTTATCCAATAACCTTACCAGGTTCTTACTATAGAACTAGTTAAACAACTTTCTGTTGTCGCCAGCAGATTTTTTACTCCCCAATACCTATCCAATCCACACCTAATAAAATTAATTGCATGGAGTTTAAATTATCTTGACCACATGTTGGATAACTACACTCTAAACAAACTATAGACAGTCAATTTTATTTAAAGCAACAGTGCTCTATTTTGTTATACAGTAAATAGCCATCTACTATTTTAACCAACTGCCTAGACTTAATTGCCCTACCTCCTCAGTCAGTCCCCGCCGCAGCGACCTGGCCATCTCAGGAGCCAGGTCCACAGCAGCTGGCCCAGCACGGGGAACGCCCTGATTGAGCCGTTCACCTGTGTCCCCACCACCATCTGGGCCGCTTCCGCAAACCACAGGGCACCCGGACGAAAGAGGCCGATCAGAATGAGCGACAGCCCCTTTGACCACACCCGAGACATGACAGGGAGAATGCACTGGAGAGGGGGAAATGCCTACAGCAGTACTCTCGTCCACAGCGAAGACAGAACCACAGGGGGCAATGTGCATCCTCCCGGGACGTGAACAGATCCACCTGCGCCTTCCTGAAGCGTCTCCAGTCCTCTGCGACAATGTCGGGATGAAGGTCAACTAAATAGGCCCTAACTTTGACCCCCTGACACCACAGCGGTCCCAACGCCGCCTCCACGCACTTGGTGAAAGTGCGGGGGGGCCAACGCTTATCTGAATGGAACCCGCGTGTAATCGTACGCCCGGCCCTGAAAGGCAAACCGCAGGAACTTCCAGTGGCGAGGCAGTATAGGAACATGGAAGTAAGTGCCGTTCAGGTCGACGCTGACGCAAAAATCCTCGGGGTGCACACCCTCCAAGAGACGTTTTGTCTTGAGCATTCGAAACGGCCTCTTTGACACGCATTTGTTCAAAACGCGCAGGTCGAAACGCTCCCGTCTTCTTTGGCACCAGGAAGTAAGAGGAGTACAGCCCCTTCTCCCTCTGCTCCATCGGAACTAAAGACACTGCCTCCTTCTCTAGAAGTTCCGCAATCTACTCCTGCAGAGCAGCGACCTTCCCCGGAGACACCATAACTGTTTATACGACTCCTGAGAATGGGGGAGGGGGGCAGTGGAACTGCAGCGTGTAACCCTTCCTCCGTGTCTTGTCTAACCAACCCGGCAGTGTGTATAGCCGACGCCATTCTGAATAAAACCGAGAGAGCGAGCACGCAGCTGGGGAGCTGTAGCCAACCACTGAGCGTACGCTTCCTCGTCCACGACCCCAGTAGGGGGGCCATTCGCAAACAGCCACCCCACCCATGGTGGGGCCAACCCGAAAGGGAAAGGAAGATGCATGCGTCACCTGGGCTGAGCTGTCCATCTCCCCATCGGTTACAGCCATAACCATGGAGATAGAGGCTCCAGCAGATGGCTCAGCCGAGTACAGCTGGCCTGAGACGGCAGTGGGGCGAGCGGAACACTCAGCCGCGGCAGGAGGGGGAGCCACAGACCGCTCACTAAACCTACCCGGGCATGCAACAGCCATCTGCAATGAAGGCTCACTCACAGGTAAATAAGGTGCACACACAGCTTCATTCACCACAACAGAGGAGCTCCCCTCCAAACGCACACAGAATAGGGAAGCGTCCAAGGGACACTCTCCCCCAGAGTCAGGTACAGCGTTTCTTGAACGGCGGGACCTTCCGGCCCCCCTTGTTCTGCCAGCGGGAAGGAGGAGGAGGAGGGGATGACCTCGGGGGGCGTCCCCTCACTGGTTGAGCCGCATCTGGTTCTGATGCACCTGTCGACCTGGCACAGTGATGTTGTGTACGGTGACACAGTCGACCCCCAGGCCTCTGTGAACCCAAAGCCTCGGGGGGGGGGGCAGTGGACGCCGACCTCCTTAGGGTAGGTCAGCACCAACCACAGGTACCTGACCTGCACATCACCCGACAGGCGTTAGCCTGGGTGAGCTTGAGAATGGCCGCCGAAGCCCTAGCCACCTCACTCACCTCAGCCGGGGATAACGAGGTGCGACCCCTCTGTAATCCCGGCCACAGCTGCCACCAGGAGGCCCACGTTGTTGCAGGCCGCCAGGGACTACACAGACAGGGCGTAATGCTTCTCTGCCAGGCTGGCAGAGATATGGTCCTTCACGGACAGTAGAGCTGGGCGCTTGTAGCTACAGGTGCTCAGGCCCGGGACCAGGGAAGTTGCCAGGGCGGGTTCCAGGGGCGGGATGCCCTTACTCAAAGTCTCCAGCAATCCCTCCACCTTGGTGAAGGAGAGGTGGGACTTAACCATGTCCCAGGTCATGAAGGGGGCCCCCAACGCTTCCTCTGTGTACTTGTGCAGAGAAATGACCTCCAGGCTAGCAGAGACCGCTCCAGCAGTTGACGATGGTGAAGCCATCTTTGGCCTGTTGGAAATCACAGATGACTGCATATCTAAACCTTTCTCGTGAAGAAAAAAGGGAGGCAGAGCAGAGTATGACAATCAATGAGGTGTGATCTGCATATTACAATTTTCAGTGACTGCCTATTGGACAGAGGTGTAAACCAATAGGAGCGTAAACCAATAGTTTTTCTTTGCATTACACTACTTCTCCAGTCTTTTGTTGCCCCTGTCCCAGCTTTTTCGAAATGTGTTGATGGCATCAAATTCAAAGAGGGTATATATTTTTCAAGAAACAATAACATTTCTCAGTTTCAACCTTTGTTTAGTTGTCTGTACTATTTTATATTGAATATAGTGTTTAAATGATTTGCACATCATTGCATTTTATTTTGATTTACATTTTACACATGGTCCCAACATTTTTGGAAATCAGGTTGTAAGTAACATCCAATATACACTCACCTAAAGGATTATTAGGAACACCTGTTCAATTTCTCATTAATGCAATTACCTAACCAACCAATCACATGGCAGTTGCTTCAATGCATTTAGGGGTGTGGTCCTGGTCAAGACAATCTCCTGAACTCCAAACTGAATGTCAGAATGGGAAAGAAAGGTGATTTAAGCAATTTTGAGCGTGGCATAGTTGTTGTTGCCCGACGGGCCGGTCTGAGTATTTCACAATCTGCTCAGTTACTGGGATTTTCACGCACAACCATTTCTAGGGTTTACAAAGAATGGTGTGAAAATGGAAAAACATCCAGTGTGCGGCAGTCCTGTGGGCGAAAATGAGAAAGGGCAGACTGATTCAAGCTGATAGAAGAGCAACTTTGACTGAAATAACCACTTCTTACAACCGAGGTATGCAGCAAAGCATTTGTGAAGCCACAACACGCACAACCTTGAGGCGGATGGGCTACAACAGCAGAAGACCCCACCGGGTACCACTCATCTCCACAACAAATAGGAAAAAGAGGCTACAATTTGCACAAGCTCACCAAAATTGGACAGTTGAAGACTGGAAGAATGTTGCCTGGTCTGATGAGTCTCCATTTCTGTTGAGACATTCAGATGGTAGAGTCAGAATTTGGCGTAAACAGAATGAGAACATGGATCCATCATGCCTTGTTACCACTGTGCAGGCTGGTGGTGTAATGGTGTGGGGGATGTTTTCTTGGCACACTTTAGGCCCCTTAGTGCCAATTGGGCATCGTTTAAATGCCACGGCCTACCTGAGCATTGTTTCTGACCATGTCCATCCCTTTATGACCGCCATGTACCCATCCCCTGATGGCTACTTCCAGCAGGATAATGCACCATGTCACAAAGCTTGAATCATTTCAAATTGGTTTCTTGAACATGACAATGAGTTCACTGTATTGAAATGGCCCCCACAGTCACCAGATCTCAACCCAATAGAGCATCTTTGGGATGTGGTGGAACGGGAGCTTTGTGCCCTGGATGTGCATCCCACAAATCTCCATCAACTGCAAGATGCTATCCTATCAATATGGGCCAACATTTCTAAAGAATACTTTCAGCACCTTGTTGAATCAATGCCACGTAGAATAAAGGCAGTTCTGAAGGCGAAAGTGGGTCAAACACAGTATCAGTATGGTGTTCCTAATAATCCTTTAGGTGAGTGTATGTGTGTGTGTGTGTTTCAATCTTAAGGCCTTCTCAGAAGGTGTAGAAGGCCATGACGGTTCCCCACTGGGTTTGTTTATTTAAGCGCTGGAAATCTACAATCCTTGCGAGATGAAGAAAAGGATCATTCATCTAAGACAGAACTAATTTGGGCTCCTTTAGTAGTTGTGTGTGTATGTCTCAATGAAAATGCTGAGTTCATTGCCAGCAGTTCTGAAGGCGAAAGGGGGTCAAACACAGTATTAGTATGGTGTTCCATACTAGGTGAGTGTATAAGGGAGTGTATAAGGGATTTGAAGGCATCGCTGTCAAGAATTTTCTGCCTGTGGTGCGTTGTTCACAGTGTACTGCTGCAGCATGGGTTTGAGTCCATCCCACTCTTCTTTCAGCAAAAACACTGTCCTCCATCTCTCCACACTGTCCCTAGTCAATTCCCTAGCCAGTTTGCTGTGACCTACATAACCTGTTCATGTGAACTCTCTTTCCAGCAGAATCCCCCCCCCCCCCCCACCAACCCTATTCTCCATCCTCTCTCCACTACCTACCATGGGTCCCATGGGAGGTGGACTGTCACACATTATCTGAACTGTCTGTTAGCAGAGGTGCGAGAGCCTCCCCCTCTCTCTGGTGAAGCAAACCGGATCTGATTGCAACCCAGCTTGCCCTTTTGTTTAGGGAGATTCCTTTTCAGGTCAGCCTTGGTAACCCTTCATTGCCCCTCACAAACACACACACACCCCTCCCCTGGCCTGTTGGTTGGGACAGGACACCTGGCCTTACCCATGACCCCTGTCACCTGGTTATCACCTTGCCACTAAACACCCTGTCTCTCTCTTTTTCTCCCTACTTATTTAGAAATGGTGGTGTTTTTTTGCTGTAATATTTATATGGTCTCCTTTACTAATATTCTCATCCTTGTCGGCATTAACATTTTATATAACCATTGCCGTAGACAAAAATTCTGAGAGGTGGGAGGGGATTACCACAAACAATGTATCTTCTTGGGATGTTTCACAGTGACCATTCCCCTCTACTAGGGTACGGATATAAAATGTCCTTAAAATCAATTCAAATTAACCACAAATTTGCCTCATATTGAATTCTATGACTGTGTATTCATTAGCTGTAAATGTTGATTGTACCAGATGTTAGTGGTATTGATTATGAGGCATAACTAACAAATATTTTGTATGGGTGCTATTAGCATGCTATCTCACATTCGGACAGCGAGGAAGAATAGTACTGCTAGCCATCACTAAAATGTATATTAGTGTGTTGTTGATAATCTTTGATGAGAAAATCTTACTTGTTAAATATTTTCTTATCTACAATCTAGATAAGATGTTTTGTGCACCAATAATCAGTGTTGATAAAGTCAAACATCTACACTTCATGTGCAACTAAACGGGTGTTGCTAATCAGTGCAGCACACACAAAGTGAAATACACACCGATCAGCCATAGCATTATTACCACTGACAGGTGAAGTGAATAACACTGATAATCTTGTTATCATGGCACCTGTCAGTGGGTGGGATATATTAGGCAGCAAGTGAACACTCTGTCCTCAAACTTGATGTGTTGGAAGCAGGAAAAATGGACATCTGAGCGACTTTGACAAGGCCCCAATTGTGATGGCTAGATGACTGGGTCAGAGCATCTCCAAAACTGCAGTCCTTGTGGGGTGTTCCCGGTCTGCAGTGGTTAGTACCTATCAAAAGTGGTCCAAGGAAGGAAAAGCGATGAACCGGTGACAGGGTCATGGGCAGCCAAGGCTCATTGATGCACGTAGGGAGTGAAGGCTGGCCCATGTGGTCCAACAAATGAGCTAATGTAGCTGAAATTGCTGAAAAAGTTAATGCTGGTACTGACAGAGAGGTCAGAACACACAATCCATCGTAATTTGTTGTGTATGGGGCTGCGTAGCCCCAATGGCCACTGGAGCATCAGAACTGGACCACAAAGCAGTGTTGCCAACTCCTCAGTAAGGAAAGTCGCTAATGGCTGTCCTAAAAGTCGCTAAATGACATCATCGCCTAATTTGCATAATTTCACATCAGCATCATAATTTATTTTATTTTCTAACATATAAAACTCTCGTTGGGGAAAAGAATATACATGCGTATTTACAAATGTTGTCCATGTAACAAGAAATAATTACCTGAACTAAAAATCAAAGAATAAATAAAAAATGAGGGCGCTATTTAAGTCAAAATCAAAAGGCTAGAATAAAATAAACATTTAGAGCGACACACGAGGGGAGATATCATCATGGTCATGGATGAAGAGAACTGCACCAACTGCAGGTGATGGACGCTGCCTGTAGGAGAGGAATAACGTTGTAGAAGAGTAAAAACACCCTAAATATGTTTAGAACAACAAATTAACTTTCTTCTGTCGATTCTTTTTTAAATTTAAACCAACCCTCCTCCTTTATCTGGGCTTGGGACCGGCAAAAGTTACCCAAAAGAGACACTCTGGCGGAGCGCATGCGCTCAGTCTGGACGTGGAGGAGTTAACATCTCCTGCTCTGACTGCAGCTCGGAGGAACTGCTGTGCGAGGACTGGGACACCTGTGAGTGCTTTCAGATGGGGGAGGGGCCCACGGTGACACCCACTGCTCGTTGAGAAGAGTAAAAACAAGTCTCCAATAACACCACAAACAGTTGCTAGATTTGTCGCTAAGGGTGTCTGAAATGTAACTCAACTTTATAGACTCTGTATAACTGCCTAAACCTGAGCTTTCGGGTAGATATTTGCCTACACTGGACACGTTGCCACTTCTGTGGTCAGCTGCAATCATCACAGACTTGATAGAATGTGGACGGATCATATTGATTCCAGGGTTGTGTTCATTAGGCATAGGAGTAGACAGCTTAAATTTGTTTTACCACTTTTTGGGCAGGAAAGATGCATAAAAGCAATGTATAACATAGGTAGAAAAATATTATTTCTAAACGTATCATAAGTCCCTCACCTTTGGCAGTCGTCTAAATAACATCCAGATAAGTTAAGGAAAATTGAGAATTCACAAAAACATGGTAAGATTACTACTCAGATCTTCATTTAAGGGTGTCTGGGAAACCTTGGGTCCTGCCATTCATGTGGATGTTACTTTCACACGTACCACCTACCTGAGCATTGTTGCAAATCATGTGCACCCTATCATGGCAATGGTATTCCCAGATGGCATTGGCCTCTTTCAGCAGAATAATGCGCCATGTCACAAAGCAAATAATGGTTCGAGAATGGTTTGAGGAACTTGGCCTCCAAATTCCCCAGATCTCAATACAATCAAGCATCGGTGGGATGTGTTAGACAGACAGGTCCAATCCATGGAAGCCCCACCTCGCAACTTACAGGACTTAAAGGATCTCCTGCTAACATCTTGGTGCCAGATACCACAGCACACCTTTAGAGGTCTAGTGGAGTCCATGCCTCGATGACTCAGGGCTGTTTTGGGGGCCAAAGGGGGACCTACACAATATTAGGCAAGTGGTCATAATGTTATGACTGATTGGTGTATTTCACCAAAGCTAATTAGCTGCTAACTAGCTAACTAACTGCTCACAACACCTGCAGAAACATAATACTAAAATTGTTCTGTGTTAGTTCCTGCTGTAGCATTACAGAGACAAAGGTTTATTGCTTGTTTGTTATTCATTAGCTGATGCATGCCACAGTTGAGTGGGCTAGCAGTACAGTACCGCAAGCAGCAAGAGGCATCCAGCTAGTGAATAGATTATAGATAAGAACGTAATCAAGCTAACCAAATAACCCTGTTGTAGCCACCCTACTTGTTTATAATGTTTGATTGTTAAATCTGACTTATCTCTTTGTTTATCATTTTGTTTAACCCTGGGGGGAGGGGAATGCACACAGGGGATGCATATAGGCAAGATCTTTATGGGTTTTCATTCTACCTGTAGAGTCTCCTTGTCTATATGCACTAGGTGAGAATCTGGATGGATTTTTTTAGATAGAGAGGCTAACTTATTCATGGTAGGATGGTAGTGAGGTTTTACTTATCCTTTCTTTGCTTTGGTGTCGCTCTGTCCCCTTTCCCATTTTTTCCGTACATGTGAAGATATTCAAATAAATCTTGTGTTTAATGGTAATTCCTGTTTTTGTCATCCCTGTTCACCCTCTCATTCCACTTCCTGACCAAAGAACCAATATTGAAAGTTTTCATGGTGAGTTACCCAATGTAACTACGAACCTTGGTTTTAAATAAATTATTTTAAAGAATTCTGATTTAAAATCATTTTGTTTTTCTTTCCCTTAAAATATAGAATATAATGCACAGTTTTTTAACAATAGGGAACAAGCCTCGGAATAATTGAAGTTCTGCCGGCACACAACCTTGTTCATAGCACTTATGACATTGTATATAATTTATATTTTTAATGTTGTTTTTTTTCATCCAGGAACATAAAAAATCTAGTCTGATCATCTCCATAAAATCTATTGATTGCTTCATCAAATGGCGCAGCGTGTCAAAACCTTAAAGTCACAGCACATAGGAGCTCAGTGTGAGAAAATGCTGCCTCAAATTCTTTTTTTTAATATTAAGCCAAAATCTTTACCAAAATCATCTCTACAGTTTTTTGCTGAAAACAAATGGATCAGCTTTGTTGCTGTCATGTTTTTCAGATGTAAGTAAAAGATCAGCAAATAATTAATCTCATGGTCAAACTGGCAGATTCTACGCTTAGGAGTAATTGGGATGTTATTTTCTTCATTATGCATCCTAAATGATGCCCTATATAGTGCTATAATTTATAGAACACCTGTGCTATATAGTTGAGCACCATATAAGCAATAGATAGTATACAGCATACATTTTTGCACTATTTAGTGGATATGGTTCTATTTGGGATGAAGAGAAAAGTTCATTGATGGGTCGTTTTGCTCTTTACTGGTGACTGTAATGTCACTTTTTGCTACAATTTGCACACAGCCAATCTCTTCCCACACATAATAATTATTAATGGAATGTAAACTGTAAATGTGTATTTAGAACTTTAACTATTTTCTTTCCCGAATCAACCATAACAGATGTTTTATTAATTTAGATTAAAATTAAGTATTATTCGAAGCAGTGAACTTTGGAAAAATAAGCAGTTCCCTACGTCTCACAGTGAGAGTTGTTTTATTGCCCAGTTTAAAATACAATATTTTATGTAGACAGTAAATAGGTCCAACGCAAAATTGAAAAATCACAAAATGTCCTGCATTCCCGATCCTTCCTTTCTCGTCATAGAGCTGGCTGAGACAAATTTACCATTGGTAAAAAGCTTTCACTTCTTTCCTACTTACATTTTTTGGGCCTTTTTGGAGTGAATACTGAAATGGCTGTGGTTTTTGTGGTGCTCTCAGGGACAGGAATTATCACTCTTTGTTTATGTGTTCCTCTAGTTGTTTGTCTGAAGTTTGCTGCAAGATGTCTTGGTTTTGACAATTTGCATTACCACAGAGAGCCTTTTTAAAGATTAAATGTGCCTCTCTTAGCAGGCTGTGGGAAAATCAGTTTGGATTTAATATAGATTCTGTATTTATTGAGGCTTTAAATGAGAGGGTGAAAGCTCAGATATGTGAGAGTTGCAGTCACCCAGATTCAAATAAACAGGCCTATTTGATGTAATTTATTCCATTTCTCATATTTAAAATATAATGTTTCTCAGATGACTGGAAAATGTTTCTCCTCGAGTTGGTAAAACGATAAATAAATAATTAAATACACTATATGGCCAAAAGTATGTGGACACCCCAACCAATTACGGAGTTCAGCTACACCCATTGTTCACAGGTGCATAAAATTCAACACGTAGCCATGAAATCTCCATAGACAAACATTGGCAGTAAAATGGGTTGTACTGAAGAGCTCAATGTGGCACTGTTGTATGATGCCATCTTTGCCACAAGTCAGTTTGTGACATGACTGCCCTACTAGATCTAAGTCTAGAGCATTTCTGCCATAAGGGATCTGAATAATTTCCAAATGCACTGTAATTTCAACGTCACTGAAGTTTTGTGGTGCGTAGACATAGCTCATTAACTACGCCACACCCTGAAGAAATATTTCTGTTTTGTCGTACTTCTTTCTTACTATTTTACCCAAGTTAGATAAGCAGCATGTAAAAGTGTATTATTTTGGAACAACTTAAGTTGTATTTTGGTTCACTAATTTGTATTTAAAAATACAATTTAATAGAAGTTGTTTAATTGAAATGCATTAGTAGTACACTACTGTTCAAAAGTTTAGGGTCACTTTGAAAAGTTCTTGTTTTCCTTAAAAAACGTACATGAAATGAGTTTGAATAGTAACTATAGCAAAATGTTTAGGAAATCTAAGTTATTGACAAGGTTAGAAATAATGAAACAGAAAGGAGAAGGCCCTTTCCTGTTCGAACATGACTGCGCCTCTGTATTAAGAGGCGCAGTCAACTCCAGATTAATGCCCATGGGATATTAATGGGATATCCAACGATCTCATATGGGTATGATGGTCGGGTGTCCACATATTTTTGGCCATATAGTGTATGTAAATATGGATATATATACCGAATGTACCTGGGTAATTCTCTAATATATGGCCAGGTGTTTCCTTCTCTGTGCTTTCAAAATTATAGATATTTTTCAAAGTTTTCATTTTGTTGTGCCCTAGACATCATTTCAAAAAAAATTCCATCCATCTGCACACACTTACCAATAATGACAAAGCAAAAACACATTTCTACCACGTGTCTGCCAATTTATTGGAAAAGAAAACTTGTATGTTAGTTTTCAGACCCTTTATTCAATACTTTGTATAATTACCTTTGGCAGCAATCACAGCTTCGGTTCTTCTTGGACATTCCTCTACTAGCTTTGCACACCTGGATTTGAGCAGTTACTCTCTGTCTTCCTTGTAGATTCTCTCAATCTCTGTCAGATTGAATGAGGAGCGTCTGTAATATGCACCTTTCAGGTCTTCGCACAGATGTTGAACAGTGTTCAGTTCCAGGATTTGGCTGGGCTATTCGACATTCACAGACTGGGAGCCACCCCAGCGTTGCCTTGGCTGTCTGCTTTGGGTCATCATCATTACCCCAGATTAATTTTCACCCCAGTCAAAAGTTCTGTGCGCTCTGGACAAGGACCTCTCTGCATTTTCCTCCGTTCATCTTCCCTCAATCCTGACCAGTCTCCCAGTCCCTGTTGCTTAGTAGCATCCCCAAATAATGATGTTCCCATCACCCTGCTTCATCATAGCCATTATATTAGCCAGGTGATGAGAGGTGCCATTTTGGCACCAGATGTGGTGCATTGAAGCAGAATTGTTAAATTTTGCTGTCAATGGACCAGATATTTTTTCCTCATGCTATCAGTGCCAATTGGCAAATCTAGGCAGCATGTCATGTACCTTTTACTCAGGAGCGGCTTCTGTCTAGGCATTCTAACCTGAATGCCTACTGAAGACATGGTTATCCTTCTGGCACGTTCTCTGGAGAGAAACTCTGAGGCTCTGTGAGAGTGGCCATTGGGTTCCCAGCTCCCTGCCCAAGGCCCTACTTGTCCAGTTAGTAACAGTAGTTAGGGCAGACAGCCAGGAACAATGTTGGTGGCTTCTAACTTCTTATGTTTCAGAATTATGGATCCTACTGTTCTCATGGGAACTTAAAATGCTTTGGCAATTTTTTTATATACTTCCCCAGATCTATGCCTTCACACAATTCTATCTTACAGGTCTACTGAGAGTTTCTTGGACTTCATGGTCAATTTACCACAGGTGAATTTGGAGTGTCATGTCAAAGGGTCTTAATAGGTAGGTACAGTGAGGGAAAAAAGTTTTTGATCCCTTGCTGATTTTGTACGTTTGCCCACTGACAAATCAATTATCAGTCTATAATTTTAAGGGTAGGTTTATTTGAACAGTGAAAAACTGTCAAAAATGTTTTACATTGATTTGCATTTTAATGAGTGAATTACATAATTGACAAGTATTTGACAAGGTTAGAAATAATGAAATAATAGAAATTCATTATTTCTAACACAATTATTATTTCAATAAAAATTAAAAATAAATATATATAATTGAAATAATTGTGTTCTTCATACTTTGCTTTCGTCAAAGATTCCTCCATTTGCAGCAATTACAGCCAGGCAGAACTTTTGCATTCTAGTTGTGAATTTTTTGAGGTAATCTGAAGAGATTTCACTCCATGCTGCCTGAAGTACCTCCCAAGCAATTACATTCCATACAGTCAAGCTGCTCCCACAACAGCTCAATAGGGTTGAGATCTGGTGGCTGTGCTGGCCACTCCATTATAAAGAGAATACCAGCTGACTTCTTCCCCAAACAGTTCTTGCATAGTTTGGAGCTGTGCTTAGGGTTGTTGTTCGGATGTAGGAGGAAATTGGCTCCAATCAAGCGCTGACCACAGCAGATGGCATGGCGTTGCAAAATGATGTGATTGCCTTCCTTATTCAAGATCTCTTTAATCCAGTATTAATATTGCACTTTACCACCAGCAAAACACCCCCAGACCATCATATTTCCTCCACTATGCTTGACAGATGGCGTCAAACACTCCTCCAGCATCTTTTAATTGGGTCTGTGTCTCTTGAATGTTAATCTTTGTGATCCGAACACCTCAAACTTAGATTTGTCTGTCCATAAGAAATTTTTCCAAACTTCCTCTGCCAGTGTCTGTTTTCTTTTGCCCTTAATCTTTTATTTTTATTGGCCAGTCTAAGATATGTATTTTTCTTAGCAAATCTGCAAAGTTGCCTCTTCACTGTGGGACTGGTGTTTGCGGGTACTATTTAATGAAGCTGCCAGTTGAGGACTTGTGAGGCGTCTGTTTCTCAAACTAGACCCTCTGATGTGTTTGTCCTCTTGCTCAGTTGTGCACCAGGGCCTCCCACTCCTCTTTCAATTACGGTTAGAGACAGTTTGCACTGTTCTATGAAAGGAGTAATAGAAAGCACTGTACAAGATTTTCAGCCTTCATTTCTCAGAACAAGAATAGACTGGTGACTTTCTGAAGAAAGTTATTTGGATCTGGACATTTTGAGCCTTGAATCGAACCCACAATTGCTGATGCTCCAAATACTCAATTAGGATCTGGAGGCTAGTTTTATTGCTACTTTAATCAGCACCACAGTTTTCAGCTGCGATAACTTAATTGCAAAATGGTCTAATGATCAACTAGCCTTAAAATTTTAAACTAGAATTAGCAAACACAATGTGCCATTGGAACACAGGAGAGATGGTTGCTGATAATGTCTCTGTACACCTATGTAGATATTCCATTGAAAACATGCTGTTTCCAGCTACAATAGTCATTTCTAACATTCACAATGTCTACACTGTATTTCTGATAAATTGTTATTTGAATGGACAACAAATGTGATTTTCTTTCAAAAACAAGAAAATGTCCAAGTGACCTCAAACTTTTGAATGGTAGTGTATACTGACATGATTGGAGTCTGTGGCTAATTCAATCAATTCATCATGATTTAGTGTACAAAATTTTTTGTTAAACTTATTTTTTCATACCCCTCGTTAAATAGCCTGGTGGTTAGTGGTCCTGCAAGCAATAGGTCCAGTGTTCGAATCTTGTTTCAGTCAAAACAAATTATGCATCAGGATTTGTTCCGGATATACAAACACTTCGCTGGATACAACCTTCAGTAGCTAGGTTATAGTAAACCAAAAATAAAACTGTTTACGGTTATATTGCGACTATTTCTGGTGGATTTTCAAAGTACGTATTCGTGCATGCTTTTTGGGCAAGGATAGAAAAAAACTTTGCTGGCTACAACCTTCAATAGCTACATTATAGAAAGCCTAAACTAAAACTGTTTATGGTTAAAATGTGATTATTTCTGGTGGCAAAACGGCCAGTGGCAAAAGCTATACATTTTATAGATGCTATTTGTGGTGGAGGTAAACTTAATTAGAAATGTTAGTCAGTTTAGCACATTGCTTAATGGTGTCTAGCAAAATATTTAAACTTGGTGTGGTGTAAATACAGGACAAAATTATCTAATGTCAAGATGTATCTATACCAATATTACCACTGTGATGTAGTGGTAGAGGACTCTGCCTTTCACATGGGAGACACAGGTTCAAGTCCAGTGAGGGCAGCAGTATTTATCACTTTTAATTGCAGGCCGGGCTGAACTAGGCTTGCCTGGTTCCATTTCTGGTCTTCTTATGCCATCGCTAGCTGTATTTTTCTTTACCAAGAGGTAATTAGGTTCACAATGTAAACCTGCCTCATTCACATCTACCCTTTATTACCAGGTTGTTGCTGCAAACGAGATAGGGTTCTCAGTTAACCTACCTTGTAAAAAAAGGTTACAAAACAACATAATCAAGGTTTGTTCACACAGGGGGCATAGGTTATTTTGTAACTCTTGCCAAGCAGGCAGGCTTTTAGGGGCTTAGGCTCTTGTACCACTGTTGCCAAACTGACAAACCATTACTTGGCAAAATTAATTGGACAAGTGTTTTTTTCTGGGAATTCTTAGTGCAAAAATGTATTGAAAACATTATTAGTATATGTAATATTCTGCTTTTAATGAACTGGTTGGTGATGTTTAAAATTCACTCAAACACAGTAAGGTTGAGACCAGACCATTGCGTGCAGCCAGAGTTTAAAGTGATCAGTAATAGCTTTTAGAGTCATGCATCTTCTCTTAATTCCTTTCCAGGAGGTGAGGCCATGACCCTATGTTCAGAAAGAGGGAGGGTTGCTTCTGTGTGTTGTGTGTGTTTGTGCATTCCTGCATTTGTGTTTGTGTTTGCATGCATTCCAATGTATGTGTGTGTGTGTGTGCACATGGATGCAAGTGTCTGTGTGCTTGATTGTGGGACTGGGGAAGAACCAGAACAGTGAAAAGTTGACGATTAGTGCTTCTGACTTAATAACTGATTTGCCCCCGTGTTCACCTTTAATCTCTGATGTGACTGGCCAGTGAAAGGGTCACAGAGCGTTACTGCAGGATTGAACCAAAACTACTTAGTAGTTTGTTTAAATCTCTTACAAAACGGTGTCAGTCAATTGCAGTAGTTTCCTAATGTTCCAAGTTCCTTTGGATTTATTTAAAAGAAAAAAACATATTTTTGATATTGCGCTTGAAATGTGAAATGTGTTTCTCTAATTAAAACTTTCTTTCAAACTTTCTTTCTATATATACAGCTCTGGCAGAAATTAAGAGACCAAGGCAACTTTTTCTTTCCTTTCCAAAAAAGCTGAAAATGAAAGTTTTGAGTGAGGAACACAAGCATTCAATTTGCAGTGGCCTCTTAATTTTAACCCTTCTGTTCCTCACTCAAAACCTTCCTAGACTTTTTTGGAAATTAAAGAAAAAGGTGCAGTGGTCTCATAATTGTTTCCAGAGATGTATAACAATAACTGAATGGGTGTGTGACTAGCATTTAGATGGCACTGTGTTGTAATGGTAGTTATTGCAGTTTTGGTGGTTGGGTTAGCATAAGGCAGTTTATTGCTTTTAGTATAATGACTGGTTTTTGTTTGTCAGAATACTAGTTACTTATGCTGTGGCAGTTGCCTTTAAGGCCAACGTTAAGGTGTGACCTATGAACTCAGTTGAGGGGTCTGGTGCATGGGGGGCAACAGGGGAATTATAAAGTCCAGTCATGGTTCTCCACCACACACACACACACACAACACACACACAAATCTCCCAGCTCCTGATTCTTGAGGAACCACAATTCCTCTGATGTGGAAAAGATTTTCTACCACAATAGAAAAAAAGAGCCAATTAAAAAAGTAGCCAAAGGCCTCATTATTTCACGTTTACTCCTGTGATGTACGATCAGCTCTGGCCAAACACTGGCTGGAGGGTTGCCATGGCAACACCGTGGTAACTCCTAATCTGACTCACCGGTTGGTCGGTCCGAGGCAGGGCAGGTCTGAAGCAGGGCAGGTTGGCTGGCCACTGGCTGTGTTGAAAAAGAAAGATGGGAAACTGAGGAACCAAGAACAACCCTAGCAGCTGCACCATCTTGGCCAGTACACCACTACACTATTGAAATTAAGGCAAGATTATACTTTAACAGGGCAGTAGAAAGCACTGCAGTCAGAGCATTGGGTAAGTACCAAAAAGTTCAGAACTTAAACCAAATTGCTCCTATAAGTCACTGCAGATAAAAGTGTCTGCTAAATGACGTAAATATAACTGGCCAAAACAAATTCAAACCTAATTTTCCCTTGACTTCCAAAAACATTTTTCTTTGTTTTATGTCTCGATTGAGAAGGGCTGGTTTACTGAGAGCCAGAAACAGAAATGACTGATTGAACCATATCGTCCTGCATTTCATGTCCTATGTTTTCATTCGGTTCAATTGTTGTCTAGTGTTAAACAGGTATTTTGTTCTGCTTCAAATTACAGAAAGATGCAATGGCAATATTAGACTCCTGCTGACAGTGGTCGGAGACTGGCCGAGTTGACCTCACAAGATGCTTGAACGGAACAACAGCTTCTCCTGGTTAGATCATATGGTGTGCCAGAGTTTCTCCAGGATTAATAATTTTGTCAGAACCAGAGTGAACGCCAGCATTATTCTCCAGGCGGTTGTAAATTACATGCTCAAATATGAAGAGAAAAAAAGGCACAATTCAGTATTTCACAATGAAACAGAGAATATTTTAACAGCTGCTGTAAAGGTTTCTCGGATGGAATATTGATTGTTATGTCAGGATAATGGGGAAGTATAAATGTGATGTACGTTTCATTTTAGTTTAAATGTAGAGTAGATGCACCATTTCCATATATGGCTGCGGATGTAGCCATGGTTGAATAAAGCACCAACGGTTCCAAAACTTTGTGGGTAGATTGTTATGATCTCTTGATGGGTTTTCGACATTGTGGAATGTCTGTGTACAACCAAAAGTTTAACAGTAGGTGCTTATGTTCGGCCAAATGTCTTAAGGTGCAGATGTGAATCTGTCGGAAATAAGATAACGTTTAACTGAAATATTCCTGTTTAAACAACAAGTGCCATTAGCAAGCTGCTTCAGAAGTGCCACCTCTTGAAGAGTTGCTAATGGTCCACGCTGAACTTTCATGTTTAGTTATGCTGTTTATATTAGGCCTCAGCCCCCTACATTAGTGTCCTTCAAATGTCGACACTGAAGTTGAAGTTTGGCTTTTCCAAATAGTTCACAGCCCTCCATGGTAGTATCTATTATCAGGAACCTCAGACTATTGAAAGGGGGGGGGGGGCAATGTTAAGTAGTGCAGGACTCACTGAAGTGCTACATTAAAGAATGGAAAGTATGTGGCCATTGCTGTAGGCAGGCACAGCCAGATTGCCTCTTCCTTCAACCGCACCCGACTCTCATGCTCCCCCTTTCTCTCCCTCTCTTTCTTTCTCTGCCTTTCTCTCTCTCAGTCTCTCACCTGTAGCCTACCATATATGCCCATTGCAGAGACGGATTCAAGGATTCTCAATCGGAAAGAAGAAACACTTCCTCCTGGAGGTTTCACTCCACCACTGCAGGTGAATCAACTTGTTTAAAGGGATCCTGCTGAGCACCAGGTGCAGAACTGCCAACATGGATCATATTAATACAGTTGTTATTTGTTGTCCATTTTGCTTTGAGGATCATTGATTCAGTGCAGACTGACATCAATGAACACTGGCTGCTTTTGTGATGTATTTTTGTCTGTCCCATACACTCTCCAAGAGCTACTTAACCCTCCCGTCTGGTCGTCTAAAGGATCCATGAATGTTCTATTTGCACGCTTATCTTGGCATGCCAGCTAACAAGGGCTAATTTACATTAAGAATGACCACAGGCATGTCGGTTTCTCTTCCTCCAGGCATGTCCTGACTAATTTATCACTCTCTCTTTTTCATTCTATTCCCAAACCGATCTTACCGTCCCATTTTCAAAGTTTTTCCATTAACGTACAGTTTACTAAGAACACATTGTTATTTACAGCAATGACCTGGGACGAATTAGGGTTAACTGTCTGTATATCACCTTGTCAGATCAAGGATTAGAACCAGAAACATTTTGTTTCCTGACCAAACACACATGACCACTAGGTTGCTGAATCCCCACATTTTATCAAATTGTATTTTGGAAATGAACTAAGAAATGAAATAAAGTAATTTACCCAAGTTTGGCATGAATCATAAACAGCATTCATCAGTGGTACTTCTATGAAAATAACATTTAATTTTAAGTGTGTTACAACTACAACCTAAAATTGCTATTTATAACCTATTTATAGTCTCAACTTAAAGTTATCTATAAAGAAGCCAGGCAGAATAATCAAGTTTGAAATTAAACTTGGTGGCCACTTTATTATTTATTTATTCAACATCACATGCACTCTGCCTTTAGAAAAACTGTGCTAGCACTATTAAATCTAAGGCACCCACATTATTTGAATTAAATATTTCCCAGATTTACAATGTTGTCCCCTGATTTGGTTTACACGTGTGAAAAAGTAAGCACAACCCCTGGAGAGTTGTCTTCATCCTTACATATTTGGACACTTGGATATTCAAGCTAAATTCCAACCACATTCACTGATAAAGGAAACCTATTTTAACAAATCAAACAAAAATTACTTTGAAACCATTTATGCAATTAAAATGAACAGAAATGCAATTTCCTTATGTGGAAAAAATTCTACATTTACCGTCATATGAAATTGATTAAAGTAGAATCAGGTTCACTAAAACAAGAACAAATTATGTGAAAATCATTAGGGAGTAACCTGGGTGGGTTGAGCCTTTCATAAAGACTATAAACTTGGTCTGGTTTGGTTTTAACCATATGGTTATTTGGTAACATGCCAAAGTCAAAAGACATATCAGAGGAACATTCCACTGTCTGATGGAACATCTACAAATGGAAAAAATTCCAGACCACTAGCAATCTACATAGGAAAGTTTGTCCTATCAAATTCAGCCTAAGACCTCACTGGAAGATGCTTATAGACGTCTCTAAGAATCCAAGGGTAACATCAAGGGCTCTACAGGCAAAGTGCATGAGTCAACTGTCAGAAAGAGACTGCACAAATGTGGCCTACGTGGGAGGTCAGGAAGGAAGATGTTTCTCCTCTCAAAAATATCAAGACATGATTGATTTGCAAGATAACATCTGGGTAGAAACCAACACCATTGGAACAATGTGCTTTTGACAGATGATTCAAAGGTGGTGTTGTTTAGCCACAATGCCTGATGCCATGTTTGGCGAAAATGAAACACTTCCTTTGAACAGAAGAAGCTCATACCAACCGTAAAGCATTTCTCAGGAGTTGGTAACATTATGGTTTGGGGCTGATATACTGCCTTAGGTCCTGGCCAACTTGCCCTCATCGAATTGGCGTGAAAGGACTTGGAGCAGGCTGTGCATACAAAATGCCCTCGAACATGACACAGTTGAAGCAATACTGTAAAGACGAGTGGGCAAATTACTCAACTTCGATGTAAGAGACAAATAAACAGTTACAAGAAGGAGCCATATTAAGTTATTTCAGCAAAAGGGAATGCCAGCTGTTGAATTCACAGGTGTTCTTTTTCCGCAATATGAATTTGGATTTCTGTTGATTTAGTATTAATAAATCATTGCAAAGTACACTTTTTAGTGCCATTTGTTACATTGTTACATTTATCTCTCATTTGTTTCCAAAGTGTCCAAAAATGCTTTCCAGGGGGTGTACTTTTTTACATGACTGTACAACATCCAGTTATGTATGATGTGTTTATTTTTCCTGTATTTTTCCAGGTATATTCACTAAGCATGCATGATTCACAGGAACAACCTGCGGTATCTGGCTTGCTCAGAAACAGAATGACAGCTCAGAGAGCTAGTCAAATGCTCTAATCGCAAAATTACCGGCTGCCAGTAAACACAATGTTGCTGGTTTGAATACCTGAGAAGACAATTTCTTAGAAAAACCCCCTGATAATCCTGATTGCCCAACAAACTGTGCACCTGATTGGCCATGTAGTATGGGGCGTGCCAAATGATGACAGAATTTGTATCAATAGAGACACAATACCAGTCCCCTTCAAGCAAAAAATGTTATAAAATGTAAAGCTGAACAAGAACAAATTATAATCGAAGTGCCACATTTTTTATATTGATCATATCTAACAGTGTAATCTTGAATTCAATCTGCTAATGATTGCCAGCCAGTTGTTCACGATTTTAATGATTAAGTGAAATAAAACGAACATGTCACAAATTACAATTTAGTTTAATTTGTATTGATTCTAAATGTCTATGTTGTTGTCAAGTCCTGGCTGGGGGCCTCTAGGCATCTGTATGTGCCTGGGGTCCTCAGTCAGGGCCTGACCACAGAGGTGGTCTCTGCTCTCCATTTTTGATTGTCCCCAGTTAGAGGAAGCTGTCCTGCGTTGCCTCTAATTGGGGACCCTGTTTAAGTTGTCCTTTGAGTTCTTCAGTTTGTGGTTCATTGTTTGTGTTTGCACTTGGTTTGCGGTCTGCCACTACTTTTATTGTTTTCTGTTGGGTATGGTATAGAAGACAAGTTAAAGGATGTTTCCCCTCAACTCTGCGCATGTGTCCTGCCTCCTCGGCTGTGAAAGTTGTAAGATTCATTAAGCGTACATTGCTTATTAACTCATGAATAGTTTATTTTCAGACATTACGCTCATGTCATGGCTATTGCTAAGCTACTACCACTGAATACCGAATGATATGCTGTTGCTGAAACAGGTCGTCAAATGAGAATAAGGGGAGTTCAGTTTTTCCATTTTGGTGGAAGTACGACAAATTTACATAACCTGTCAAAATATGCTGCAAGAGACAGTACATTTCTCAAAACTCGGTGAACGATTTATTTCCTAAAATAACTATGCCTGGTGGTTGATCTGAACACACTGCCAGAGAGCAGAATGTTTGTGCATGTGGTCAACATTTCACACCAGAACTACTAGGGATATGCAGACGGAGCAATATAACAATAGGTGTTTCTCAATGTCAAGGAAGGATCCTTCGAAGCCAGAATTTGGAGGATGCTACGTCATCGACGTCCGTCGAAGGACCATTCCAATGTCGAGGATCCTCCGAATCCCACCAAGGACTGAGTCCTTCGTTCGGAGAATTTCCCATAGACGGCTAAGGATGCATAAGTGCACCCTTCGCGGCCCCAAATCACCCACAATCCAATGCGCACAGCTTTTGCCAGCTTGTAAAAATAAATTAAATGGCGGACCTAAGCGGGGAGTTGGAGCGGCATCGCTGACGGCGAAATAATAATTTAAATGTAAGTATCTTTAGTGTTTGCCGTACATTTGTTATCACCGTTAATGTGTTAAATCAATGTAAAGCTTAACGCTTTAATGCTGGTACAAATAGCTATCATAATTAGGTAGATACACCCCGAAATAACGTTAGCTAACTGAACCTATCATTTAACATTAGGCTGTTAGCTAGGTTGCCGTCTTTTTTACCATTTGTGTATGTAAAGTTTTATGTCCGGTGGCATTTTCATCTCTTTTTATAAGCCGTTGATGTCACGGCACGTCACGTTAGCAGAGATTTTGAAAATGATGTGTTTATCAGTTGTAGCTTCAGGATGGTAGGTAACGCTGCACCTTGTTAACTTCACTAGCAACGTTAAATGAAAGCTAAAACGTATTGGTAGTTTCCCATGTTACAAGTATAATGTTCTGTAACGTTTCGTTATAGGATTCATAACGGTAAACATCTTTTTCTTGTGTTTGATCTCTGTTAACAGGGACTAAGGAACAAACGATGGGAAAGCCAAAGACAAGCAGGGAGACAGAAGCCAAGATGTTGAATAGATTATTTGCTATATTTGATATTGACATTCTAAAAATAAATGCTTTAAATTAACTGGTTTGTCTGTGTCTTAAATGTTTTGGGTGTATATATTATATAAACTGTTGTTCAATGTGTATTTTTCCATCAAATTGTGACCTGTACATATGAAACTTGTAGCTGAATAATTATTAAGATTGTACCTGTTTTAATAACTCAGACATTTAAGAAACATATCTTTATTATAACATTTATTGAAACATGACTATGCTGTACACAAATATATTTAACATGAAGCGGCGATCAGACTCAGCTGCCGATGATGGGGATGCGGGCAAAGTTGTCGACAGAATATTCTCCTCCTGCAAGCAGACTGACGCTGATTCACCTCCTCCATCGCAACAAAAAATTGAACAGCACCGTTTACAGTTCCAACTCAATTACGTCCAGTGTTTTGAAATTTAGCGCGGAAAAGAAGGCGAAACATTTTCAATGATGCAAGCACGCAATGACGTGCACTTGCTAGCCTGTTCCATTGTACGTGTTCTCCGAATGCTCAGGAGGAGCCTGGCCTAGCCTCTGAAGGACCTAACTTGGAAGGACTAGTCCTACCAAGGAAGGATCCTTGACATTGAGAAACGGATGTGTTTTGAAGCCACACGCTATCAACTGCAACCACGAGACAAATGTAACGGCAAAGTCATTTTAGCTAAGATAGATTAGGTATAAAATTTCACAATGCTTATAATATTAACTAGCTATCATACTAATTATGTGTTATGTGGCATGCTATCAAATTGTACCTAATGTTCAGGTCAAAACCAACATTAGCTGTGAGATCGGGAAGTAAACCACACTCCATCCTAATGTTGTAGTTTTCAAAAACATATGCTTACCCTGAAATACATCACAGAGGGTAACATTTTGAAATTCGCCATACCAAGCTTTCAAATGCCTTGAAAAACTTTCTTCACAGTTTGACATGTTGGAAACATGATCAGCACAATGATTTTGTGGTGTTTTGGGGTATGGAGTTGCCCTTTAACATCTACATGGTTGAGACATTAAATGTAGCTCCTAAACACTCAGTGATATGTCACCCAGATTAGATTACATTTTGTGAAACTAAATAAAACATTAAAAAAATATTGGCAAAATAAGATAAGTCCACTATTGCTGTGTACGTCCCATATCATCTTTTGAAATTGGAATGCTAAAATTCAGACTGTTTAGTATAATTTCGGGATTGAGTACTGTGATACTAAATCTGGAATTGGTAACAGAGCATAAAGCATGATATTGTCACAACACATTCAGGTGATGTTTAAGATTTGGGGTAAAGTTAAAACAATGAACAATTACAAATAAGTGCATAACACTAAGGTCTGAACCAGCAATCATTACCACCCATCTGCCACCCTGGTCCACAAAGCCCTAGCAAGCCATCAGCCTACTAGATGGTAATAGCACTCATTGCCTTTAATAGCCGGTGAATCTCTTGTCCCCCGGGCCTGAAACAAATGTGAACTTCAGCTTTAGATCGGTCGTGATCTTCGTACAATGTCTGCTGTGTTAACACTATTCATAATCTTGTCATTTACTGCCAAAGCATGCCATACATTTTGCCTTTATTAAGGTTGTGTAATTATAAATTACAGTTGTCTGTCTAATTTAAAATTTTGTCAGTTCATCTGTCTGGTTTGGTGACTTTTTCAGACCATCCCAGAGTTTCTGATCACAAGATAGGAGCTTGCGTGCTATCGGCTTTATCTAAACACTTCACAAGCAATTCAGGAAAATAGTCAAGCTGACAAATCAGCATCTTCAAATATCGGTCCACATGTTCATTCATGGGTATGTATCTAATATCCAGTTTCTGCTCCTTATATTTTTTTCTGCCTCTCCTTCACTCACTCCAATTCTTGAGGCGTTAATGAAGCATGAGAGAAAAAGAGAGCTTTGCGGGAGCAAAGATATTTGGCAGCACAAAGCACACACAAAAAGAAGCCAAACCAGGCCAAACGTTCTCTTCTTTTGTGTAAGTTTTTCTTATTTGTGTTTTTAAACACACCCCAGACGAGGGGGTCAAGAGCAGGGACGCGAGTCCAACGACGTGTTGAAAAGAAAGGCAATGCAGAGCAGGCCAAGCTGCACAACAACACGTGCGGTGTGTAAAAAAGCCCATCACAGTCAATCAGGCAGCGGAGGCTAGTTCGTGAAAGAGGAAGGGAGGAAACCCTACCCCGGCCCTGAGTCCTGAGTGCTGCCGTGTGCTGAGGGAGACCCGCTGGCTGTCATATACGTCTTGATTTTTATGAAGGCTTTGATAGCTCCCTAAAGGCACTCCCTCAACCAGGTGGATAGTATTTATATAAGAGTGTCAAAAAAAAGAGCAGAATTGAGGGAAACAATATTTGCTGATCCCCTCTGCTCAGAGAAAAACATTTTTCAGTTGTTCTAATTGCAACTGGAAATAATTATCTGCCCTGAAAACTCTGGGAAACAGGTCATTTAGACACTCTCTGCCCTGATCTCCAGGTGCTGAGGTTCAATGTGTGTGACTGACACGTTGTGTCCGATGGGACATAAGCCCACATTCCCCTTAAGATGCTTCATTATGTGTGTATGTGTGTGTGTGTGTGTGTGTGTGTGTGTGTGTGTGTGTGTGTGTGTGTGTGTGTGTGTGTGTGTGTGTGTGTGTGTGCGTTTGTGTACGTGTGTGTATGTGCATACTGTCAATCAGGGAGCATGTAATAATAAGCAAGGACGATTAAGCACACAATTCTGGAGAACACACACATCTATGGTGAACTGCTTTAGGGAGTTATGCATTGCAGTAGATGGTGATTGGGATCATGTTACATGGCCAGCAGCATAGTAACCCTGCATCCCACTGCTGGCTTGCCTCTGACACTAAGCAGGCTAGGTCCTGGTCAGTGCCTGGGAGGCCAAATTAAGCTGCAAGTGGTATTGGTTGGCCGGTAGGTGGCACCATCCCTCTGGTCTAAATAGAAAAGCCCACCACCCCAGGGCACTGAAGTGGACATTGCCCTGTTCAGGGTGCTGTCTTTCAGGTTGCTAAAACTGGTGTACTGATACTGCAGTCACTAAAGACGGCACTCATTGTAATACTAGAGGTGCTAACTCTAGTGTTCTGGTTACATCTCTGATCTGGATCAAGTTATTATCCCCTTCACCCAGTTGGCCCATTCATCAACTTTCCTCACTGTAACAAAAATAAATTCAGAAAGTATTCAGACCCTTCACTTGACCTAATTTTGTTATTTTAGAGCAATATTCTAAACTGTTGGAAATATGTATTTGTTTCTCATCAATGTACTCACAATACTTCATAATGACACAGCAAACACAGGCACAAGTGAAAACCAAGCCATGAAATTGAAGAAACTTTCTGTTGAGTTCACAGACAGGATTGTGTTGAGGCACAGATCTGGGGAAGACTGCTTTGAATGTCCACAAGAGCAAAATGGCGTCCATCATTCCTAAAAGGAGGTTTGGAGCCATCAACACTCTTCCTATGGCTGCCCTCAGTCAAAGTGAGCAATTGGAGGGAAAGGGCTTTGGTCTTGTGTGGAGATGAGAGAAACATCCAGAAGGACAACCATCTTAGCAGCACTCTACCAATCAAGACTTTATTACTTTATAAGAGTGATCAGACAAAAGCTACTCCTCAGTAAAGGGCACATGACAGTATGCTTTGAGTTTGCCAAAAGGAGTCTTAAGGCTCAGGCTATAAGAAACAAAAATCTCTGGTCGATGAAACCAAGATTGGCCTCAATGCCAAGTCTCACGTCTATAGGAAACCAAGCACTGCTCATTACCTGGCCAATACTATCCCTATCGTGAAGCAAGCTGGGAGAAGCATAATGCTGTGGGGATGTTTTTCAACAGCAGGGACTGGGAGACTAGTCAGAATTTAGGGAAAGATGAATGGAGCAAAGTACAGACAGATCCTTCATAAAATCAAGCTGCAGAGTGCTGAGGACCCCAGACTGTGGCAAAGGTTCAGCTTCCAACAGGACAATGACCCTAAACACACAGACAAGACAACCCAGTAATGACTTTAGGACGCATTTGTGGATGTCCTTGAGTGGCCCAGCCAGAGCCTGGACTTGAACCCAATTGAACTCTGGAGAGACCTTAAAATGGCTGTGAAGCCACGTTTCCAATCCAACCTGACAGAGTTTGAGAGTACCTACAGAGAAGCATAGCAGAAACATACTTCTCTGTGTGCCAAGTTTGTAGTGTCATACCCAAGAAGATTTGAGGCTATAATCTCTGCCTAAGGTTCTTTAACAAAGTGCTGACTTATGGTGTCCAAATACTTATGTAAATGTGATATTTCTGTTTTGTTAAAACAAAACAAAAACAGTTTTTGCTTGATAATTATGGGGTATCATGAGTGGATTGATAAGGATGAAAATCAATCCAATCAAGTTTAGAATAGAGTTATAACGTAATAGATTCAGGAAAAAGTGAAGAGATCTGAACACTTTCCAAATGCACTGTTAATTAATAATTATAAAGTTTAAATGTATGCAATTATGTATGTATGTAATGCTGGATAACAGCCTTAGATAAATGACTAAAATGTAAATACGTACACTACCATTCAAAAGTTTGGGGTCACTTAGAAATGTCCTTGTTTTTCATAAAACATACATTAAATAAGTTTAAATAGGACATATATCAAAATGAATAAAAAATATAATCTTTGACAAGGTTAGAAATAATGATTTTTTATTGAAATAATAATTGTGTCCTTCAAACTTTGCTTTCGTCAAATAATCCTCCATTTGCAGCAATTATAGCCTTGTAGTACTTTGGCATTCTAGTTGTCAATTTCTTGAGGTAGTCTGAATTGATTTCTCCCAATGCTTCCTGATGCAACTTCAACTAGTTGGGTTGGTTTGATGGGCACTTCTTACGTATCGTAGAGTCAAACTGCTCCCACAACAGCTCAATAGGGTTGAGATCCGGTGACTGTGCTGGCCACTCCATTATAGACAAAATACCAGCTGACTGTTTCTTCCCTATATAGTTCTTGCACAGTTTGGAGCTGTGCTTTCGGTCATTGTCCTGTTCTGAATATGTTCATTGTGATCAAATACCTCAAAATTTGATTTGTCTGTCCATAAAAGTTATTTCCAATCTTCTTCTGTCCACTGTCTGTGTTTTTTTTTTGCCCATCTTGATCTTTTCTTTTTATTAGCCAGTATGAGATATGGCTTTTTCTTTGCAACTCAAAGTCGCATCTTCACTGTTGATGCTGAGCTGGTGTTTTGCGAGTCTGTTTCTCAAACTAGGCACCCTAATACACCTGTCCTCTTGCTCATTTGTACACCGGGGCCTCCCACTTCAATTTCTATTCTAGTTAGAGACAGTTTGCACTGTTCTGTGAAGGGACTAGTACACAGCATTGTACGAGATCTTCAGTTTCTTGGCAATTTCTCGCCTGAAACAACATTTATTTCTCAGAACAAAAAAAGACTGACAAGTCTCAGAAAAAAATTATATTGTTTCTGGACATTTTAAGCTTGTAATCAGAACCCATAATTGCTGATGCTCCAGACAACTCAACTAGTCTAAAGAAGGCCAGTTTTATTTCTTCTTTAATCAGCAACACAGTTTTTAACTCTGCCCACATAATTGCAAAAGGGGTTTGTAATGATCAATTAGCCTTTTAAAATGATAAATGTCTTAGCAAACACGATGTGCCATTGAAACACAGGAGTGATGTTTGCCAATAATGGGCCTCTGTACGCCTATGTAGATATACCATGGAAAATCTCCAGTTACAGCAGTCATTTCCAACATTAACAGTGTATTTCTGATTAAGTTGATGTAATTTTAGTGCACACATTTTTTTTACAGTAGTGTACAGTATTTCACTCATTTCACACCAATTCATTTTCTTCTGGTGGGTTTGAATAGCTGAAGAAAGTTATGAAATTCAAAACTTATGTGGCATTGTCCAACAGCTAACTTCACCCAAAGAGCAGTGGCATCATCAAAGTTTATTTTATAATAATGTGCTTGGAATATATTATACAGTTCATTAAGATCTCTTTAATGTTATGGAAATGTTTTGAGGGTCAGTAAACTGCTATTGTGTAAACAACTAGAACAGATCTTTTCCACTTCGAGCAGAGATTAAATATAGAAAAGAAATCGCATTAAATATATGTTTTGTTCTAGATGAATTCACTGTGAAATAACTTGGACACAAACTGCAGGATTAATATGGCATTTTCTTTTGTACGGCTCATTAGAGGGCAATGATATCTGCCTTTAAAACGGTGCTATGTTTGCAGTTGTGCATGCGTGCATTTGTTTCTCACCAACAACACACATTCTGTTGTCAGAGTAGCCTGGTTTGAAGTTAACGATGATGTGTTGTTGTAAGCCAAATAAGCCCGATTTTGTTGCTTTGGATAAAAACCAGAGGGAGGTGCAAAATTTGGAACTGGGCTTCCTGTTTGACTGTTACATGGAGCAGACATATTCAGACAAGCTCCTCAAATACCAGCCACTTGTATAATGCCTAGACAGCCTGGGATACAGATGTAGGTTGGTGGTCTTATTATTTGGCAGCCTCAGTCACATACGTACACTAACTGTACATGGCCTGATATCTGAAGGCCTGCCTAAATCCAGAGCAAAGCAGCTGCCTATGTACTGCTCTGACTGGCCCATAACAGACTGCCTGGCCGTGTGAAAAGGGAAGGGGCTTTTTGTATGCTTAAGTATCTCGATGTCATGAACCTTTTTCCACAATCCTTTAATGGTGTAATGTAATTTGGGTTTAAGAAAAAAGTATGAAAATGTGTGTGTGTATGTATGTATGTATGTACGTATGTATGTATATACAGTATGTATGTAGGGATACATGTACGTCTTAGCATATGTTCATTCTCTCCTGTAGCAACGATGCAATTATCCAGAGCAAGCTGAAATGTGCCAAGTCAAAGCTTAATGAATCCCACCTGTAACACATTTGCACATTCAGTCTCCTCACAGGATAAAGTCTGGCTGCTGCCAAAGCAAAGGCCAACGAAAGGGGAAGTAAGTGTGTCTCAGATTTTGGGCCCTGTTTGGAAGTAATCACTGGTCCAACTTGATTGGATGGGTGAGAGCAAAGAAGTTGCGGCCACAGTGGGAAGAATTTTTTTTTTTTTAAATGTGCCTGTGGCTAATATCACATAGAACAAGCATGGAATCCAAGGGGGGAATCTTCTAGAAGGTGAACATGCGGAACATTTGGAGCCTTTGAGGCCGTTCATCATGTGACAAAGATTTTGCAATAAGCAGGTGGAAGGATTATTTCATCGCTTATCTCACCACTTCAACGATTAGAGGACCATTCATCAAGGGCTTTTCGAGGTGGGGAGTATAGCAATGATTAGCTTTGAAGCTGCTATTTAACTGCTTTCACTTGAATTACACCGATCAACTTGTGAGTTTGAAGGCAGGCCCATACCAGAGCAAGTAGAAGTGCCAACGCGGAAACACACACCGATCTGATTTACCATTTGAATGTAAAGACAACAGCGTTGTCTTTACATTCAAGTGGCAAATGTGGATTCCAAAGGACCACTGAAAGATCAAAGTCAGCATTTTTCCGATACAGAATGTAAATACGTTAGCTGGGAATTCCAGTTTATCCATCCTATGGATTTGGAATCTACATAATATCGATCTTCAAAGACATGGATAACCCATGTCAGTCTCAGTGATGTTTCCCTCCATCAGTCCCACTTCAACTGTGGTGTTGCTTACTTGGGATCACAGATAGTGGTTGGCTCCCGCTCTTCCCTGGGTTGTTGTCTCAGTGATCTCTGAGGGGCGGGAAGGGGAGGCGGGATTGACCGGATGCCAGAGATCCTTTAGCTACGCTCCTCCAGGCTCTTTTGCATTCAGTCATCCTGAGCTCATAATTGTGTGACTAAACCAATTGTTCTTTTAATTGAAGCTGTTAGATGAGCCCTTCCCCCGCCCCTTGCCCCGGCACCCCTCAGGTACCACCTGGAGAAGATGTGTGGAGGACGTCCACAATCTCAGCACATCTGACGTCCGCAATGAGATGATTGATTGCGGAGTATATAAACATGTCGATTGCCGGTAGGTAATTTCTTAAATTTCCAGCCCAGCTCCGACCAGCAAACAGACATCTACCCTGACCCCCTACTCAGTCTCAGAGGGGGCACCGGGACATTACATTGGTTCTTATACGTGCTGTATTTACAATAGCTCATAACGTGTATTGCTCACTTGTAAACATAAATATATGAATATGAATCTGCATACGGGGAAATGACCCGCTGACTCTGCATACGGGGAAATGACCCGCTGAATCTGCATACGGGGGAAATGACCCGCTGAATCTGCATACGGGGAAATGACCCGCTGACTCTGCATACGGGGAAATGACCCGCTGACTCTGCATACGGGGAAATGACCCGCTGACTCTACATACAGGGAAATGACCCGCTGACTCTGCATACGGGGAAATGACCCGCTGAATCTGCATACGGGGGAAATGACCCGCTGAATCTGCATACGGGGAAAGGACCCGCTGAATCTGCATACGGGGAAATGACCCGCTGAATCTGCATACAGGGGAAATTACCCACTGACTCTGCATACGGGGAAATGACCCGCTGAATCTGCATACGGGGAAATGACCCGCTGACTCTGCAAACAGGGAAATGACACGCTGACTCTGCATACGGGGAAATGACCCGCTGACTCTGCATACGGGGAAATTACCCGCTGACTCTACATACGGGGAAATGACCCGCTGACTCTGCATACGGGGAAATGACCCGCTGAATCTGCATACGGGGAAATGACCCGCTGAATCTGCATACGGGAAATGACCCGCTGAATCTGCATACAGGGAAATGACCCGCTGAATCTGCATACAGGGGAAATTACCCACTGACTCTGCATACGGGGAAATGACCCGCTGAATCTGCATACGGGGAAATGACCCGCTGACTCTGCATACAGGCAAATGACACGCTGACTCTGCATACGGGAAATGACCCGCTGACTCTGCATACGGGAAATGACCCGCTGACTCTGCATACGGGGAAATGACCCGCTGACTCTGCATACGGGGAAATGACCCGCTGACTCTACATACGGGGAAATTACCCACTGACTCTGCATACGGGGAAATGACCCGCTGAATCTGCATACAGGGGGAAATGACCCGCTGAATCTGCATACGGGGAAATGACCCGCTGAATCTGCATACGGGGAAATGACCCGCTGAATCTGCATACAGGGGAAATTACCCACTGACTCTGCATACGGGGAAATGACCCGCTGAATCTGCATACGGGGAAATGACCCGCTGACTCTGCAAACAGGGAAATGACACGCTGACTCTGCATACGGGAAATGACCCGCTGACTCTGCATACGGGGAAATGACCCGCTGACTCTGCATACGGGGAAATTACCCGCTGACTCTACATACGGGGAAATGACCCGCTGACTCTGCATACGGGGAAATGACCCGCTGAATCTGCATACGGGGAAATGACCCGCTGAATCTGCATACGGGGAAATGACCCGCTGAATCTGCATACAGGGAAATGACCCGCTGAATCTGCATACAGGGGAAATTACCCACTGACTCTGCATACGGGGAAATGACCCGCTGAATCTGCATACGGGGAAATGACCCGCTGACTCTGCATACAGGGAAATGACACGCTGACTCTGCATACGGGAAATGACCCGCTGACTCTGCATACAGGGAAATGACCCGCTGACTCTGCATACGGGGAAATGACCCGCTGACTCTGCATACGGGGAAATGACCCGCTGAATCTGCATACGGGGAAATGACCCGCTGAATCTGCATACAGGGGAAATTACCCACTGACTCTGCATACGGGGAAATGACCCGCTGAATCTGCATACGGGGAAATGACCCGCTGACTCTGCATACAGGGAAATGACACGCTGACTCTGCATACGGGAAATGACCCGCTGACTCTGCATACAGGGAAATGACCCGCTGACTCTGCATACGGGGAAATGACCCGCTGAATCTGCATACAGGGAAATGACACGCTGACTCTGCATACGGGGAAATGACCCGCTGACTCTACATACGGGGAAATGACACGCTGACTCTGCATACAGGGAAATGACACGCTGACTCTGCATACGGGAAATGACCCGCTGACTCTGCATACAGGGAAATGACCCGCTGACTCTGCATACGGGGAAATGACACGCTGACTCTGCATACAGGGAAATGACACGCTGACTCTGCATACGGGGAAATGACCCGCTGACTCTGCATACAGGGAAATGACACGCTGACTCTGCATACGGGGAAATGACCCGCTGACTCTGCATACAGGGAAATGACACGCTGACTGCATACGGAAAATGACCCGCTGAAACCGTAGAGGTAAAATTCCCTCTGCTGGATTTATGGCAACCTTGGGTGTAGCCAATACTTTTATTGCGGTATTATCATGCTAGTTATGGCCGATCGTAGACAAATGCCGGGAGAGCCAGTGCGTGAGCTTGAGCTTGTGGGTTAGTGTGTTTAGGACTGGGGGATATCGGACCATTTCCACTTCTTCTCACCTCCGCATAGGCCGAGGTCTCCACCTGACAAATCCATAGTTTGTTTTTCAAGGTTTACATCCATTTACCGCAGTGGATTTAAAGAGATTGTTCCCCCTTCAAGTCTGAAACACTTTCCAAAGAGCTCTGTTTCAAAGAGGCATTTGCAAAGTTTACAGTATTCTTTGTCTTGACTAATCCACAAGCCCAGCAAGAGTTACTGAACCCAGAGGGCAGAGGAGCCGAGACAGCATATGTACAAATGCTTGAAGAGGAGAGAGAGAGAGAGAGAAAGAGAGTTCTCCCTGAAAACTCATGATTGGAAGAGAAAAATTGTTGCTCAGCCTTAAGTTTGTTTTCACCTGAAGCAGCCATTTATCTTGGCCATAGACCAACACTAAACCACTGTATATGTTATTAGAGTCTCAGTGGGATAGCGTGTGCACCACAAGCACTTAATGTGGTAAAGAGGACGGCAGATTTCAATCCTAATCTTGAAATTGTGAAACCGCACCATTTCCTCACGCTCTGAAAAAAAATCACAGTTTGCCTGAGTGCTTGGCGTCTCGTTCCCCCGTCGAATACCTCAGCAAACAGGAGAAGCGATCAAGTCCGAAGATGTTGTACCGTTTAACTGTTTGTTTTGCCACGGTTTACATTTACAGTGACATAGCCAGAGGAATGACTATGTAAAAAGGTGCAATGTAGCAAACAGTAACATCATGACAGTTTCCAGAAGCATAAAATAGTTCTGTGTTATCCAAAACTCCACCCACTCATCTTTACCTGTGTGTGTCCTCATGTGCATGCTTGAGTACACGTGTCGGTGTGTCTGGACACTACACAGGCATTCAAGGCCTTATCCCCAGCCACTTGTCACTCACAAGCAGACAGAGAGTGTTTAAGATGAAGCATCCGGCGCATTCCTCCTCGTGCCTCGTTACAACAGCCTGTGTCGAGTGGGATAACTGGGCATTTTCAGACGAGTTCTTACTCAACAACAACAGTGAAAACATCCCCCAGGACCTCTTTCTACTCAATTACCCCCTCAACAGCTTCCAGTTTAGCTTTCTGATTGGTGCAGCCAATATTAAAACTTTTGGAACTGCTATTGAGGACTTTAGAAATAGGAATTTAGATCTACTATTTATAACATTCGACCACTGTAGACATAGAAGAAATGGTACCTACTGTATTTTTTCGTTCAGGTTCAGATCAGTTTTATTCCACTTTAGTCGACTCAGAATTACTTCAGAGCCTGGGAACCACTAGTTCAGGAAGAGCTCATCGGTCATCTTACAAAGAAATCAAACAAACTGGCCATCCCAAGAGGTATTACAGAGCAGCAGAGGGCATTGCTAAAACACCAATAAAACAATAAACAGACTGAAAAGGAAATTCCATTTACAATATTCCTATTGTATTCCAATTAGGATATTTCAGTAAAATTCTTAACAAATGACTAAATCTCACGATGAACGCACCATGGAATGCCCCTGGAATGCTTGTATGATTTGGCTACTGATATATCACACTGTTAGACCGAAGCAAGGTCCAAACCTTATCAGTGTCAGAAATGATCTCCCATATCTCAGACTCAGATAAACTTTTAAGATTAAACTCGATTTCCTTACCCTTGTTCAATGATTATATTTCAACAAAAAAATAGGCACAGCAGGTCCACCATTGGCCTGATATGTGCGCTTTGTCCTACAGCTACACCCAATGATACACCCGAATCATAACAGCTTTTAAAGATGTTTTCATGTAAATCCAAGGGCATCCATTACAAGGGCCGATGACCCTTCAGCAATCTCTTGATAATGGACAGGGTGGATGCCCTTAAATACATCCTTACTTTGACACAACCTGATCTGATGGATGTCTATGCAGAGCGCAGAGGTAGCCTACCGTAGGCTCGACTGACACGACGGGCGTGGGTTGCGAGGAGTGGAAGTTCGCTCCCGGAGCTGTTGTGAGAACACCACGCGACCGTGACTTGATGAAGCCGTGAGAGAGAGTGAGAGAGAGGTGAGGACTAGACCGCCACGGCCCAGTGAGTCCTAACTGTTCTCCAGAGTGTCTGAGAGGTCTCCAGTTGTCAGTTCGCATGTCCCGTATAAACCACCAATGCGTCGATGTGAGGCTTGGCTATTTTCTCCCTCTCTTTCTCAGTTTGTTTTTTCTCTCTGTTTTCTTATTTCTCTCTTTATCTCTATCTTTTTGTCTCCCTCTGTTTTCTCTCCCATTCTCCCTCGCCCTCTTTTTCTTTTTGTCTCTTTCACTCACACTTTCCCAGCCTTCCTTGCTCCCCGGCTCGCCATTGTTGTGCTGGAAGGACCAGAGTTTTGACAGCTGTGCTTGGATGGCTGTGACGGCGGTCTGGAGGGAAGGGTGTGTATGTCTGCCCGAGTTAGTGTGTGTGAGTGTGTGTGTGTTCTAAGGATTTGTTATGGATGTGAAGGCTTCGCTCTATAATATCTGGCTATGCAAATAGCCATGGCTTTAGAAATTAGCCCCTGAGGGTGTGTATGTGCGCGTATGTCTCTGCTCTGTGTGTGTGAGTGTGTGTGCGTGTGTGTGCAGTCAGGATGTGAATTGTAGCTCAGGGTATGTTGTTACAGTACAATAATACATTATGTCCTGATTTGTACTGCTGAGAAGTGGTCCGGGCTTTGGAATACAGCAGGAGGAATGCGTGCCGGGTGCTGGCCGGCTAGCTGCTGAGCCCTGCTGGGTCGTGGGGCAGCGCGGTCGGGCCAGACACATGAGGGTCAGCTGATTCATCCAGCAGCGCACCCACTTCACACACCCGCACCAAGGAAACGACACTACCCAACCGCCTCTCAGACCCAACAGGGGTGGAAGGGCGTGGAGCTCGACCAATCACAACTGAAGAAGACAATGATGCATTTGGGTTAGTGTGACCCCATTCCATGTAAACTTTTTTTTAACCAAGGCAAACTCATCTATTACCTGATAATGATGTTGACTCCTGATAATGAGAATAATCACAAGAGCTTACCTAATCTTACTTTACCCACAGCCCATAGAGCATAATCATTATCACTTATCTTGAGAATACAGGTAACTTTTTCTATCTCACTTTGTTTTCTCCCCCTCTCTAAGGAGGTAGGGGCAATGAGTATTTGTTACTGTATCCCAGACTCAACACAATCAAAATCAACAACATAGGCCTACTTTCCGGGCTGTGTTAAAGCAATGATATGGCACGTGTTGAGATATCTGGCTTATCACTCAATGCCGGTTAATGGTGTCACACCAAGCAGTAAAACGCTCACAGCATGTATAGGCCAGATACTTTTATTATGAGTGTTTTTCCTTTGGTTTACCCACGAAACTCTGAAGTATTTTCAGCTGACGATTAAGATGTGAGTATATTTGCATTAAGAATGCGTTCAGTACGACCCCCATCGCTAACGATTAAAGACCTCAACCATATGGTTCAATTCCACTAAATAATGAAAATGAATAAAACTGAGTTGTTGAGAGAAATCCGGTGAAAGATGTTCACTTATGTTGCACTAGGAGGTGAAAGGGAGGGCACACAAGTGTTGTTGTTTTCTTTGGGATCTTCCTTGTTGTTCCTGGGAGAGACGCAATTTGTTGTTTCATTAAGTAATTTTTTCCCAAGCTTACCAAAAAATTCATAAAAGCAGAGGGCATCAATTATGCGCAGCACACATTTTAATCAAAGTCAAACAAGCCAGTCATGCTTTTCAATAAACTAACCGTTCCATTGATTTGTCTCAGAGGTATGATTTATGAATGAATAAGGATGAGGTGGCCAGGGGTGATGTACTTTGTCAAAGACAGGATGATGCAGACAGACCGCCACACACACCCACACTCACAAACACACATACCATAAAATCCCCTCTAAAAACAGCTGGCATTCACAAGTGGAGAGCCAGGGATCCCTCAGTGGGCCTCTGCAAGTTTAGGAAGGGAAAAGTAAGGGAAAGAAATGCAAAAATATCAGCAGCAAAATAAAACAGTGGATTTCGAGAAAAATCGTGCCATTTTGATTTAAAGGGCTGAAAATCCTAAATTAACCATGGCAGTGGTACTGCAAATAATCTGGTTTATTCTTTAAAAATGTCCAATGTTGGTGTACTCTGAATTCTCCTATTTAATTTGAGCGTCGTCAGTGAATGTCAGAAAGAACACCCGGCACAGCCAGAAGAGGATGGGTCACCCCTCCGAAACTGGTTCCTCTCTAGGTTACTTTCTACATTTTGGGCCCTTTTAGGGAGTTTTTTCTAGCCACTATTGTGGCTAGGAAAAATCCCTTTTAGGGAGTTTTTCCAACAACACTGTGGTTGCTTGCTCTTTGGGGTTTCAGGCTGGATGTATTGTAAAAGCACTTTGTGACAACTACTGATGTAAAAAGGGCTTTATAAATACATTTGATTGATTGATTGATTGAGAACATGCAAGTTAGTCACTTGTATTTCATCATTTCATTTCAGTAGGTGAATTAATCTTCATATTGACAGTCGCGTGCGTTATCTGTTATGCAACGCCATCATCTGGTTGAAATGTGTAGTTGCTGCTTTGATGTCAGATTCATAAATAAAGACTTATTGTTCTTGACAGACATCATGTATCAATACATCCTGTATGATTCTTGGAATCAAACAAAACGTCTTTATACCAAACAGCAAAACACCATATTCACCACTGAGCAGCGCCAGTTCCATGGTAGATCTCAAATTAGCTTAAACAGATGTCCCACAAATATTACAACTGTGGCTGAAAAACAATTCCCTTAAAAGGAGAAAAGGTCAACATGTTGACGTTGGTCTCTGGTAATTATGTCTGTTTTTCATTGGGCATTGTTTACAGTAATTGCCCATTCATAATTTAAATGTGCTTTCTTCAGGATATAACAATAAAATAGACCATAAAAGTGCCATTGTTTCAGCATGGTAATATGAGATGTTAATAAAAACATAGACATTAGCGATGCTAAGCCCTATGCTTTCAATTATAGGTAGTGTCATTTGCGCAAGAACCGTGCAGGCCTACTACCAGTAATACATTCGGTTTCTAAGAAGCTAGGTAAATAACACTCCATTCCTCTTTGGAATATGAACATACCGGCCTATTTGATAAACAGAGACTATGATGTAGAAAAATAAAATGGTGTTGCACAGTTCCTGGTTCCATACAGTGTTTACACAAATTGTTGCTATAGATACCATATCCTTCTCTCCTCATTCTTTCTCTCTCTTACACAATGTCTCTCTTTCTCTCTCTCTCTCTTCATAGACCCTCCTGTGATTTAGGGCACGGCATAAACCTCCTGCTACTGTTATGGCCGGGATTACTCACAGTCACATACTTTGGCTACTGCCGTTGTCTGGGAGCTCAGGGCAGGCCAGAGTATTGGTCCGGTCCAGCCGAGAGGGTACGACCCCACGGGGGGTTTTCCCATGACAAGATCACCACTGCTTTTCTGTCCATCCCTGCTCCAGTTATGAACCAAACCATATATTAGTGAAGGGCAGATAAAAGAGTGAAGAGGATGAGGGATTTAGAGATGAAGAACTGCACAGTGTAGGTTCCTGTTATGTTTTGTGTGTGTGGGTGTGTTAGTGTGCGTGTGAGAAAAATAGGATTCTGTAAAACGAAACCCACTTTCTGCCGGTATCAGCACACGACTCTTCAGAGACGGGAGAGGAGAAGCAGGCCGTAAATCCACTGCAGTCCACTGATAGCGGCTGTTTGCACAGCCACCGACGTATACTTTGATCGCATTGCTTGGGGGGGTGGAGTGTTGGGGGGGGTTAGGGGGATGGGGGTTCTGGGGGGGGGTCGTGTGTCGCTGCCAAAGGTCAGCGATATATTACGCTCCTAAAAGTGATTACTGAAATTCTTAAGTGAAACCATTCCGCTGCTAGGGTGTGCTGTAATCCCCCGTGGCGTTGTCTGAGACACAGAGGCCTCCGAGGAACACGCCGACCGGCTGCAGTTTCTCCATCCTTCGCTACGCTGGTGTTTTCTATCAGCACAGAGAGAGAGAGCGAGAGCGAGAGAGCAAGAGAGATGGAGAGAAAGAGGGAATGAAGGAGAGAAAGAGAAGGTGAAAGTGAGACAAAGACTGAGGAAGACGAACAAGAGAAAAAGCGGTTTTATTTGATTTGACTTTTATCGCCTTAAAAGTATTTACATACAAAACATAGGTCACAGCTGTGGATTGGCACTTGGTGATATGAATTCATGGCCATTCATAAACACAAATGGGTACTTGTGTTAACGATGATCAGACAGGAGCATGCTGTGTTTATGTGAGAAACAAAGACAACAACAACAAAAACAAGAACAGAAAGAAAAAAGAAAGAAAAAGAGATACAGAGAGAGAGAGAGAGAGAGAGAGAGAGAGAGAGAGACAGACAGACAGACAGACAGAGAATCAGAGAAGCCCAAAATGGAAACATGAGGTATCCAGTTGCAATATTGTTGGGTCAGAGAGGCAGTGTCAGGAAATAGAAATACATGCACACTTCAAAGGCCAGAGCAGCGGTGAATTAAGCCGGGGCATTGGACACGACAGTAAGTGCCCTTTACATCAGAAACAGAGTAAACAATGTCTGGTTTCTGTTGCTCTCCCTGTTTGGTTGCACAGAGACCCCCCAGCGTTCCTGCCTGCACACTGAACACACATGATGCTGGTTCATGAAAACCATTACATGACATGATTTAGGTTGAGAAGAAAAAGAAGGTAAATTGCCGTAAAAAAATTGACATTGGAGCAAAGCAATCAAGAAATCTTATTCGAATAGCTGGTGATGATCATTTGATGTCAGCGTGTTTGCTTCTGTTGTACAAGTATGTACAGTTACAGGCTCAACAGGTTTTACCAATTCATTAGCTGTAACAAGTAGCAACACCACACAGGATTTTACAATGAATTACTGATGCCTAGTCCATTAGTAATGCTTGTAAAAAGACAAGTGATGCTTACAAGCTGGCCACTTTTTCATGTAAGTGTTAATCTTTGAATGTTTAATTTTTTTCTCAGTTTGCATGCAGCTCGTGTGCGCGCTTGTGTTTGTGCATTTACGCATTCATATACATTGTGCATGCGTGTATGTGGACATACGGGCGTACTGTATGTGCGTGCTTGCTTGCTTGAACACGCCTGCCTACCGTAAGAGCCGAGACGAGGCCAACATGAGCTAAACAAGAATTATGTGAAGTCATGCTCTATGAAACTTAATCCACATTTGCTGATCATTACCTAAGATTGCTTTGTGTTAACTTTGGCAGACCTGGGGTTTGGCTCTTACCACTAACAGGGATGATGTATTTCCTCTTATTTATTATTTGCACTGGGCTACCGAGGGGGAAGAAAAAGCGAGAGGAGGTATGTTTGTGACTGGACTGGAGATGCCAGGAATAACATAGGGGACCTAGCTCCTTAGCCTCATTAGCGTGTGGAAAACAGTTCCCGGGAGACACAACAGGGTGTAAATAGGGTTAAAACCCCTCCAGAACGCAGTTAACCCCATGCCAAGTTCTCCCTCTCTACTTTAGAGCCAGAATGGAAATGGCACTGAGCGCGAGCGCAGGCTCCAAAAGAGTTGTAACCTCATGTTGCACGTCCCATAAATTTAAGGGGAAGGAATTCAAAGGCAAATTTCATCGAGCATAGCATATAGCATTCACACACGCTGACACCATAGAAAGTCAACACTGTGTAGAATCATGGGAATTTGTGACTGTTCATGACCTTTTGATTTGGGGGGGATATCTACATGAGGCTATTTCTTACATGCCCTTTTCTGGTCTTGAGTTACTGATGTAATACTACTTAGACTTCCATATTGAAAAAAGGTAGATGGGGGGGGGGGGGGGGTTAAATAACTCTCCATTACTCTAATTTCTTTAGTTTTTAAAGCAAATCTTACAGACACCTTATTATCAGAAAGTTATTGGAATTATTACAAATATTATTACAAACCCTTCTCTTCTTTTTTACTTAATTCATAATTGATTGAATATATATTTTTCTGCTTATTATACACTCAATACCCCATAATAACAAAGAACAATTTATGGCTGGAATATTTCATGTACTTAAGTATTCAGTCCTTTTGCCAGAACACATAACACAAACTGAGCTCGTATACATCTTCTTTCTTTTGACCATCCTTGAGGTGTCTCTAGAACCTGATTGGAGTCCATCTGTGGCAAATGTAATTGATTGAACATGATTCAGAAAAGGAACACACCTGTCTACACTTCATAGGACATGCCAGAGCAAAAACCAATCCAAGTCCAAGGACCACTACATAGCCCTCTGAGATACTGAAGAAGATGCAAAGCTGTGATTGTTGCCAAAGGTGCTTATACACAGTAATGAATTAATGGTCTGAATAATTATGTACATGAAATATCAGTTTTTACACTCAATAAATTGGCAGAAATGTCTACAAACATGTTTTTGTTTTGTCTTTTACGTATATTGTGTGTAGATTGATGACATAAAACATGTTCCTATTTAAAATGAAAGTCTATCATACAACAAAATGTGGAGAAGTGTGGATTTTCCTGAACACTTACTGAAGCCACTGAAGATCACACATATTTTGTCCATATTATAGTGACACACACATTTAATTGTCTTTAATATTTCTTTCATCCAATTCAACACATCATTACAAACAGTTACAGAGGGAAGAACAAGTATTTGATACACTGCCGATTTTGCAGGTTTTCCTACTTACAAAGCATGTAGAGGTCTGTCATTTTTATCATAGGTACACTTCAACTGTGAGAGGTGGAATCTAAAACAAAAATCCAGAAAATCACATTGTATAATTTTAAAATAATGAATTTGCATTTTATTGCATTTTATTGCATGACTTAAGTATTTGATCACCTACCAACCAGTAAGAATTCCAGCTCTCACAGACCTGTTAGTTTTTCTTTAAGAAGCCCTCCTGTTCTCCACTCATTACCTGTATTAACTGCACCTGTTTTTAGAAAATGGAAGAAGTTCAAGATGACGGTCAATCTCCCTCGGTCTGGGGCTCCATGCAAGATCTCACCTTGTGGGGCATCAATGATCATGAGGAAGGTGAGGGATCAGCCCAGAACTACACGGCAGGACCTGGTCAATGACCTGAAGAGAGCTGGGACTACAGTCTCAAAAGAAAACCATTAGTAACACACTACGCCATCATGGATGAAAATCCTGCAGCGCACACAAGGTCCCCCTGCTCAAGCCAGCGCATGTGGTCTGATGAGACAAAAATAGAGCTTTTTGGTCTAAACTCCACTCGCCGTGTTTGGAGGAAGAAGTAGGATGAGTACAACCCCAAGAACACCATCCAAACCGTGAAGCATTGAGGTGGACACATCATTCATTGGGGATGCTTTTCTGCAAAGGGGACAGGACGACTGCACCGTATTGAGGGGAGGATGGATGGGGCCATGTATCGCAAGATCTTGGCCAACAACCTCCTTCCCTCAGTAAGAGCACTGAAGATGGGTCGTGGCTGTGTCTTCCAGCATGAGAACGACTCAAAACACACAACCAGGGCAACTAAGGAGCATCTCAAGGTCCTGGAGTGGTCTAGCCAGTCTCCAGACCTGAACCCAATAGAAAATATTTGGAGGGAGCTGAAAGTCTGTATTGCCCAGCGACAGCCCTGAAACCTGAAGGATCCAGAGAAGGTCTGTATGGAGGAGTGGTCCAAAATCCCTGCTGCAGTGTGTGCAAACCTGGTCAAGAACTACAGGAGACGTATTATCTCTGTAATTACAAACAAAGGTTCCTGTACCAAATATTAAGTTCTGTTTTTCTGATGTATCAAATACTTATGTCATGCAATAAAATGCAAAAAATCATACAATGTGACTTTCTGGATTTTTGTTTTAGATTCCGTCACTCACAGTTGAAGTGTACCTATGATAAAAATTACAGACTTCTACATGCTTTGTAAGTGAGAAAACCTGCATAATCGGCAGTGTATCAAATACTTGTTCTCCCCACTGTATGTAAGTAACACATTCTAAATATACACAGTGACTATGATTTAGTTTTGTTATTCGATTTAAATCCTATTACATAAATGGAAAATGTATGTAGTGTATTAAAAAAATTATAATACATACTTTAGATTCACCCTCATAATAATGATCCTTAAAAAACAACATGTCTCTGTATTACTACTTAATGTAATGTATTTGCTTTGCCCTGCTGTAGTTTATGGATACTTTTTTCGTGTGTTACTGTACGTAAGTTTTGCTAGTACAGTACGAGAAACCTGTTTATGGCACATTATTTTTTGCCAAGTCAGACAAAGACTACATGCACATGAGTGGCTCAATTGGGACCAAACGTTTGGCCCAATTAAATATTGACACAGCTGCTAATGCTGAAATTATATGATTCCCGTTGCTGGACAGATCTACACACCACGCAGACTATTTTCCATTCTCTCTTACATGTCGTTGTACACCGTAAGGCAAGTGTGTAGATGTCATCCAGGCCTTACAGTTTCTGCTTTATGATTGGTCCCTCAGTTGCAAACATGCCTCCTGGGACACCACCAATTAACATGCAGGACCTCTAAACGGACGAATAGGATCCATCTGTTGTGTTGTTTACCTTTCTAGGTACTGTACTTTTCAAGTTTGGTGATCCAGCATACATCCATCTTTCATGTGAGAAGCCAATCAGATCTCATCGGCTTCTACGACAGCAGCTCCGTGTGGGTCCAGAGCATTGGGAGCAAGTTGAGAATGGAGTGAGAATGTAAATAGAATCTGTGTGATAATAAATTGCATCACCAGTAATTCTATAGCCGGTCCAGGCCCTGTAGCGTGTGGAACCTCTCACATATACTGTAGAGGGGCTGGTGAGATTGCCCTGTCGATAACACAGGGATTGATGTTGGCCATTAAAGCACCAGCGAGTCCAGGCAGGCGGCCTCCCTCTTCTCACTGGCCAACAGCACTGTATATCAGCATGTTGTCACCTGGGCTGATGTCACGGCAGGTCGTTCGGCTATGAAAACACACAGTCCGTCTTCGGTTGGTGACCAGCACGAAGGCTCACTCACTACCTGGTAATGGGCTACTCGTGCCGAGGGGTGAGCAGTGCGGGTTCACAGCCTTGCAGAATGTAATCCAAAGCCAATTAGCTATTCCTGTTCTGTAACAGGAGTGGTTTTAAACCAAACAAAGCAATCAAAATCTACAAGACAAAACAGATCCAAACCTTTGGTGATGTGTGAAAGGGAATTTTACAGATGTCAGACAATATATAGTTCTGAATGAGTTGCTGAATTGGATGTTTTATTCAGAGTAACAGGCAGGACATTGTAGAGGGGTCGTGGCCCCAACTTTTCTATTTTAATTTTACAGAATCCCTTTAACCATCATAACATGGTGCAACTTTGGTTTCCGGGCTTGTCAACTGGAGGGGTCTCCACTGGAACACTAGTGGCACTCCCAGAGCCTTGGAACAATCTGAAATGTCTCTTTGTAAAGGGTCTTCGTCCCTCGGTGCATCAACATAAGTTCTACATCTCACCCTGTGAACAGGGTCACTTGTGTTTATCTTTTCTCCCGTCAGGACAACTGTTATTCTAGGAAGTAAAGCGGCATAATTATGGGAATATGTATGTTTTGAAAGAAGCACAGGGGAGGTGTCATTTAGTCAAAGGACAAGTTGGTTTCAATGCACCACTGCAGGGGTTCAGGTTACTATGAGAAATTGCCCAAACAATTCCAAATATTGAAATGAATGATTCCATGTTTTGACAGTGCCTTTTTAGCATGAGATTAACTACTGGCCAGATACTCCATTGACTGAGTATGAAGACCGGTTAATCCACAAGGACTGGCGTGTTAAACCCCACAGAGTGCCTGAAATGCTATATTACAGCTCCAGTTTCACTGCAAGCCTCTTTTCCAAAACAACCTTCAGCTTCGCTGCGTTCACAGAGGCTTGCCCAAATTTGACACGGTACAAAGATGGTCGTAACACCAATTAGTGGGAAAAAATTCTGTATTTGTCTGGCTGAATAAACACATCATTAGACAACTTACCCTTTTAAAAAGCGAGGACAAACCTTAACACTAACCCCTTTCTAAAAGCTTTTCCATTGTCACAAAGCCCCTCTAAAATGTTATGAAATATTCCCTAAAATGGTGATTGCAGCAGCGATGGCCTAAGTGATTTAAGGGGTAATAAGAAAAATAAAAAGGGATAACAATGACAAAGGTAAGATGGGGACTGTATCTAGGCTTAGGCAAGCCATGAGACTGCGGAACATTTTACCTGTCTGATTACCTAAACTGACTCTGCTCAACACACAAACACATTCCTACTCAACCATTCTACCAAACACACATGCACACACTTATACATATCAATGTATTATGAATTAGTACGAGACCATTCTGTTATTATTATGTATTTTATCTCCCCTATCAAGGGCAAGCAGAAACCAATAGCTAATTATTTTGTTGTGTGGTTTGCCTTGTGTACCTTAGCTCTTAGTCCATGGCATAACAAAACCAACCAACAAAACAAAGACAATATACACATCAAAAAAGGATAATTTTAAAAACAGCATTACATATTGCATATTCAAACACATTTTGGGGTTACTGGCGTTTTGATCAGTGCATCGGGTTAAGAACTACCACATTTTTATTCTTCAACTCAGACATTGAACAAAGCAAACAGTCTAATAATGTCAAGACAGCAAAAAGAAAACAAGCTCTCTATTACAAATCTGACAGCAAAACAGGGTTTTAAAAAACTTTGCCGATGTTGTTATGTGGCATGCTGAGCTAGAAAAGCTCTTATTCTCTGCAGCAGCTCCTTCTTCACACTGTCAGGCACCAGAACTGGGAGGAAACAATTATTCTGGTATGAGTAATCATGAACTTGGTGAAAAGGAATGGACAAGACAACAGAAATACACGACAATGAATTGGATCGAAAAACAATATACATGAATAGTGTTTTCTTTTGGATTAGTATTATTATTATTTTGAGCCCAATATACCTCTTCCTTTCGGTGTGATTTCAACCACAAGGTCCTCAACAGTCACATGTTCCAAGCCCTTTTCTTTAATGACATCTGAAAAACCGATGATGAGTTACTGAGCAATGCAATAGTATATTACGGTGGCATAGTTTGTTACATTATTACCGTCATTCACTTCCCCGACAATGCTCACCTTTGCAATGAGCTTTCAGCTGATCCCGCCATCCACATTCAGTAAGTTTAGCTCTGAGCAACTCCTTCAACCTGTAGATCAAGCAAAACAAACATCGCTTGTGGTCAGTAACCTTCGTGTTGATTTATTCTCTATGACAAACAAGTAATATGTCATATGTTCTTACCGCTCTCGTTCGCCCATCTCTGTTAACTTCTGATTTATTGTCGCCCTCATCTTAGAATCTTTACTCATACTCCTTTAGCTATAAACGAAATAGACGTGAAATGTTAAAATGTACCCAATGCTGAAGCAAAGATAAATTTAATAGCTGTACTGTACAATTCTACAAACAACATGGAATGTTGGCCTACATTTAAGTATTGCGCTGTAAATAAACACCCTTTATAACAAGCTACACGCAGGTGAAGCATACATCACTGACGTGTAACTAATTAGCCAGCTTAGCTTATTGTTGAGAAAACGCTCGGGTTAGCCTGGGAAACTATCATGCGAGCTAGCTTACCACCTGATACTTGGTGAAATTAGGTTAGTGTAGATATATAGCTGGCTAAAAAGGACGTAGACATTCATCACTCACCCAAAACGGTCCTGAAAAATGTGCATGCTGTTGCATACACTTCTAATACAATTGTATCTAGCCAACGCTAACTAACTCGCCGATACGAATTGTTTTGTCCAACATGTTGTAAGGCCCCCAGGAAAACGTATCAAGGAAAAAAAGGTTCCTATCTTTTAATGACGTGCTAATATCTTCAAGTCACTAGGTGGCAGCGTTGATCCACTCAGGTTATGAGACGATTGTTGCACGGTGGTACAGTAGATGAGATATGGGGCATGCCTGCGTTCCTTCCTAGAAATTAGCTTTTGGAGGGGGATACATGTGACTGTGAAGTGCTGTTTGACAAATATCAAGATTTTTTATAATGACTATATTATTAAACAAAATAATAGTCAAATTAATTGTTTGTAAATGATTTTGAATATTAATCTGCCAACAATTTTGCTTAACACTACTGTACAGGTGCTGGTCATATAATTAGAATATCATCAAAAAGTTGATTTATGAATTTGGGGTTTTCATTGGTTGTCAGATATAATCATCAAAATTAAAAGAAATAAACACTTGAATTATATCAGTTTGTGTGGAATGAATGTATACATTATACAAGTTTCACTTTTTGAATGGAATTACTGAAATAAATTAACTTTTTGATGATATTCTAATTATATGACCAGCACCTGTATATGCTGTATCAGGACAATGTTCAGAATTTAATGGCAAGCAATTTGCTAACAACATTATATAGTAAACAAATGGCCTAAGTCTCACTTGTCGTCCTTATTTTATTTGCGGACTATTTTCTTCACAGGCCGTTCATTTCAGATATTTTGCCCAACTATTGGCAAACTACCTGATCTGACTCATTAAATGATCAATGATTGGGCAAAACATCTGAATTGGGTTGCCTGGTAATACAGCCCATTTGTCTAGAACTCATTACTAAATGGGTCAAAGAAAATCCATTTTCATGTTTGACCCTTCTTTTAACCAACCCAAAAATATAATTAAAAAAATGGAACATATTAAGCCTGTTGCATCATAATAACCCATGAGACTTGTTTGCAAAACGGTGTGACCATATTCCAAAATCCCAAGATGCTTGGCACAGACTCATTTCTTTTGAGTAAATGCCTGCCAATCATTAGTCACCTGAGGTTTGTGAGATTACTGAAACATGTTTTCTTCTCAGAAGTATTTTGATGAATTTCAGCACTTAACCCTTCACATGTCAGTATGTTGCAGGGAAAAAGGATTGGATTAAAGGTGGATTTAGCTGTTAACTTAAGACAAAGACAAAGAAAAGAAAAGACCAAACACTACTGATATGTTCTCACATCTTTTATAAATCTACACATGGCTTCTTTTGCAGGCAGCACAATTTTGTTTCTTCATTAGTAGGTACTTTCACACAATCAGAAAAAATACTTACAGATAAGATTTTTGTAAAGACCAATTGGTGGTGAAAATGAAAAATACTGGAACCAGGTTATTGTAAGGTTTTTATTTTTCATTTTTCCCCCTCGAAGATTTCAGTTTGTTTTTCAATTGAATTGTTCACATTATAGGGCACATTAAAAGTGGAAAAAGTTCTGACATGATTTATCTTTGTCTCATTCTTTTACATCAAAGAAACCTGGCATTTTCCCATGGGTGTGTAGACTTTTTATATCCACTGTATACTATAAACGCGTGAGAATGTCAATTGAAGACAGGTCACCTAATGTGGAACACTTTGCAACAGATCCTCCTGCAGCTACTGTGATCTAGAAACGTGTAGCTCGATGTGTTTTAGAGTGGAATGAGCAGTCATGTTTATACCTGTCGCCTTTCGGCAACAGGTATAAACAGAATCAATTATTGGGAAAAGAAAATGTTATTTACATTTGAATTATTGTCACAACAATTGGTGTTGACAAAATAAGATCTAAGCTAATTTTTAATTCACAGGGGTATAAATATGAGGGGACACTCATATTCCCATATTATTCCATCACTATTGGAAAGAGCTGAGTATACAGTAATGAGGAGGTTGTTGAGCTGAATTGTAGACATTAATTGGGTCTTGGGATCAGAAAGTCAACAAAACCACTTTGAGATGCCACCTAAACACATGTTGTTTGGGATGGTTGCCATAAGAAGCCACAATTCATAGTATCTGGAAATATTCTGTATAGAAGAATGGTCACAAATCCCTTGCCATTTGCTATCCAACCTCATTATATATTATAGGAGAAGACTCAGAGCAGTTATCTTGGCAAAGGGAGGTTGCACAAATTACTAAATGAAGGGATGCTAATAATTGAGGCAAACACATACTTGAGAATTTTTTTTATTTAATGATAAGAATCTTTTTCCCAGTTGTTTTACTTTAAAGGTTTGATTTTTGTTCATATTTTTAATGAAAGATCACAATTAAATGTATGGATACTGTGTGGAAATATTACCAAACTACAGCCAGCACTTGACTAGGAAAGTACTTTTTTGTCCTATTATGTATAATAACATGACAGCGTAATATACCTGCTCTGCTGAACTGCAGTACCATGAAACACTTTGCTGACTAATGAAATCCCTAAAGAACGTTAATTGCCTCGATACAATTGACGTACCCAAACTCCAGTAGACCTCAAACTAGTTTAAATTGACAATCAGAAGAAAGATTCCCAGTCCAGGTTCTGTTACAAAGTTGTAAGGAAGTACTTTTAAAGGCTATGCACCTTAAAACTGTTTCAAGTTAGTGACAGCAAAATAGTAATTTTTCTCTGGCTGCCCTAAATTTACTTAATGGTGGAAGAGGACAAGCATGTCTTTTTGAGTCTGTCTTGGAAAATACTTGCTGTCTGAATAGGGGTAATGACTACTCGGAAAGACAGAATCCTTTTAAACTGGAGCAGCTTCAGCCTGCATTGCTTTCTGACAGGTTGATTGATGGGTTACCTGGTCTGGATGAACTAATGACCGCCCATGCCAGCAGCTCAACAGGACGGACACATAGCACTATTCCATCCTGCATTTAAACCTGACATTTCGGAAACCAGTCCTCTACCCTCGTTAGCAAAACCAGGAGTTGACCAATGTTGTGTAAATTGCAAGTTGACCGTTAATTTGTTTTCACAAGAGACTGTTCGAATAATTTAACATACTTAAATTAATTACAGGGCAGCTAAACTTAGTGACTTTGCTTTCAATTTCACTCAGTTGTTAGAGAATGGCGCTTACAGCTGAATCTACACTTTGTTGTAAGTTAAATGTGTTTAGATGAAAAAACAGAACATCACATACAGTGGGTATAGAAAAGAATCACCCCCCTTTAAAATAATCACATTTTGTGACAGACACAGTTCTTGTTTCATTCAGCTGTATTTACTCAGTGCAACTTATAACATCCAAGTGAAAGATATAACACCAACATGTCATAAAAAAATAAAAAAACAATCACTGAGTTGGAAAAAGGATCACCCCCTTGTGTCAGTATTTTGTTGAACCACCTTTTGCTTTAATTACAGCCTTTAGTCTGTTGGGATATGTCTCTACTAACTTTGCACATCTAAACGTTGCAATATTTGACCACTCTTCTTTGCAGAACTGCTCAAGCTCAATTAAATTTGATGGTGACCGTTTGTGGACTGCTGTCTTCAAGTCATTCCACAGATTTTCAATGGGGTTTTTTTGTCCTTCAACCAATGTGTCGTCAGTTTTGCTGTGTGATTTGGGTCATTGTCATGTTGGAAGGTAAATCTTCTTCCCATTGACAACTTTCTGGCAGAGAACAGCAGATTTCCCTCAAGAATTTGACAGTATTTTGCCCCATCCGTTTTTCCATCTATCCTGAAAAGTGCTCCAGTCCCTTCTGCAGAGAAACAACCCCATAATATGATATTACCACCTCCATGGTTTACTGTAGGAATGGTGTTATTTGGATGGTGAGCTGTATTGGATTTTCTCCAGACATATTGTTTGGCGTTGAGGCCAAATAATTCATTTTAGTCTCATCTGACAATAACACCTTTTCCACATGGCCTTAGAATCTTCAAGGTGCGTTTTGGCAAAGCTCAGTCGTGACTGCATGTGACCTTTCTTGAGGAGTGTCTTTTTTCTTGCAACCCTTCTATACAAGCCATATTTGTGGAGAATTTGTGATATTGTTGTCACATGTACACAATGACCACTCTGTCATGAATTCCTGCAACTGCTTCAGAGTTGCTGTAGGCCTCTTGGTAGCCTCTCTGACCAGTTTCCTCCTGGCTCTTTCATCCAGTTTGGAGCGACGTCCTGACCCAAGGAGGGTCTGTGTTGTACCAAATACCTTCCACTTCTTAATAATAGACTTCACTGTGCTTCTAGGCACTGATAAAGCCTTTGACATGTTTTTGTATCCATCTCCTGACTTGTGCCTGTCCACAACTTTATCCCGGAGATCTTTTGACAATGCCTTGCCACCCATAGTTGATCGTTTCTTCAGTTGCACTACCGAGGACTGAAAAGCTTCAGGAAAAGCTTGTTTCATGCTGAGCTAAAATGACCACAGCTGATCACAGTTGAAAGTCAATTGGCTTTGTGTGATATTGAGAAGGTGATTAACTACACCTGGTTGGGTTTACAAGTAATTTTTAGGAGGGGGTGATTCTTTTTCCAACTCAGTGATTCTGTTTTTTAATTTGTACAAATAAAATTCTGACAAGTTGGTATTATATCTTTCACTTGTATGTTATAAGTTGTAAATACAGCTGAATAAAACAAAAATTGTTTTGTCTGTTTTCATTTTAGGCTGCAAAGCAACAAAATGTGATTATTTTAAAGGGGGGTGATTATTTTCTATACCCACTGTATTTGTATTTGTTCACAGGAATACATGTTACGGTGTTGTGGAATTCTGGGCAGCCATGTCTATAAACTTGGGTGTAACTGGAAATAAAGCTAAGATAGATTGAACAAGTAACATCAGACAACCCTGCTGCGGTGCATTTTAATTATAAAAGCTTTTATTTCTCTCTTGATTTTCGACCGAGTAAGTTCTGAAGGAAAGACACATAGCACTATTCCCATCCTGCATTTAAATCTGACATTTCAGAAAACAATCCTCTACCCTCGTTAGCAAAACAAGGAGTTGACCAATGTTGTGTAAATTGCAAGTCACTGTTAATTTGTTTTCACAAGAGACTGTTCGAATAATATAACATACTTAAATTAATTACAGAGCAGCTAAACTTAATGACTTTGCTTTCAATTTCGCTCAGTTGGTAGAGGAGTTACAGCTGTGAAATTATTATGAATCTACACTTTGTTGTAAGTTAAATGTTAAAAAACAGAACATCACATACAGTGGGTATAGAAAAGAATCACCCCCCTTTAAAATAATCACATTTTGTTTTATTCAAGGTTTTTTATTCAAGGAATCAAGATTTTCAAAGTGTCCTCAAAGGCAACTGTTAAAGAGCTAGTCTCATCTCTAATCTCATTGCTTGTGATAAAGTGTAGACATCTGTCTCACCCCATTATTGGTTTTCAATTGATTGATCAAATTGCAACGCACAGTAGGAAGTCAGTGAAAAGTACCTTTCATAAAATAAACCTTTTATAGGTTAAGGTAGTAGATCAAAATACCAAAGTGCACAGCTGCATTGCATGCAGATTAAGAGGAGACTGTACTAATAATAAAGCCTGATGTACTTCAGTTTAAGACCTGAGTAAAGTTGAGAAAAGATGCCGTTCAAGATGTCATAACTGATGTGCAAAATATCACAGACCACGAAAACATACAAGATGAACTGTTATCTGTACAGAGCAAAAAGTAAAGTTTGTCTATCCCATCACCATGCCAGAGGAATATAATTTATCCCCTGTTAACATTAATAACAATGTCTAGACGCAAGGTGAAAATACTGAAGTATTATGGGATCCTGTTTATCTGAGCCATCTCAACAAACATTAGCAACATACTGTTTACCAAATGTTAAGAGAGGTCAAGCTATTTTTCTAAATCAGACAGTGACAATGGCTGCAATCAGAATCAGAATCTGAGCATCTCATTGAAAGACAGTGACCCTGTTGCACGAACATACCAGGCTGTGCCAAAGCCATTGTATATAGAAATGTAAGTCTATCTCCATGACCTGATAACACAGGGCTGGATGGAGAAGACAAATTCACCTTATTACTCTCCAGTTGTATGGAAGCTTACGACTTGTGAATATATATATATTCTTAGTTTTCACAATTGAATAAAGGCAAAGCATATCACCAGGGGGTTATGACAAGAGACAACAGGGGGTTACGACAAGAGAAAGCAGGCTGATAACCCCCTGGAGATGGTATTAGTGGGTGTGGATGCTGTTTTGGATTAATGAATGCCCCAGCAGCTTTTCAGTGTTGTATGGAAAAAATATATATCCGAGTCAATGGCAGTCCCCGTTTCCAAAAAAAGTTGGAATGCTGTAAAAATAAATGGAAATAAAAACAGAATGCAATGATGTGCAAATCATTTAAACCCTAATGTTGAAACATACATTTTATTGTTCCTTGAAAAGTGTATGCTCCCTTTGAATTTGATGCCAGCAGCACATTTCAAAAAGGTTGGGACAGAGGCAACAAAGGACAGGTAAAGTTGTGCAACGCGGAAAAAACCTGGTAAAACATCTCACAACAAATTAGGTAAATTAGCAACAGGTCAGTAACATGACAATGTGAAAGACTACACAGGCAAATAGTGCAACAATTTAAGAATAACGTTTCTCAGGGTAAAATTGTTAAGAGTTTAGGGATTTCATCATCTATGGTACATCATCTCATTAAAAGACTCAAATAATCCGGAGAAATCTCAGTATGCAAGGTATAAGGCCAAAATGCAATATTGGATGGTCGTAATCTTCGGGCCCTCAGACAGCACTTCATTAAAAACAGATACGATTCTGTATGTAACCCTGTTGAAAAGTATTCATTAATATAAGATATACAAGTTGAATAAATAATTTAATAGTTTAATAAATATATTTAAAGTAAAAAAGTTAAGATTCATTGACCAGCAATGAAGTTATGATTTGCTCAATGAGAGAAATGCATATTGGGTAACGTTCATGTTTTACTGAGTACAGCATTTAAAAGGTTACATATTTGTTGTCATAATACATGTGAAATTGCTTTGAAAATGCCTGTAAAAATAGGAAGGAAGAGTTACACAAATGTTTTGTGCATTTATTTTATTTCTGAAAGGTTTGTGAATGAGCCAATCACATTCGAGTTCAAAGTAGCAAGGAAGTGGGGTGACCAGGAGAAAAAACGTGGAGTTAAGGGATGAGGAGGAGATGCATGTGGGCTGCTAATGTTATACGCCAGTTTAGTGAATGATAAACCAGTACTCTTATACGAAACGTAAATGGTGATAGTTCTGTCGGTTTGAGTGAACTACTCAGCACAAGAGGACAGAGAGAAGTTTAAGTTAGCTGCTGACTAAGTGGCTAGTGTTTTTGCATGGACTTTGCTAATAAGCTAGCGGCCTGGCCTAACTAAGCCTATGTGTAACTGAGACCGACGGCAGACAAAGACCCTGATGGCGCCGGATAGCGTTACCGAGTGGTAGACTTTGCCGACATCGTCAGCCCTGTGAATCTTCTTTTCATTGTGGATCTCCTCGTCATACCAACTGCTGCTGTCGCCTTTCATCCTGCGCGCGGGAGGCTACAGGCCCATTGAGTACAGGTACTCTTTTGTTTTGGCCTGTGGGGTGAAGTGGCCATTTTGCTAAAGGCTACAACGTACCCGAGCTACATACAGGCCTGCATTATTTGGACATTTTTGGGTATTTCAAGTTAGTTAAATAAATCTTTTATATATTTTTAAAAACAGTTGTGGTTAATGACTATTTGGATATTTTAGGTTAATTAAAGGAAATTGTATTTTTGTTTAAAAGTTGAAGTACTTTTAAAGCATGAAAGTAATTCATATACATTTAATATCATGTTAAAGTGTAGATTTTAATGCTTGAATAGTGATTTAAAGGGGAAGAGCATTTCATATGATTAGTTAGTAGCTACATACACACACCAGTTAAACACTAAGTTTATTAGAGAAATCCCACTTATTTGATTAATTGGATAGATGTTTTAAAGAACTCAGGATAGCCACCTCGCACTACAGTTAAACACACTAGAGGTGCTACATGTAGTGGAAATCACTGCATGGACCCAGGAACACTTTTAAAACCAATTGTCTGTGAACACAATACATCACTGCATCCACAAGATAAAACTCTACCATGAGGCCAAATATAAACAAGATCCAGAAACGTGGTCGCCTTCTCTGGGCATGAGCTCATTAAAGATGGACTGAGGCAAAGTGGAAAACTGTCCAGTGGTCTGACAAATCAAAATAAAAAATGAGAATCATGGACACCACATCCTCCGGGTTTAAAATGGAGAGGGAACATCTGGCTTGGTATCAGCGCACAGTTCAAAAGCCAGCATCCATGATGGTTTTTGTGCATTAGTGCACATGGCATAATGGCACATCTTTGATGGCTCCATTAATGCTGAAGAATATATACAGATTTTGGAGCAAAATATGCTGCCATCCATTCGACATCTTTGTCAGGTAAGGCTTATTTTAGCAAGATAATGCCAAATCACATTCTGCACGTATTACAGCATGGCTCCATAGTAAGAATCCAGGTGCTAAACTGGCCTGCCTGCAGTCCAGACTTTTCACCCTTTGAAAACATTTAATACTAAGGACAGCTTTAATACTATATCGAGCAAGAATGGGAATACATTTTCAGCAATTGGTCTCCTTGCATTTTACAGTGTCCTAACTTTTTTGGAAATGGGGTTGTATTTGAAAAATGTACTTACCACATTAACTACAGATGCCTACTAGTAATTTCTGCTCAGGTTTATACTAGTATCACAGTAAAAGCCTTACCTATTGGTCTTTTAACACTAGAACCAGCAGGCCTTTCAGACCTCCAGTATCTGCAGCACCACCTGCCAGCCACAGCATCAGGTCATCTGGTCACTGTGTAATTATTAAACTACATGGAATAGTTAAATAAATAAATGAATTACCTAATAATTTGTAATGTATCTGAAGAATACAAGAATGCGTTTGTATTGAAGGTGTTTTAATTAGAACACCAAAAATAATTTCACAGATCACCAGGTATAGTATTTTCATTAGTGTATATTAGGCAAAAATGTATAAAATAAAAACTATTCACAGAAGTTAATTAGAATTTTGTTTTAAATTTTATTTTGATGATGTGGAAGAGAAAATGTGTGACATTATAAACAAATTTACACAGATCCAAGGATTTACGCATGAATAGCCTTATATAGGACTACAAGCACAGGTGCTTGATAAATATGATACATTGCAAATGATGAATTAAACAAACAAATATAGCCTATTCATAGAAATAAAATCGATATACCCAAGGGTATGTAGCATTTTGCGTTGTTTAACAAAGGCATAGGCCTGTGCATATCATACAACAGCCTTATCTTCAAGTAAAAACATTAGTGTATCATTTGATGACTGTTTTTGTAGGGCATACAGAAGATCAAAGCATGATTTACTGTAGCCTGCATAAATAACAAAATGTACTATTTGATTAAATATAGAAAGGTCGTTTGTAATACACACAGCATCAAGGGTTTGTGTGAGCAAACCAGGAAAACAAAACAGTTGCACTGCACACAGTTTTCATTGTTCTTGTTCCGTTTGCACTTGCCAATTCATTAATAATTATTTAGCATAATTGATTAGATTAATTAAATAAGAAGCTGAATCTTGATAAATTAATCTGCATTATTTCATAATTAGATGGTAGGTGTAACGGGGGAACAAGGAGTGAGCTGGAAGCAGGTGTATTATTTTTATTAATAAAGGGATGTATGCAGTGCATATAATAAAGGGTGGGTACTAAAGGTCAAACAAGGACAACAGGCTAGGAAGCCTGGTAAACAAAACAAACAGGCCAAAACTAAAACACCATGAATGTATTTGTTTATCTCCTAATGAAAAACAGTGAAGTGTAATACATTTGTTGAATTGTCGAGGATATTGTTTGTATTTCATTTCGCTAATAATTATTTAGCGTAATACATTTGATGAATTACAAAAAAAGCCCTCAGGGTCTTCAAAAAATAATCATAGAAAATTGGAAAGACGGTAGGCTATGTTTAATATTTTTCATCTCCTAATAAAAACAGTACTTTTATTAACTAGATTTGATTATTAAAGCCTAGAGTTAAAAAGGATTTGGAACCTGCTGCTGACATTTTTCATCAACATTAAACATCTTTGTAACGTTGCGTACATGCAGAGGCATGACACATGCGTTGGGAGAACAGAGGACTTTAATAAAAATAACTAATACGTAATCAAACAAAAAACAGACACTAAACCAAAACAGAACAATGTTACATAAAGTGTGGAAACCGAAACAAGGAACATTGGGGTATCTGGAACTTAAATTGGGTCCATTCCGAGGGAAACGGGCATGCAATAATCAAAGTAAACAGGGAGTTGGCTTCTCCATGACACTCTTCATCCTCATTTTTAAGTTCATAAAAATTAAACCAAGGCTCTGACCTCATCTGGGAGTATCGCCCATTCATCCATTGGCGAAATTCATTCAGCGAGGGGTGATTAGCACCTGGGTACCAGTTAGTGCCTGCCTGGGTACCAACGCCAAGTGGTGTGTGATTTTGGCGGTTTCAGTGGGAATGCAGGTTAAAAACAACAGGAGAGTAGTCTCTAAATAGTTCTCAGTTTGTGAGTGTAGAATTCTGACAACGGAACAATGTAATATACTCAAATGTAGGTCATGGAAAGAGGTTGTTGTAGCTTTCAAAATCACTTATTTTTTAATTACAAACTCAAACACCAACTGGCAGAGGCTTTTGGGGTTTCTAGTTTTATGGAACATGAAACCAAAGAATTTGACAGCTCAGGACTCTTTTGGGGGACTTAAGAATTTGGACAGTGAAAGTTGGACTATGAAAGATCACATGGAAAAAGTGCAAGCTGGACTGTCTTCTTCCAATTATTGCAAGGTAACTCAATTTATCACTGTCAGAGCTTTGAAAAATACAGTGTTGGCATATTTACATGATTTTGTTGTATCTTGTGCAGCCATAATACAATAACTACTGTACTTCCATGTTTCTTATTTGACCATCTGTTACAGCTATATTAGTTGGTGGTCAGTGGAAGTAGCTATAGCCATGACTTGATAATAATGTCTGAGTTGTAGTCATGAGTTGTTGTTAGATGTCTAAGCATTTAGCTAGAACAGCCAGCTGCCTCCGACACTACTAACAGAATTACAGTAACATTTCACATTGCTGTCATTGCTAGTTATTCTGTCTTACACTGCTGGGATGAAGATAACTAGCATGGCAACCTCAGCAGAACTGTTAATCAGATGGGAGGGAATGTCAACGGTTAATGGTTAGTTCTTGTTAGGCAAGACATCCATTTCTCTTATTTCTCCAAAAGTTTTGTGAATCAGAATCCCTAATTGACTAGTTACTGTTTTTCTACAGTAGCTATAGTTATATTTTCTGTCAACCTGTTTAGACCATATTGATGTTTATCTTTTAGTATACAGTCTTTTAGCTCCGCTGTAAGTATTCCATTGTTGACATTTATGCCAATTTGTTGTGAGCTAAAGCTATGCACAGTATGATGGAATAGTATTTCAGCAGGTACGTGATTGCTTGAAGGAACAGCAATGCGTATGTGTTGATGTAAAAAAAATAAACAACTCTGCCAGCGTTCCTACTACAGAGCCAATGAAGAGCCACTATTGATTTGACTACCCACAGCACAGTAGGTTGATTTGCATATGGTGTTAAACAAAAGGGACCATGAATTATTTAAATAAATGTCTTCCAAACAAAATGTCCATGTATATTGTGACTAATGTCCAAACATAATTTTATTCGTACTGACTTTATAATCAAATGCATTATTTTACATTTCACTTTATATTGCATTTTCACAATATCATCCATATTTTTTTCCCTCCAAAAAATGTAATAGTACTCAATATCTGAAATTCTTTTTTCAAATGTATTCTCTAGCAAAGAACATCCAGCACATCTGCACTGTGATCTCAGCAAGCAAAAGATGTGTTGTAAAAATGTTATTAGGATCTTCTTGTTAGCTGGCAACACATGGGAGTGTAGATCCCTTAACCATGCTGAATGGTTCTACTGGCTGAGTGAGACCCTTGTTACAGTGAATTAAGAATCTTCTTCCTGGGCCCTCTATCATGTACTGCTTGGCCCCGTTCCAAGTGGACGAATAGGCCCTAATGTCTATACAGTTGTAAAGTTCTGAGAGTATTTGCCAATCAGAGGGCAAACTGCAGCAATTACCATATTGCTTGCACATGTTAAATCTACTTAGAATGGTAGAAGTGCATAGGGTGTAGGGTTTAGGGGTTGATTTAGGATTGGGCCCTTATCTCCTCCTAACCCGGTTGGAGCAAACTGACAAATATACCCTTTTCCATTACCCTAGTGTTATCTCTGTTGGCTGCAGTGTGTAGCTACTGGTGAAGGCAGGCTGGTGAACAGCCAGAGAAAATACAGGTCTACGGGGAGGTGTGTGGTAAAAGCTTCTTCACGACTGGATGACTATAAGCCCCCAGAATAGGAGAAGATGAAGAGAGCATGTGCTATTATGAGAAATGTCAGAAAGGGCTTCACCTCACAGATAGAAACAGCAATTATTTTAACAAACAGTGGAGGTGAGCAGAATATATAGTGGTAAAGAAAGTGATAAAGCTAATGAAATAATCTCTAAGCTACTCAAAAGGATTTTAGGTGATACACAGAACTTTTCTCAGTGGATGCTCACTTGAGAAGCCACCCATATTGATAAAGTTTTAAACTCAGTTTATCACTTTTTGTGTCCCTCCCAAAATGTTGTATACCCTTGTGTCACGCCCTCCACATCCATTTCTTCCTAGTCCGGGCCAGGCTTTCGCTCTCTCCTGTCTGTCCGTGTGTGTGTGTGTGTGTGTGTGTGTGTGTGTGGCTTTCCTCCACTGCCCCTCAAGTCTCCACACTTGCTTTTCATTCCCTCATCAGCCTGCCTTTAAATACCCTGGTTTCCGTCCATCCAGCGTTAGATTGTTGATATTCACTACTAGGTAGTAACGGCCGCACCAAACCATAGTTTGAGCACCCAGTTTAGTTGTTCCTTCCAACTAACCCTGTTTATTCCCTGTTACCAAGATCCACCTTACCCAGCCTCCAAACACCTCCGCCTGTCAGCCACCTGCTCTGCCTACCTGCTGTCCTGTCTGCCTCACCCTACCTACAGTGGGGAGAACAAGTATTTGATAACTTGCAAAATTGGCAGTGTTTCCTACTAACAAAGCATGTAGAGGTCTACACATTTTATCATAGGTACACTTCAACTGTGAGAGACGGAATCTAAAACAAACATCCAGAAAATCACATTGTATGATTTCTAAATAATTAATTTCCATTTTATTGCATGACATAAGTATTTGATCACCTACCAACCAGTAAGAATTCCGGCTCTCACAGACCTGTTCGTTTTTTTTTAAGAAGCCCTCCTGTTCTCCACTCATTACCTGTATTAACTGCACCTGTTTGAACTCGTTACCTGTATAAAAGACACCTGTCCACACACTCAATCAAACAGACTCCAACCTCTCCACAATGGCCAAGACCAGAGAGCTGTGTAAGGACATCAGGGATAAAATTGTAGACCTGCACAAGGCTGGGATGGGCTACAGGACAAAAGGCAAGCAGCTTGGAGAGAAGGCAACAACTGTTGGCGCAATTATTAGAAAATGGAAGAAGTTCAAGATGACGGTCAATCTCCCTCGGTCTGGGGCTCCATGCAAGATCTCACCTCGTGGGGCATCAGTGATCATGAGGAAGGTGAGGGATCAGCCCAGAACTACACGGCAGGACCTGGTCAATGACCTGAAGAGAGCTGGGACCACAGTCTCAAAGAAAACCATTAGTTACACACTACGCCGTCATGGATTAAAATCCTGCAGCACACGCAAGGTCCCCCTGCTCAAGCCAGCGCATGTCCAGGCCCGTCTGAAGTTTGCCAATGACCATCTGGATGACCCAGAGGAGGAATGGGAGAAGGTCATGTGGTCTGCTCGCCATGTTTGGAGGAAGAAGGATGAGTACAACCCCAAGAACACCATCCAAACTGTGAAGCATGGAGGTGGAAACATCTTTCTTTGGGGATGCTTTTCTGCAGGTCGACTGCACCGTATTGAGAGGAGGATGGCTGGGGCCACGTATCGTGAGATCTTGGCCAACAACATTCTTCCCTCAGTAAGAGCATTGAAGATGGGTTGTGGCTGGGTCTTCCAGCATGACAACGACCCGAAATACACAGCCAGGGCAACTAAGGAGTGGCTCCGTAAGAAGCATCTCAAGGTCCTTGAGTAGACTAGCCAGTCTCCAGACCTGAACCCAATAGAAAATCTTTGGAGGGAGCTGATTGTCCTTATTGCCCGGCGACAGCCCTAAAACCTGAATGATCTGGACAAGGTCTGTATGGAGGAGTGGGCCAAAATCCCTGCTGCAATGTGTGCAAACCTGGTCAAGAACTACAGGAAACGTATGATCTCTGTAATTGCAAACAAAGGTTTCTGTACCAAATATTAAGTTCTGCTTTTCTGATCAATGAATTATATCATGCAATAAAATGCAAATTAATTACTGTTGCCTCCACTGAGCTGCAACCGTCCCGGCGCTGGGACACCAAACGTTTATGCCACAGTGTGCAAAGTGTTGTACATTTTATTTATTTATTTTAATAGGCATATTGTATATGTGCAGAAAGCTTAGAATACAGTCCCTGACAGTCTTGTCGCTTATCTATTTTGTAGAAACACCTGCTATTAACCTGACTTTTAATTAATCAATTGGTGTTAGAAATAGCTCATATGAAAAGCTAAAATCCTCCCAAATGATGTTTTATGCACTGAAATAAATTAGTTTCACCGAAAAAAGATTTATCATTTAATCAAGACAGAAAGGTCAAATTTTGGCAAGACAAAAGTTTTGTCGCCTATACCGAAATTGAACAAATTTACTGCAAATACAAAAATTTGTCAGCAAATTAAGTAGTGGTGCTGTGAGATCCAAATTTAATTCCTTGTATGATTTCCATGAGCTTGAAGGACTGCATCCATGCGGTTTGGCAAGGATTCATACAATTTATGGATGAAGTGATCAGGAATAGCAAAGAAAGCAGTATTGCATGCCTCCCAGAGTTCATCAGTATTCTTTGGTTTCATCTTCCATGCTTCCTCTTTCATCCTACCCCACATATGCTCAATGATGTTCATGTCTGGTGACTGGGCTGGCCAATCCTGGAGCATCTTGATCTTCTTTGCCTTGAGGAACTTTGATGTGGAGATGGAAGTATGCGATGGAGCACCATCCTACTGCAGAATTTGGCCTCTTTTATGGTTGGGAATATAAGAAGTAGCTAAGATTTCTTGGTATTTTAGACTATTGATGTTGCCTTCCACCCTGCAGATCTGTCGCACACCCCCATACTGGATGTAACCCCAGACCATGATTTTTCCACCACCGAACTTCACTGATCCATGCGGGCTCCAGTAGGTCTCCTGCAATATTTGCGGCGACTGCGGTGTAATTCAACAGAAGATTCATCTGAAAAATCCACCTTCTTCCACTTTTCCAGCATCCATCCATTTAGCAGGCTGTGGGCCATGGCAAATGCCACACGGTTTTTCAATTGTCTTTTGTTTAGTGCTGGCTTCTGGGCACTGATTCGACCATGGAGGCCATTTCGAGACAGAATCCGACAAACTGTTCTGGTTGGTACAGGGACTTCAGGTGACCAGGTCTTGTGGAGCTCTGCTGCAGTGGGAAAAGGGGCTGGCCTTGGATTTTCGAGCCAACAAACGGTCCTCTCGAGCAGTCTTGCGGGGTCTGACCTGGGCTTGTCAAAAACGTCTCCAGTTCTTCAAATGTTTTTTTTTTTATCCTCTGTACTTGACGCTGAGACACATTGAAGGTGTCTGCCACATCAGCAGTGGATCTGATCTTCAGCCTCTTGATAATCAAATCTTTGGTCTCAGAATCTTAGGCATGTTTGCAGAGGTCTAGTTGCAGTTGATGTGAAGGTCTAGTGTATTGGGGTTGTTTTTATACACACCTGAGACCTAATTGATCCATTATTAATCACAGGTGAAGCTCATATGACAAGGCGACAACACTTATGTCTCGAACGATCACCGTCAGACGCACACACAGGACACACCACCCCCACAAATCTTCAACCAAACTTGACTGTTGGGCAAGACACACAGCTGTCGCTGCTCACGAAACTATACTTGGCATTTAAAGTTTAAATGGCTACTCCTAAGTGGAAAAGCAACATAGGAGACCAATTTGGACCAGGTTTTTGGAAGAATTCATGGACTGTGAGTCAAGCAACTTGGTGAGTACAATAAGATAGATTACCCAAGACATACAGTGTATTACCATTAGCATGTTAGGCCATGTCATATAGTTTCTGAGCATTTACTGCCAATTGGGTAATGTCATCATAGTAGATTTCATAATCTCTTTATGTAAACAATTGTCTGTGATTTGGCTATGACATTTTGTGGATGTTCCTTATGGCCTATTCATCCCCATATTTCTCCCTGAATAACCAACAGTGATTCAGGAGGTCCCTCTGACTCTTGACCACCACTGTGACGCCATCATCTCTTTTCCTTTTCTACTCCTGCCAACTGTTTGCTTACTATCTATGTGTGTAAGGAGGCATAGATACCAGATATGATCTAACATCATATGTGGTGATCTAACATATGATACAAACACCACATATGATGGTAGATCACCACATAATATGCAAACACCACATATGATGGTAGATCACCACATAATATGCAAACACCACATATGATGGTAGATCACCACATAATATGCAAACACCACATATGATGGTAGATCACCACATAATATGCAAACACCACATATGTGGTTTTTGCGTCATATTTGATCTAACATCATATGAGGTGTTTGCATCATGTGGTGATCTAACATATGTGGTTTTTGCATCATATTTGATCTAACATCATATGTTAGATCACCACATGATGCAAACACCACACATGTTAGATCATTGGACCCGCCTCCTTGTGGCGCCTCCTGTTAGTACCTTTATGAAGCAAAGCTAATTTTCCATCATGTGTAACATTCCTGGGAGTGTGTAACCCTTATCTTAATCCCTTTTTCACTGTTGTATGTTCTGTGTATGTATGAACTTGAAAATTCATAATGTGGCCAATTTGGCACAAAGTGGCCAATCTGGAAAGGACACTTTGGGCTTGCTTTACAAATGACTAAGTAAATCATTTAATTTTATATCAAATGGCCATGAAACCTTACCCATATCCTGCTGACATCTTGTAGATCAAGTGTAAAGTTCCTCCAGGTTACTAATCCATGTTTGGCCTTCCCCACAGCAACTCAAACATAAGGAGGAATTTTGTTTTTTACAAAAAACACATATTTTTGGTTTGTTTTTTCTTCTGCCAAATCTATTGTGTTATACTTTCCTGCATTAATTTATAATTCCTGCAAACTACTTTCTACTATATGCAGGTCATGAGCTACAAGCATTTAGATTTGGGTACATCATTTTAGGCAGAAATTGAGTTTTTTTGCCCTCTCCCTGACAGGTTAAAAATCATTGTGATTTTATGGATTTTTGTTTTAGATTCCGTCACTCACAGTTGAAGAGTACCTATGATTAAAAATGACAGAATTTTACATGCTTTGATCATTAATTGCACCCACCTGGTGTCTCTTTAGTAAATAAGTCCCTTATTAGATGGTGGCAATGAAAAAATGGAGTGGAACTGGTTTCAAGGTCCTGAGGGCCGTTTGCTAATGAAAGTACTTTAATCAACTGTAAGTATCATGGTCCACTTTAGTTTTTTTGTTGACATTTTAGTTGTTTGACTAAGAATGGAAATGACACCTTTGTTTAAGCATTTTCAGTGGGTATAGAAAAGAATCACCCCCCTTTAAAAGAATCACATTTTGTTGCTTTGCAGCCTGGAATGAAGACAGACACAGTTTTTGTTTCATTCAGCTATATTTATTTAGTGCAACTTATAACATCCAAGTGAAAGATAACACCAACATGGATCACCCCCTTGTGTCAGTATTTTGTTTAACCACCTTTTGCTTTAACCCTAAGTAGTTGGTGGAGATTTCGGCCGGATTTCACTACTTGGACATTTTGGGTCCTAGATTAATTTCTGTAACAGATACAACCTATTATGATGTATCCTGGTAATCACAACCCCCTTGGCTTCAATAAAAACACATAAAAACAGACTTTTGGGTCACCATTTTAAAAACTAATCTATTGGGAAGGCAAAAATAATATTTTTCGGAAAACATTTCTGCCATTCAGCGTAAAGATTTTTTTTTGAAAGCATTTAAAGAATTGTGTCAATGGTATTTCCTCATACTTTCATGCCTTTACTATCAAATTACACTGTATTGAGTTGAAAACAATGAAATAATAGAAGGTAAAAAATATAGGCACCCCCAAAAAATGAAAAACCCTAGAAATACCTACCTAGAAATAAAACACTATATAATAAATAAGATTGAATGTATAGCACTTCTTTTTGCATGTATTGACGCAGAACGGCCACCAGATGGCAGCACTAGATCGCTAGTTACGTTTGGACTTATATAATTTATAAACTCAGAAAAATTACCAACTTTTTCCCAAAAACTCAAGAACACCCCCATACTATGTTGACTAAATATTTTTTATATCATATTTATAATACAAACGATGTATTATGGTTCAAAACATCATATATATTGATGTACACCCTTGTAATCCCTATTCTTGTCTACACATTAGCCTTTCTAAGATGCATGGTCAATGTTGTTGCCTAGTGAAAAGTTCCCGTAGCAACCCAAACAATACACAGACAACCCAAATTATACAGGGACAACCCAAATTATACACGGAACGCTTCACGAAAGTGGCTACAAATAATACACCATTGGAATCGGACGATTATGGCGATTCTATTTTTATAAATATTTATGCAAATGAGCACTGTCCGCGGATGTCGACTATGAAAGGTTAATTACAGCCTTTAGTCTGTTGGGATATGTCTCTACTAACTTTGCACATCTAGACGTTGCATTATTTGACCACTCTTCTTTGCAGAACTGCTCAAGTTCAGTTAAATTTGATGGTGACCGTTTGTGGACTGCTGTCTTCAAGTCATTCCACAGATTTACAATGGGGTTTAGGTCCGGACTCTGACTAGGCCACGCAAGGACATTCACCTTTTTCTCCTTCAACCACTGTGTGGTCAGATTTGCTGTGTGCTTTGGGTCATTGTCATGTTGGAACGTAAATCTTCCCATTGACAACTTTCTTCCCATTGACAGAGATTTCCTGTTCCCCTGAAGAATTTGACAGTATTGTGTCCCATCCGTTTTTCCTTCTATCCTGACAAGTGTTCCAGTCCCTGCTGCAGAGAAACAACCCCATAATATGATATTACCACCTCCATGGTTTACTGTAGGAATGGTGTTATTTGGATGGTGAGATGTATTGGATTTTCACCAGACATAGTTTGGCGTTGAGGCCAAATAATTAAATTCTAGTCTCATCTGACCATAACACCTTTTTCCACATGGCCTTAGAATCTTCAAGGTGCGTTTTGGCAAAGCTCAGTCGTGACTGCATGTGGCCTTTCTTGAGGAGTGGCTTTTTTCTTGCAACCCTCCCATACAAACCACATTTGTGGAGAATTTGTGATATTGTTGTCACATGCACACAATGACCACTCTGTCATGAATTCCTGCAACTGCTTCGGAGTTGCTGTAGGCCTCTTGGTAGCCTCTCTGACCAGTTTCCTCCTGGCTCTTTCATCCAGTTTGGAGCGACGTCCTGACCCAGGGAAGGTCTGAGTTTTACCAAAAAAACTCAGACCTGTGCTTCTAGGCACTGATAAAGCCTTTGAATTTTATTTTGTATCCATCTCTTTTATTTTGTCCACAACTTTATCCCAGAGATCTTTTGACAATGCCTTGCCACCCATAGTGGATCGTTTTCTTCAGTTGCACTACCAAGGACTGAAATGCTTCAGGAAAAGCTAGTTTCATGCTGAGCTAATCAACATGACCACAGCTGATCATAGTTGAAAGTCAATTGGCTTTGTGTGCTATTGAGAAGGTGATTGATTACACCTGGTTGTGTTTACAAGTCATTTTTAGGAGGGGGTGATTCTTTTTCCAACTCAGTGATTGGTTTTTAATTTTTTTTTTTTTTCTGACAAGTTGGTATTATATCTTTCACTTGTATGTTATAAGTTGTAAATACAGCTGAATAAAAAAAGTTTATTTTAAAGGGGTGTGATTCTTTTCTATACCCACTGTATTTGTGAAACAATACACAAATTGTCTTCACATTAGGGCCTGTCCCTTTGGGGTAATTAATGACCATCTCATGATCATGTATACAACACCACTAGTAACAAGATTACCACTGTAATATTATTAAAGGAATACCTATGGCAATGAGCAAGCTATGCAATACCCTACAGTGATGGGGGGTTAGCTTTGGTGATGGGGGGCATTTAGCAACCGTTAGTGGACCAGCAGAGCAGCTGACTGAGTGAATACCCTGACCATCTTCAATAGACCACCATGTTAGATATAAGGCATCCCTGAGCCAATGCGCACTCGGTTTGGAACTAGATGTACTTAATTTGTCTGATTAAAAAACTATAATACTCTGCTTTGTATTGTGACATTTCTTTACTTAAAATATGCCACTAAACCCAAACTCTTGAAGAACAAGTCAATTTCATGATAATCACCATTATCTACAACATAAAAACTGCTTGCAATATCACTGTTGAATATTAACAATACAACAATTGTACAACTAAAAAAGAGACACTTAATAAATCCTAATGAAATCCAAATGAATAATTTAAGATCAGCATAATTTAATCTGGGATCATAAACACATGTCAGTATTATTCTATTCTAACCAGGTTATCAACAAGATGAAAACCACATAGATATTGTGTATTTCTAAGGTGATAATTTACCATTAAGCTCTAACTAAACTGAAACTGACCAGTAGCACAAACACACAAAAAAACACACAGTTCAAATTATTTTGATATTAGCTTCCCATCTGCCTAGGCCCTTGGTTACACTAAGAAATCAATCTGTCTCTGGGCATCTGTCCCCCCCACACCACCTCAGACTTGGATGGTCAGTAATGATACTGATTTATTTGACCAGGGGGAAAGTCTGGAACAGGTCAGAGACAGGCAGAGGTTCAGTACGCAGATCAATGGTTGTAAGCACTGGCAAGACAGCAGACATGACCATGGTCAGAAACATGCAGGGGCTCGGCACACGGGTCGATGGCAGACAAGAACAATCAGGCGACAGACATGGTCGTAGTCGGACACAGGCAGGGGTTCAGTACATGGGAAGTCTAGATGAAAAACGTAGAAGACTAACTGGCACAGGACAAACAGGGTACAGGTTAAATTCTCTAGAGAATTGGAACACTCGGTGGGGGTGGAGCAGAAGACAAAAAGGTGAACTCACAGGACAAGACACAAGGCATGAATTGGTGCATCTTTCAAGGGAATAACTTTGAGTTGTGATGGGCTGCTGGGGTACAAATGTCTCTTTTTGAAGAACTTGCATACATTTGTTCCACGTAAATCTTTCCACCAGAATAATGTCAGTTAAAATAAAAGCAGATCCTAAGGTTAGCATGTAAGATACAACTTGAAAATGCAGTTCACACTAACATTTTTCTAGCCTGCTTTTTCGGTTTTACATTAGCGATTTGTGGAGCAATTGGGAACAGTTGGAGTCAGTTTGATTTAGCATTATACAATTATTGATTCTTACCATACTCTATCCACTGTCTACCTCTCACCCATTTTTAGTCCTTCCATCTTTGACTCTTCCTTCTTCCCTGTCTATCCCTCCCACTGTCCCTGTCTTTTCCTCTCTCTCCCTTTCTTACTCTTTCCTTGTCTTCTGTTTTTCTTCCCTTCCTTTCCCCATTTCCTTTTTTCATCTTTCTTCTCGTCTCCTCTGCCCCCCCCTCTCCCCATCTTACTCTGGCTCTCTATGTCCCATGTTCATCTTAATCTCTTTTTACTAATGGAAACCCACCAGCAAGCCTGTGGTTCCTGCAGTCATCCTGATCCAAGCTGGGTAATTCCCGCATACCAGACTTCTTGCCAATTCCATGCAAGAGACGTCACCTGTGTTTCAGCCCCTACACCACAATAGAAAATACTGGCTGACGGGGCACGGAGTAAATTGGACTCTTCAACAAATGCTGTGTTGATTGGAATAGAGTTATCACCCTTATTTAATTTTCTCCATTTGGCATTTGTTTATACGGCATGGCTTCCAGAGAGTGATTCTAAGAGATCTGGTAGTAAAGGAGTTGATTGGTGAGTTAGCCAAGTGGAGGGTAATGAAAGGGACAGAGCATCGTGAATCCTCTTGCCCTGCTATTTAGGCGTGCTTGGTGGCAGGCAGTCAGAGACAAGTCGTGCTGTTGCGCCGAGACTTCAGCTGGAAAAGAGCTGAGAAACAACCCATTTGGTGAGACACATTTTTCACTGGTCTTGCAGCATCATATTGAGGACTCTCCTGCAGACGTGTACCTGCACGCATTGCAAATGAGGAGACTGTCACACAGACACGCACAACTTCTAAATGCTTTGAGTTTCAAAATTACAGCCAAAAGGATTCAAATAATGTAAAGGTCATGAATATTTAGATAGGGGCACAAAAAGCACCTACAGTTGTGCTCAAATATTTGTGTACCCTTGGATAATTGGTAATATGTACCATTTGTAAAGAACTTGAGTGAGCAGGCAAAACACGTCTTTTATTTCTTATGGGATTCACATTCAACTGTAGGTCATAACAGAATGGCACAATCATAAAACAAAACATGGCAACAAAGAAAAAAAGTATCTGTTCAGATGTCTGCATTTTCTTAGTTCTTAATGTGTATTGCCCCCAACTATTACAAAAGACAGCATGCAGTCTTTTGTAATAGTTGTCTATAAAGCCCCAAATTACCGCAGGGGGTATAGCTGCCCATTCACCTTGACAAAATGCCTCCAGGTCATGCAAAGTCTTGGGTCGTCTTGCATGAACCTCACATTTCAGATCTCCCCAGAGTCGCTCGATGATATAAAGGTCAGGAGACTGTGATGGCCACTCCAGAATCTTCAACTTTTTCTGCTGTAACCACTGGAGGGTCAACTTGGCCTTGTGCCTTAGGGTCATTGTCGTGCTGGAAAGTCCAAGAGCGTCCCATGTGCAGCTTTCGTGCAGAAGAATGCAAATTGTCTGCCAGTATTTTCTGAACATGCTGCATTCATCTAGTCATCATTTTTCATAAGATTCCCCATGTCTTTAGAGCTCACACACCCCCAAAACATCAGTGAGCCACCACCATACTTTACAGTGGGGATGGTATTCTGTTCACTATAGGCCTTGTTGACCTCTCTCCAAACATAGCACTTACATTTGTGACCGTAAAGCTCTATTTCGGTCTCATCACTCAAATTAATGTCAGAAGCTGTGAGGCATGTCAAAGTGTTGTCGGGCATATTGTGACCAGGCTTTTTTGTGGCATTGGTGCAGTAAAGGCTTCTATCTGGCAAATCGACCATACAGCTCATTTTTGTTCAAGTATAGTCATATTGTGCTCCTTTTCCAGAGCAGCCTGTATTTCTCCTGAGTTTACCTGTGGGTTTTTCTTTGTATCCTGAACAACTCCTCTGGCAGTTTTGGCTGAAATCTTTCTTTGGCTTGGTATCAAGAGATCCCTGAATCTTCCACTTCATAATAACTGATTGAACAGTACTGACTGGCATTTGCAAGGCTTTGAATATCTTTTTATATCCTTTTCCATCTTTATAAAGTTCCATTACCTTGTTACGCAGGTCTATTGACAGTTCTTTTCTGCTCCCCATGGCTCAGTTTCTCCCTTGCTTAGTGCATCCACATGAACGCTAACAAACACATTGACTATTTATACACAGACACTAATTGTAATTTAAAAAGAAATGTGCCTTTAACACACTTTCACCTGTGTGTGTCACCTTGTGTACATGTAACAAGGCCAAACATTCAAGGGTATGTAAACTTTTGATCAGGGCCATTTGGGTGATTTCTGTTATCATTATGATTCAAAGAAGCCCAACAACTGTGATAATAAATGGCTTTGTATGATCACTTGTCGGTTCAGTGTCCAAGTAAATGGATCACTTGTCGGTTCAGCCCAGGTGTCACCTCCACCTTGGTTCAGCAATGTATATTAAGATGACAGCAAAATATCTGTAATAACAGAAACTAATGTTTATGTTGGAAAGAAATGTTCAAGGTCTTATACTTTGTCAGATTCTGTTTTACTTGTAAAGAAACGATATTGACTTCATCTGCAACAGCTCATGTCTTGTGTAATAATACTGCTGTAACCGCAGTATTTTCATTACGTTGCTAGTTTATTTAATCCCCATATATGGTCGGTGTGGCAGTCTGCATATGGCCCACTTCTGGTCCAGGGACCTAGATGGGAACTCAGCCATACCTTTGTACAGTGGGCCAGACCGAGGCCAGCACTTAATGTTTGTGCTAGATGGCCCAAAAATTTACAGTATGTGGGCCAGTTCGGTGCCAGGACCTTAATTGTTATGGCAGGGCAGTATGCACCAGAGTTGGGCCGGGGACCTAGTGGTCCAGCAAAACAGGAAGTGTGTGGCCCCCTTATGGGCCAGAATAATTTTGCTACCTGGGCGGTCAAGGCCTCCCCACTTCAAATTATTGCACCCAAACCTGCATCCCTAATATATTGTAACACCGCCCTCGACACCAGTCCGTCACCACTCCCACCCCCCAATATGCCACCCATGCCCCATCCCGTCTGACCCGTTTACACAACCTCTCTTTCCCCATCAACAATTTATAAGTCTCATGTTCCACTTTCCACAATTGCTATCCTTTTATATTCTCTGTTCAATGTGGGCACAACAGAGATTTCCAAACGTGGCTACTCTCCCATGTGCTAATAAAGCATGCAAATGAAAAACTATGCACTCTAAACTCAATACTGTATGGCCTAAAATGCAACCAAGCATAAAGGGGAAACACTACAAAATCAATGGTTTTACACATAGTATGGGGTCCATACCCTTGCTTTTATCTGTCCTGCCGACAATTCGAAAGGGTCACTGTTTAGTTGATAGGATAACACCGGAAGTAAACAAACAGACATGGACTGTTAATGGAAAAGGCCATCAACTTCTGACAATGCGCAGTCTGTGGAGATGTACATGGGTGATGACTATAACCCTCTATCCAGAGAACTCACAGAGGAGGATCTTCAGTGGTTGATGAACTGTCTGTATGGCAGGTTTACAGGCATGGCAGGATTTCTTGAACCTGAGTCAGAAACAACTGGTATCCTTCCTGTCTGTTCCGGACATTATTAAAAACTAAGGGAACCTGGGACCTGCTGGCATCCTGGCTGTTGTGATGTTTTTAGAGCAGCAGGAGGTTATGGCTAGCAATAGTGGGACAGCGCAACCAACCTTTTATTGCACATAATGCAGAGTGTGTTAGGGCAAAACTAATTACTTCACTGCTAAAAAGGGTCCTTGGCTCACAAGCGCTTGATAGGGTGTAATATGAATCGGGGCGCAGACAAATGGTTACTGGAAAGGATATGTGCAGTCAGGTCTGAAAGAAGAGTAAAGAATTACTACTATAATATATGAACATTTTAATATCCTGTAATAACAAAATTACATCAGTTTTACAAGTAGTGCTTAACAAAAAAACATCCCTGTAATGTCTAGTGCCAGCTGTAGTGACATGCGTCATTTAATCTGGGTGCTAGATATCTTTCTGGATGTAATCTGATTTCTCGACTCAGCGAGTGAACTGTTACACACGGAAAATAATGCATACAAGTAAAACTGACGTTTGCATAACTAAGTTAGTGTACATAGGTTGTCCAAAACTAAAAACATGATAGCAGGCTAATGTGTTAATGTGAAAAACCTAATTCCATACTGTACAGCATGAATATCTTCTAAATATTAGTTACCTAAATTACCTAACATTTTACGACAAATTATACAAAATGCTGTTTGCAGCTAAGACATTTTATAGTACTGTACCTTAACACATGGCTCCAGGCAAGGGCATAGGAGCCGGGGGACGGAGGGGACATGTCCCCCCCCCCCCCCCAATATTAGAAACTGGTTAGTGTTCCCCCCAATGTTCTTTTGCGTAATACTTTTATTTTGAAAGAAATTAGGCTTTGGAACTCCATCGCATTCATTCTTTCATGACAAGCAATGTAGTGTAGGCTAGCTAAGTAGATTACTGTAGCTATAAGTTTTGTTTTCACAGTAAGTACAACGTGTATAAACGTAAATATATTTACATGGCTAACGTGATAGAATATAAGATTTCTTCTGGCTAAAAAACACAAGGCGTAGTTAGCTAGCTATCTTTATTTTCAAGTTTAATCCAACAAACGTTACAGTAGCTTGCTTGCTAGATAACACTGTAGTTCCAATAGCTGTGTGAAAGTGATAGTGAATGATTTGAAAGGAAGAATGCTTGCTAAAATGATTTGCACAATCTGTCTTAGTCTTCGTTATAGAGTCTGCAAGTAGCTAGCTAAGTAATGGACGTGCTATTGATTTATGTTATGTTTGATCATGGCAGGGAAGTGATAGACATGAACAAACTGGCACAAACCAACAGGTAAATCATTGATAAGTGCCACGCCAAGACAGACTGTTGATCAGTAATCATGTAAACCAATCAGTTATTGAATAGGATCTCTGATAAAAGGACATCAGCTGAATTTAGGATTTTATTCTATGTGTTAACTTTATGTAGAAGAGAGGCTGTCATATCAATAACACTGGTCAGAAAGGTAGACAGAGCAAGGAAGAGAGAGAGAGGCCACAAACCAACAGGTAAGATAGTTAGAAGTATGTATTTAAGGCGGTCTATAGGAGTAGATTGGAAAACTTAAAGCTGGACTAACATGCCTGACTGAGATGTTCCCAACATCATTATAGTATTAGTCATTCTAAAAGATGCACTCTGGTTACATTATCCTCTATCGGAAATTATTTTCCCGCTGAAAGGTCCCATCATGCAAAAAATTCACACACTAATTTATCAGTGCTAATTAGGACTTGCATGTTCAGAAATAGCTACTTTCTTAAAATCAAACTGGAATTTTCACACAATGCTTGAGTCCAATCAACACCCACAAAGCCTTGGTACAGAAAGACATTATTTGGGACAACTATCGACTTGCTACACTCTTTCCAGACATAATGAGTATTGCAAGCCAGTGTTGTTGAAACAATTATCACCCCCAGTATTTTCAACCAGACTAACTCTGAGCGAAACTGGTCCTATTCACACTTAATTTGTCAATGCCAACAACTTTTTTTAACCAGAGCATGTCTATATCTAAGGTAGTCATGGACAGAGAATCAAACTAAAAGTGGATTCTAGAAGTGGAAATACACACAGAACTACATATTAAATAGACATTTTGGTGAATACATTAACATTCACACTGTAGTCAAATGTGTGTGTCCCAATATCAGAGTCACTCCTAAGACCTTGTCTCCAGCGATGCCTCTCCCTCGCCAAGGTAGAAAAACGATAAAAGATTAACTTGCGCTCAGCTAATCAATTATTAAAATGAGAAACTACAAAGGCTGACTGGGAAAACGGATTGTCTATTTGCACCCGGGTGAGAATAGCCACACGGCAGCTAATCGGCTATTTACACCCACCCAAATAAATGGCACAATATGTGACAGCTACGTAAATCAGCGGCAGCAGACCCCAAATGATACTGGTCACTCAGCACTGGTAGCAGTCTCCTTAGCGCAGTAGGTAGGGCGTCAGTCTCATAACGTCTAAGTTCTGAGTTAGATTTTACTGCATTTCGTTGTACTGTACTTGTTCAATGATAAAGTTACAAAAATACAAATGTTGATTGCTACATATCTCAATGGTTGCAGGTGCCAAAGGAGGATTCCATTAAAAAAGGTAGGCTACATTAAACACAAAATATAACCTTTTCAACAACGTTGTGTATTCTCGCGTTTTGTATGAATAAACTAAAATTATCCAATGTGCAAACTTATATGGTTAGCAATGCCCAGATAATTTAGCAAATGTTAGACTTTAGCCAAGTCATTTAGCAAACGTTAGCCAGTAATGATGAAGGCATACAGTAATTTTTCTAACTAGTAGAGTCAGTGCTAGCTAGCTAGCTCTAACTAGCTACAGCTGAAGGTGCTTGGGCAAAATGTGAACTTTCCCATCCCCTGCAGTTAATCAAAATAATCTGCTGTGTTGCTATATTGCTATATTACGTTTTTAAATAACGAAAATAGGGCTAATGGTTTGATTTTAGACTGTATTAACAGATTTGTCCAATGATGTTAGCTAGCTTACGTTACAGTGCGGAGAACAAGTATTTGATACACTGCTGATTTTGCAGGTTTTCCCACTTACAAAGCATGTAGGAGTCTGTCATTTTTATAATAGGTACTCTTCAACTGTGAGTGACGGAATATAAAACAGAAATCCAGAAAGTCACATTGTATGATTTTTAATTAATTTGCATTTTTTTGATACATCAGAAAAGCAGAACTTAAGATTTGGTACAGAAACCTTTGTTTGCAATTACAGACATCATACGTTTCCTGTAGTTCTTGTTTGCACACTCTCCAGCCGGGATTTTGGCCCACTCCTCCATACAGACTTTCTCCAGATCCTTCAGGTTTCAGGGCTGTCCCTGGGCAATACAGACTTTCAGCTCCCTCCAAAGATGTTCTATTGGATTCAGGCCTGGAGACTGGCTAGGCCACTCCAGGACCTTGATGCTTCTTACGGAGCCACTCCTTAGTTGCCCTGGCTGTGTGTTTCGGGTCATTGTCATGCTGGAAGACCTGGCCACGACCCATCTTCAATGCTCTTACTGAGTGAAGGATGATGTTGGCCAAGATCTCACGATACGTGGCCCCATCCATCCTCCTCTCAATACGATGCAGTCATCCTGTCATCCTGCAGAAAAGCATCCCCAATTAATGATGCTTCCACCACCATGCTTCACGGTTTGGATGGTGTTCTTGGGGTTGTACTCATCCTTCTTCCTCCAAACACAGCGAGTGGAGTTTAGACCAAAAAGCTCTATTTTTGTCTCATCAGGCAACATGACCTTCTCCCATTCCTCCTCTGGATCATCCAGATGGTCATTGGCAAACTTCAGAGGGGCCTGGATATGCGCTGGCTTGAGCAGGGGGACCTTGCGTGCGCTGCAGTATTTTAATCCATGACGGCGTAGTGTGTTACTAATGGTTTTCTTTGAGACTGTGGTCCCAGCTCTCTTCAGGTCATTGACCAGGTCCTGCCGTGTAGTTCTGGGCTGATCCCTCACCTTCCTCATGATCATTGATGCCCCACGAGGTGAGATCTTGCATGGAGCCCCAGACCAAGGGAGATTGACCGTCATCTTGAACCTCTTCTATTTTCTAATAATTGCGCCAACACTTGTTGCCTTCTCACCAAGCCTATTGTCCTGAAGCCCATCCCAGCCTTATGCAGGTCTACAATTTTATCCCTGATGTCCTTACACAGCTCTCTGGTCTTGGCCATTGTGGAGAGGTTGGAGTCTGTCTGTTTGAGTGTGTGGACAGGTGTCTTTTTATACAGGTAACAAGTTCAAACAGGTGCAGTTAATACAGGTAATGAGTGGGGAACAGGAGGGCTTCTTAACCTTTTCACGCGCAAGTTTCAAATATTCCTTACCAACCCCCCAGTGTGAGTTTTTTTGCGCGTGACTTCAGTACTCACTACAGCATTTGAACTCACTCCAGCATTTGAACAGTCACCTTGCTAGGTAAGGAACACTACATGCATTGCATTGCAAGCTTCTCTCGTTGACTTGAATTCTAAGAGCTGCAAAAGTTGGTTGATTTATAACTGTAGCTAGCTAGAAAACGTCAGCAACCCGCTAGCTAACAAATCGTGACCAGTAATTCAGTGCAGTGAAAATGAGTAAACTATTTAAAATGCATACAACGGGTAACGTAACTTCTAGAAAGTTTTTGCATTGGTTTTGATCGGTAGTAGGCGCTAATATAATTCGTTTTTGTGTATTAGTGTTGGCTGTCTGTTGGTGCGTAAGTAACACTTCCTGTCCCGATTTGAATGCTTTCTACCTGGTTAATATCATAGTATGGTCTTGAAACAAAACAATCAGGAAATAAAGTTATAAACACTGTTTGCGCTAAATGTGAGTAAATAACAACGCGGTTTTACCAGCCATTGTTACGTTACTTGTAGCTAGGCATGCTTATGGTGCGTTCTAAACATGACGTTCTAATCACACCAGTGTGATCGTACGCGCCAAAGGGTTAAAGAAAAACTAACAGGTCTATGAGAGCTGGAATTCTTACTAGTTGGTAGGTGATCAAATACTTAAGTAATGCAATAAAATGCAAATTAATTATTTAAAAATCATACAATGTGATTTTTCTGGATTTTAGTTTTGTTATCATAGGTACACTTCAACTGTGAAGTGTACCTATGATAAAAAATTACAGACCTCTACATGCTTTGTAAGTAGGAAAACCTGCAAAATCGGCAGGTTATCAAATACTGTAATTCTGGTTTACAAATTACATTGTGTAATGTGTTGCAAGTACGGTGCTCTCAAATTGTGTATATATACTGTGAATGTTTGATGTGTGTTTGTGGTAATCTATCACTCACATTCAAACTCAAATGTCAGGAGGCTGTGGTGACTCAGAAAGACAACAAAGAGAGAATAGGAAATGTAGGTAAGATTTAAAATGGCTAAATAATTGAATATTTGTTGCATGGTTTGTCTGTTTTAGATTAGATTCAACTTCATTGTTATTGAACAAGTACAAGCAGAGTACAACGAAATGCAGCTACCATCTAACCAGAAGTGCAAATAGACGAGGGCAGAAAATGTATTTACAAGTATTAAGTATATGTATATTGCAAGTGGAATGTATAGTTGTGCAATGAAAGCAAATGCAGTACAAATGGCAATTATAAACATGCAATTAAGGCAAATAGAGGAGGGCAGAAAATGTACAAGTATTAAGTATAGTATGTTACAAGTAGGATAAATAGTTGTACGGGTTCAAATGGCATTCCAAATGTGCAATTGAGGGAAATTGAAGGAGTAAGGTAGCATGTGTCTGTTCATCAATCACATTCAAACTCCTTATAAAAGAGCATTGGGAGACACTGGCGACGACTTTGAATGACATAACAGAGTGAGGTTGCAATGCAAGAAGTGGCAGATTAATTGTGTGTATGTATATGACGTTGTGTATGTATGTGTGTACATACACGCTTTTGTTGGGACCCAGAACTGCACCTGATCATGGACAATAAAAACAAGTTTAAAAAGAGTGTCCACAATCTGATTATTTCATTATTTTATCATATCACTTACATTATTATCAAATGTCTTGTTGAATCATACTTTGTGTGAACTCAGTAAATATCTTTACATTTGAGTACTTATGAGGTAACTCAATGGTTATACAGCTCTGGAAAAAATTAAGAGACCACTCCGAATTTTTCTTTAATCAGCATCTCTACATGTACGGCAGCCATTCCATGCCAGTGTTTGTTAAATTCCAACACGGGTACATATTTCATTGTACTTAATGAGGTACTAATTAGGTGATTACCTGAACCAAATCGAATGACTCTGTCTAACCATTAGACGACCATGTGTTGTGCATAGCTGAAAATGTGACTAGTCAGAGAAGATGACCGTACTCCATTCCTCTATGGTCCAATCCTTATGGTATTTTGCAAACTTCAGCCTGGCTTTTCTTTGCTTCTCATTGATGAAGGGCTTTTTTCTAGCTTGTTTCGAACAGCCGTGCACAGTTTGGTAACAATCTTATGTAACTTCAACCGGGTTGCTAACGTACTTTGCTTACAATGTCATATACTGCCACCACATCGGAAACCATGTAATCCAAATATTTCAAAGTTCACCTGAAGATCTTTAGAGTCACAAGAATTCCCCAATCACCGCAATTCAGACCTATTCATATAGTTCTATATAATCTCCCACAACACAGATGGAAAGTGTACACATTGTAAACTGTGCTCGCGCTGATGTGCTACAGCTCGAGCGTCTCATGTCTTGTTCGTTATAGTTTGTACTCCTAAATAGTCGTCACAAGTTTACAGTATCTCAGCAGACATAACAGGTGGCTATAGCATGTTTATTTGACTCCAGTTTAAGATAACTCACAGACATGACTAAATCAGAATTTTCACCAGTACCCTTCTGCTACTATGGTTAGCCTACATTCATTGATGTTAATCACACTTTAGTTTTCCAATCCAGCAATTTTCCAATTTAGTTTTTTTCTAATTTAGTCGTGTAGCCTACATTGTAGTCCTGTAATATACCCAGCTAACTACTGCAGGTAGCGCAAGTTTTCTACTAGCGACAGCACATATGGATTAGCCATCCTGGAGGAGCTGGACTGCCTGTGCAACCTGAATGGGCTGCAGGTACCGCTTCAAGCTACCAGTAGTGACAATGACACTAGTAAAACGCAAAACTGAAATGCTGTCATTGTTTTGGTGGAGTTTAGTGTATATATATTTTAATATATAAAACAAGGCCACGTGCAATTGTACTTACATTTCCTTGTTAATAATTATTTTCTATTTGTAGGACTTACACTACCGTTATTGTTTTGTTGGGAAGTTAAATAAATAAAAACCATATAATTTTGTGAGTCTTATTTAAAACTCGATAATTATTATTCATTATTTTTTTATGACAAAAGTGGGAAAGAATTAAATAAAAAGGGACTTTACAGACGGGTTATCAATTGATGTTTTTTTCGGTATAGTAAGAAAGTTTAAGATTTGTTTATTTATCAAATTGGCCAAAAAACTGTGTCATCCTGCACAATGAAATTCTTGGCACATAGCACTGAAATCTACGTAGTATGAATTAAGCAAAAAATATAGCGATACATAACACTGTCAAATTTGGCCTACCCAAGACATATTGTTACAAAGTGAAATTAAATCGACTATTTGTGCTATGAAACACAACATCATAACATCTTAAGACTTCAGTGTCGTTTTTGCCTAAAACAAAACATAAACCGTTCCCCCAATCGAAGAAAACAGTGCTGCCTAGCCTGAATACTAGCATAATCATCACAGAAAGAATACATATTGTCATTGGATAAAAGTCATAATTTGATTGATGATCGCTTCATTCTCCATTTTATTATTCAAAATATGCTCATACACAAGATATCCAGTTTGCTTCAATGTACATCCAGTTAGAGCTGGATGCTGACATCCAGCTCACTTTCCTGTCCGTCCGGACCATGCCCTCCATCCTCATCGCCCGTCCGCTCAACATCCTGCTCAACATCCCGCTCAACATCCCTCATCGCCCGTCCGTCCAACTCAATATCCAGCACAACATCCCTCATCGCTCGTCCGTCCTGCTAAACATCCACTCGAGGGCTCCCCCTAGTGTGGACGTCCATGTGACCGTGGTCACATACACATCGAACATCGAGTCACCTCACAAGTACTCAAATGTAAAGATTTTTACTATGAGTTCCACAAGTAATAATTCAAGATATTTGACAAAACTGACGGTTGGTATTTTTGTAGATTACTTAGATACCTGGACAAATTTTGTTTAAATACTTTTTGGTAGTGAAGTCTGACACCAACGTATTGTCCCACATACACAACAGCATGGTTATTAAAATATTTGGCATTAATGTCGGTGCTTACAAACTTAATATGGAAGAAAATATACCTCAAGGGTTGAGAAATGTTGCCTAACCAGCTACGGGGCACAAACATAGCAAAAATTGTAAACGCCATTGCATTAAATGAGCAGTTAGAGTTCTAAACAGGCTGCACCTTCAAATTGGTAATGAGCATAAAAAAGAAAACACTGAATTTTATTTTTATTAAGTTTAATAGCACATTAGGTAAGGTGTGATATCAATTGTTAAGTGAGATTATCTATGCTGTTTACACCCATGTTTGAAAATTGCAAATCATTACCTGTAACTGCAATATTTGAAAATAAATTGCGGCTCAATATTTTATCCAAATCGTGCAGCCCCACACCAAACATATATCCGAAGTGTATTTGTTACTCATCACAACATCATTATCACTTTCAAAGATCAAGGACGTTTCCAACTTCGTATCAACAAAACCACAGAAACAGCCTCTTAACGTAAAAAGTTGTGGCCACTTTGGCACTAGCATTTAAGATATTATAAAAACAAAAAACCGTTGAATGACAGCATAACCTTTTTCTTGTTTCTTATTAATGACAATATTCATGGGAATACAGTAACAGATTTTTATCAGGTCGACTGTGATATTTATGAAAATATTATTGTTAAAGAAATACAGCCGTCAGCAGACTCTGCAGCATTCTTAAAAAAAGGCAGTTGATGGCCGCTATGGGTTCTAAAAGGTTTTAAAAAATGCTTTAACCGTGTTTCAACAAAGAAACCGTGATCACATCAAAAAAGTGATGGTTAGACAATTATAAAATAATTGTTACAGGCCTAAAAACGCTACAGTCCCAATAAAAAAACCTGTCCTGTGCATAGGATGGACAGGCCGAACACTAAAACCTGATCTATGGATTTACTACCCAATACCAGGAAGATAAGTATGAAATATTACATTTGTTATTAACTAAATCTTACAAATACAATTTATTTTCCACAGAAAGTGATTCATGAAATACAAATATCAAATGGCATTGACTGCTACAAAAACATTTTAAATGGCTACATGTCAAAGAGATGCCATGAAATGCTGTCTTACTCTAGTATGTGGTAGCATAAGGCTATCTCATTGAGTCTACAAAATATCATTTTAGTACAAATATTCAAGGAAATATTACTTTTGCACAAGCAATAGCCTACATTATTTAAAAACTGAAAACATTTAGCATTTAGCAAGTAAAACGATTATAAAATTATATTTTGACTCTTGAAAAAGTTTGCTAGCAAATAACCGAAGATATTTCTTCATTCTTGTGGTAGTTATTGTAATAGTTGAACTGTTCAGTATAGCAAAATCAAGCTAGGCAGTTTTGTCTAAAATGGCATGCCTTCATTTCTACTGACTAATCTGTCAATCCAGGGTGGGGCATAAACAATTTGTGCAGTTCTGATTGGCTGAAACTAACATAACATCCTTTCAGATTTCACATTACTTGACCCGTGTTACACGTGTTTCAAGGAAATACTGACACTGGGGGCTAACAACATCATGGTGAAGATTGAGGAGACCACTGACAGATTTACTCAATATTTTTGAGGGAGGTTTGCTTTTCTCTGTCCCCATCGTGGCTCATCTGCAAGGTAGAGGTGCAACGTGTGGTTAGAAGTGTTACGCCTGATTTACTCCGGGTACTTCAGCAGAATGTTCTGGCTCTGAAAAGGTTTTGTTCTGTCCTCTGCGCAGTGTCATGGCCCACCTGGACCATTTCAGAAGTGGAGAGCTGCGAGGCAGCTGTATTGGCGTGATCAGGAGATCAACAAACAACAAAAAACTAATTTACCTGTCCGACAGTGACTTCCTTTTGTTTTTGTATTTTTTCTACCATGAAGTTCTTTTGTAGTCTAGTTCCAGAATTGTAAAACACATAGGCATGTAACAAAAGCGTAAATCAGTCTAACTTTTTAATACCTTCATAAACAATGCCTACCTGAAAAGCATTGGTACCATATGTAATTATTTCTTGATATAGCAAATAATATCTCACAGGTAATGCAAGGTTACTGAAAGTTTTAATTGATTTTCAGTATGCATGAACACTTAATGGCTCTATAGAAGCATAGGCCTGTTATACGGAAGAAAATTGGGTAATAATACACACTTTTTGTACTCACTTATAGTACTCACTTATTTTATTTGGTCTGTGCTGCTTGGACGCGGTGTCCATAAAAAATAGACAAGGCGCCTATATTTAGCGAAGCAGAGCGGAGAGACACTTCTGGGACTCTTCTCAAATGCGCCATGGCTGGCCTGGTGGAATCACAATGACTAGAATGGCCGCGATCAGCGGTGGCGGCTGTGTTGGAGCCGAAACGTGCCTCAGAAGCGCCCGGTGAAATCTAGGCGTTAGTTTAAACTGTTATACTGATGATATATACTCTTTCTGGCCCTTTATTTAAAAAAAATATCATGTTGGCTTGTCATATGATATATGAACATTGAGTAGTCGAGACTGGGGAAACTGGGATGAAAAAGTAAAACAAAGTAAATGTTCTGATTCGAAACTGGTATTTGGATTAAAACAAGGCCATAGGCACGGAGTCAACATTGGCGGGGAACAAATTAGCTTGGGGTCCCCCCCAGAAAAACAAAACATTTAAAAATTATTTATAAGACTTTTAACCATCAATATTCACACAATCTGATATCACTGTGTCGGTGTTGTTCCTACAACATGATAATTAATGTTGCTCCAGGACCATCATTGCAACTGACCTGTAATTAGTTACCCCCGTCCAAAGACAGAATATTCCCCTGCTCCCCACCTTTTGACCTAACCCTAACCTCAGCGACACATGTACCTAAACCTAACCTCAGTGGGCCCTGTGCCTTAGCATAACCTCAGTTGTGCAAATATTAAGTATGATGTTGTCGCAACAACACCAACATGGCGATATCAGATCGGTCATCTATATTTGCCCCTTTTCTCACTCACCTCCATGTCACCTGCTCTCCCTGCCCTGTTGGCATCCTCACGCTCTCTCTCCCTTTCTCTCTTTACTCTGAATGCACCAGAGTGAACATGAAATAAATACTATCATTAAACAAGTTGTGTTTCTTGCCATGATGTTCAGGAATGGATTACTAACCATTTCTGATCTGAATGGCAATGGTTATTATATCAATATACTGATTCACCTCTTGTGCTACTGTTTACTTCTGTCTTCTGACTGGTACTGATTTTGCCCAAAAAACTGATGAATATCACTGCCACCCTCCCTCGTGCTCATGATGACACCCTAATAAAACTGCTTGCATTTTGATCAAACAAACACTAATAATGCTATTTATCATAGAGTAAGCAAATACAATACGCAGTCAATGAAAATCAATGAATTTGCAATCAATGTATGCAGACCACTGTCGTTTTGCAGAAAATACAGTGGGAATGTAGTAGGGGTGGAGCCGAACCCGAATACGGTATTCGGAAAGGCACAAATAACGTGGTTTTTACAAATACTTTAAAAAATATTTGTATTCAGGAACAAGAAAACAGTTATATCAAAAAGCTGCGTTTTCTCATGAGACCGCAGTACATGCCCGGATGAGTGAGTGAGTGATGTCCAGTCGGGGGAGGGGAAAATAATAAAAGCGATAACTGACACAGGCTGCTCCAAACATCTCCATTCTCCACACAGCAACAGAGCGCGCTCTGTATTTTATTAGTTGTTGCTTAACCATGGATGAGTTGGCTGTTATGTTATTTTCTTTTCAATGACGTTCCTTGTTACATGTTCATTCTGTCGGTTCAGTGTCCTCCAACAAGGACGGGTGGTGGTGGGGTTCATAATGTTCACAAATGGTATTTATTTGTTGGTTTAACCATGGATGAGGTAATGGCTGTTATGTTACTTTCTTTTCAATGACGTTCCTTGTTACATGTTCATTGCTGGATTTATGGAAAAATATCTACCAATATTTCCATATCCATAATTATTATAATAGATTTAATTAAAGAATACTTACACTTCTAATTCACGTTATAGTGTAACGGAAAAAATAAACAAAATGTTTACGCCTATTTTGAATTTTACTTGAATAAAAATACAAATACTTTTTCCCCCTTAACAAATACAAATACAGATACAAATACTGGCTGCTTTGCACACCCCTAGAATGTAGCTATGTACCTAAAACGGTAGCAGCACAAACAACCCTTTCAGCGGCACAAACGGAGCATAAATGATTGAGCCTATTTTGAGGAGCAGTTGTGGGGCTGGTGACACCTAAAATTAAATGTCTAATATATAAAATACCGAAGCAGTATCCGTGATCATTTAATTCCTGATCTTAGTGCGGACCTCATCCGCTAGCTATAGTATATTTTTGCTGCAAAACATTTTTCATAGAACATATGGTGAGTACACAAATTCTACCTGGAAATCTTTTTAGTACGGTGGCCCTGAAGTGCAAATCACAACAGCAATAAGAAAAACGACAAATCATAAAACACAACAAATCATAAAACACAACGGCAAATAGGAAAACACAACAGCAAATATGAAAACACTTCAACAAATCATGAAAAACAATGACATAGGCCCTACCTTCTCCTTTAGAAGTTTATCTAGCAGAGGACGGAACCTCCTGATTGGACAGAAGGACTGCCTGTCTTTTAACAGGAAGGAGAGGTGAAAAACACGGAAAAGCGCCTATTTTGAAAACATGAGTACTCCCGAAGATGCTTTTGCTATTATAAATAATTATTTTGATGCAGGGCATACATACGACGTGGTAGTTGATATGTTGTCAACCAATTACAACATCAGGATGAGTATACGCACTTTGAAGTCACGTTTGAGAGAAGCAGGGTCATACAGAAGGAAAAACAATTCACAACTGGATGAGGTGAGACGTGCCATCCTTACAGAGCTGCGTGGACCAGGGCAACTATTCGGCTATCGGACTATGTGGCATGTACTTCAGCAAAAACACAAGCTACGTATTAAACGACACACAGTGATGAGATTGCTGAAGCAACTAAATCCACAAGGAACGGATGCGAGAACACGCCGGAGAGTTGTGAGGCGTATGTATCACTCCATGGGTCCAAACTACATTTGGCATGTAGATGGATACAATAAGCCGAAACCCTTTGGCTCTCTCAGGATGTTTAGACGGCTTTCAAGAAGGTTCATGTGGCTTGTTTGTGGGGCTACCAACAACAACCCATCGGTCATTGCCCACAACTATATAAATTGTGTCAAGAGTGTTGGTGTGGTCCCAATGAGACTGAGGATTGACCATGGAACTGAAAATGGCACCATGGCTGCAATACAGTGTACCCTCAGACACGAGCATACAGACTATTATGCAGGCTCCTTAAGCCACAATTATGGATCATTAGGTTGGGAATCAACGTATTGAGGCGGATTAGACCCTCCAGACTTGCATCATGTCCTGGGGGAATTCCAGACGAACTCTGTCTTACCTCACAGGTAACTCTCATATCAACTGACAATGAATTGACTATATCCATTCTTACAAAAATATATAATGTGTATTAAAGCATAAATTGCACCACACATATTATTGGAAATACATTTGGATTTGGAGTTATGTTTTCCCTTTATGATGAAATATTGTGTCACTATGCAGGTTTGGTTCAAGGGACTGTGGATTGGCAATTGGATACATTTCCAGAGTCAAGGCAAACTCTTCATTCATGCAGTGATCCAGACATCCAGGATTATCTTCAACAGACTGTTGAGCAAAATGGATTACAGCAGCCATGATGATTGGGAGTCATTCTCAGAACTATATGTCACCTTGAAAGAAATAGCTGGCCTATAAATATGGTCTACTGCAGCCCACTCTTAAAGGCCAGATGTTAAAGGAAAACATTCTCAAATTTGGCTTAGCGGTTTATTGAGTATCATGTTTGGCAAGTGGAGTTCAGTATATGCAGTGTCATACCAGAGTGGAGACATACATTAAACTCAAATGTAACTCCCAAACTATATTTGTTTATTTTCTGATTCACCATCGGGTTAACTGTGTGTCAATTGTAGGTCTGAACAACCAAAGAAACATGGTTCTATTCAAGAGGTATTGTTTGCAACACAACATGTTATACACTGTTTCAAATGTGAAACTACATACATTTTAGCTGAGTACAATTTTACTGTTACTTGTAATGTGACCTGTACTTAGCATTTGTTCTGTGATTTTTCATTGAACAATAATGTTTCATTGAACAAAGTAACAGTAATAATACACATTAAAATGCTTTGAACTGAGCATGCACTCTTTTATGCTTTATAAACTGCAGGTTTAAGACTGGGCAAAATCCAGACTTGGCACAGCATTAAATGCACCCAAAGCCTGGAGAATTCTGTGAGCCAAACTCCATGTTTGTCTTAAAGACACTGTAGGTCTCAAGGAAAGGGAGCTATAGCGTATTTGCACAGGTATTTGACATAGGGAATGGCGAATTTGGTAAGAACTCTGCATGGTAGTGGTGTTATTCCAGCAGGTGGAAGTGATGCGAGCCCTGTAGCAAACAGCAGGACATCCTCTAGGGACATAGCAGTCGCTTTTTCTAAAAGGGAAATGTCAACATTGTTTTAGTATCTTTATCATCTAACAAGTAAATTAAGTTAAAACAGTGTGAAAACTAAAAAGGTTCACTTTTTACAAACACCATATAAAAAAGCCATTAACAAACCTTCACAATCAACAATAAAAAATATTTTTGCCTTCTTTCTGCCGACTGTTACTTCCTGCTGGACTGAGGTGTGGACTAAACAGTCTTTCCATGTCGGCAGCTGTCAGGTTCCATGTCGGATGCTGCTGGAGTGCGGTCATAAACTGTAGACTTGCAAGTCCTTTGAATCTATTAGGAACAATGATCATATAACAGATGGCTTCAGTTACCATGGTAACTATACCAGAGTCTAAGTTATAAGTCTTCCTGGGAGTGAAAACTCAAACCTTTCACTAAACCCGCATTACCAATTGTGAATGTCACACAATCTTATCTGTAGCCACTATCAAAGCATTCAAGTGATAAATAATGGGACTGGAAAGTATGTGGTTCTTAAACATGAGATTGAAATATGTTTGATGATTGGAGGCAGAGAATGAGTCTATTACCTTTGAATAACACTCTGGTTTCTGTGTAGAATATACCATCTGAGGTATTCCTCCACAAGAGTTTGCCTGTCCTCAGAACTCTTCACATGTAGGAAGCATCCAGCAGTCTGGAACATGGAGCTGTTTTGCAAAAGTACATTTTTATTTGACTGAAATCACTTTTTGGCAGACACTAGTTAGTGCCACACCACCTTCACTGGATGCATGCACGCTCACGCGGCCGCAGACAAACTATATACAGGGGTAACTTTCTTGGCACGACATTGGCTATAAACTTATACAGCGCAGTAACTAATACAGTGCAACAGAGTACATCATTTTGAACATTATTTTGTTCCTTAGCTTGCAGACCGACAGACATGGGAAACTCACCATAAGCTACAAATAAGGTTACGTTAACTTACCTGAAGTTGGTCCATCGGTGGATTGAGCCAAAGACGTTGGTTCAAGACTTTCTTCGAGTCTCTCGCCACAACCACTGCAAAAAACTTTTCCCCCCAATGACGACAAAACATCCTTTATTAATGTTGGCGCCGAATGAAGGGATGAGGTCTAGCAGACACTCCATTGACCCCCTCATGACACGCTGAGATCGCACCTGCGTACACCTTGAGCATGCCAGGGAACCTTTGCTGCTCAAATAGACTCTGCAGGAACGACAGGACACTGCCCGTGTCCTCACATCAGCGGGCAAAGATACCCCAACGGCTAGTATAGCTCGAATGGTCACGACCACCTCCTCAGTCAGTCCCCGGCTGACCCAGCACAGGGAATGCCCTGATCAAGCCGTTCGCCTGTGACAACGCCCAGTGGCGGGAAGGGATCGGCCACGGCGTCCCCACCGCCATCTGTGCCGCCACTGCCAACCACAGGGCACCCGGGCGAAAAGGGGCGATCAGTATGAGAGACAACCCCTCCGATCGCACCCGAGACATTCCAGGGAGAATGCACTGTAGAGGGGGAAACGCATACAACAGTACTCTCGGCCACGGCCGGTGAGCCAAAAACGTGGGTGGAAAAACGTGTCATTGATTTATTAACAATCAATCAATCAATGGAAACACCTTAAAGCATTTCTTCAGTATCTTTTTCAATGATTGTCATAACTTCAAACCTGGTGTATATTATTCTAAACATAGCTTTGCTACATGTTCAAGTTTTGTTTTGGTGAAAAAAGCATTATGGATTTATTAACCTTTTCACGCGTGAGTTTCAAATATTCCTTACCGACCCCCCAGCGTGAGTTTTTTTGCACGTGACTTCGGTACTCTGCAGCATTTGAACTCACGCCAGCCTTTGAACAGTCACCTTGCTAGGTAAGGAACACTACATGCATTGCATTGCAAGCTTCTCTCGTTGACTCGAATTCTAAGAGCTACAAAAGTTGGTTGATTTTTTACTGTAGCTAGCTAGAAAACGTCAGCTAACCGCTAGCAAACGTCAGCTGCCTGCTAGCTAACAAATCGTGACCAGTTATTCAATGCAGTGAAAATGAATAAACTATATAAAATGCATACAACGGGGAACGTAACTTCTAGAAAGTTTTTGCAATGGTTTTGATCGGTAGTAGTCGCTAATATAATTCGTTTTTGTGCATTAGTGTTGGCTGTCTGTTGGTACGTAACTAACACTTCTTGTCCCGATTTGAATGCTTTCTACCTGGTTAATATCATAGTATGGTCTTGAAACAATTACAATCAGGAAATATAGTTATAAACACTGTTTGAGCTAAATGTGAGTAAATAATAGCGCGGTTTTACCAGCCATTGTTACGTTACTTGTAGCTAGGTATGCTAATGGTGCGTTCTAAACATGACGTTCTAATCACACCAGTGTGATCGTACGCTCCAGGGACCACTCTAGATTGATCACACTGGTGTGATCGTACGCGCCAAAGGGTTAATACTCAATAAATCAATGGAAACAGCACTAATTCAGTGTTTCCATTATCTTTTTCAATATTCAAAGGAACTTCAAACCTGGTGTATATTATTCTAGAAATAGCTATGCTATTTGTTCAGTCTTTGTTTTATGTGGAAAAACTCTTTATTGATTTATTAATAATTAATTAATCAATGGAAACAAGTTTAATTCTGTATTTCTTGAATATCTTTTTCATTGATTGACATAGGAACTTCAAACCTTATGTATATTATTCTCGAAATAGATGGCCTACTTGTTCAAGCTTTGTTTTGTTAAAAAAAAGTCTAAATGGATTTATTAATAATCAATAAATATAAACATGTTTGTCTGTATTTCTTCAGTATCTTTTTCATTGATTGTCATAGGAACTTCAAACCTGGGGTATATTATTGAAAGGAAAGTTGGCCTACTTTTTCAAGCTTTAATTGGTGAAAAAACATGGATTAATTAATAATCAATGGAAACACGTTTAATTCTGTGTTTCTTCAATATCTTTTAATGATTGCCATAGGAACTTCAAACTTGATGAATAATGTTTTTAAAATAGCTGGCCTACATGTTCATGCTTTGTCTTGGTGTAATTATGGACAAATTAATAATCAGTTCCTATGACAGTCAATGAAAGACGAATATTGACGAATTACACAATGAAATGTATTTCCATTGATTGGTCGATAATTAATACATCAATAAAGGGTATTTCACCGAAACATGTAGGTCAACTGTTTTTAGAATATTATACATCAGGATTGAAGTTCCTATGACAAATCATTGACTGAGATATTGAAGAAATAAATAATAAAATGTTTCCATTGATTGATTATTAATGAATCCATAATTACCTTAATCACCAAGGCAAAGCTGGAACAAGTAGGCCACCTATTTGTAGAATATAGTTTAAATTTGAAGTTCCTAAGACAATCACTGAAAAAATATATTGATTATCTATATTCAATAAATTCAATAATTCAAGTAGGCCAGCTATGTTTAGAATGGTATACACAAGGTTTGAAATTCCTATGACCAACATTGAAAAAGATTTTGAAGAAATACCTAATTAGAGATGTTTCTATTGACTTATTGATTATTAATAAATCAATAATGACTTTTTCACCTATGAGGTGAAATGAGGCCAGGTATTTCAGTAATAATTTACACCACATCTGAAGTTGCAATGACAATAAATGAAAACGATATTGAAGAAATTACGAAATTAACATGTTTCTATTGATTTATTGATTATTAATAAATCCATAATGACTTCTTCCACCAAAACAAAGTTTGAACAAGTCCGCCAGCTATATTTAGAATAATATACAACAGGTTTGAAGTTCCTTTGACAATCAATGTAAACGATATTGAAGAAATACCGAAATAAAAAATTCTATTGATTTATTGATTATTAATAAATCCATAATGACTTTCTTCACCAAGAGAAAGCTTGAAAAGGTAGGCCAGATAATTCAAATAATATACACCAAGTTTGAAGTTCTTATGACAATCATTGAAAAAGATATTGAAGAAATGCCTTAAGAGGTGTTTCCATTGATTGATTGAAAAATACATTGAAGAAATACCAAAATAAACATGTTTCTTTTGATGTATTGATTATTAATAAATCCATAATGAATTGTTTTACCAAAACAAAGCTTGAACAAGTAGACCATCTATTTTCAGAATAATTTTCATCAGGTTAGAAGTTCCTATGACAATCATTGAAAATAGATATTGAAAAATGCCAATTTAGAGGTGTTTCCATTGATTGACTGATTATTAATAAATCAAGAGTTTTATACACCAAAACAAAGCTTGAACAAGTTGGCCAGCTATTTTTAGAATATTATACACCAGGTTTGAAATTCCTATGACCAATGAAAAAAGATATTGAAGAAATACCGAATTAGAGATGTTTCTATTGATTTATTGATTATTAATAAATCCATAATGACTTTTTCACCAAAGCAACACCTGAACTAGTAGGCCAGCTATTTCAGTAAATGTACACCACGCCTGAAGTTCCATTGACAATCAATGAAAAAGATATTGAAGAAATACAGAATTAAAGGTGTTTCTATTGATGTATGCATTATTAATAAATCCATAATGACTTTTTTAACCAAAGCAAACTTGAAAGCGTAGGCCAGCTAGTTCTAGAATAATATACACCAGGTTTGCAGTTTCTATGACAATCCTTGAAAATGATATTGAAGAAATACATAATTAAATTTTTTTCTATTGATTGATTTATTATTAAATCCATAATGACTTTCCCACCAAAACAAAGCTTGAGCAAGTAGGCAAGCAATTTTTCGAATAATATACACCAGATTTGAACTTCCTATGACAATCACTGAAAAAGATATTGAAGCAATGCCAAATTAGAGTTGTTTCCATTGATTGATTGATTATTAATACATCAATAAGGTCAGCTGTTTTTAGAATAATATAGGTTTGAAGTTCCTATGACAATCATTGAATGAGAGAGGAAAAATGTCAGCATGTGTTTTCACTATTGGGACAGTTTTATTTTGTATAAGGCAGCCACAAATTGTTGAATTAATTGCATGCTTTTTTGGTTTTTATTCCTAGATTGCTGTCTGTAGTTTTCACTGGAGACTGCTTTTGCGCTGCTATGTGCCATATAGCCTTATGGCTTGACCAAACTTTTTTGCATGTCTACAATGTCTTTTTTCCCCACATAGTAAACTATGGCAAATCTACCTTCCTACTGGACGCTTAGACGGAGAGCGAAGGCAAGGGTTGATGAGCAATTAATGTCTATTAATTCAAAGATTTATTATTTCAATGAAGCATGTGAAGTAGACTTTGATGTTCTCAGTAACATGACTTGTGATGAAGACTTTATGGATTGTGCTGCATCGTTCTCTAAGCAATACCCAGTAATCTTTGAAACAGGTAATATTCTGCGTACAGCTGTATTTATTTTTCAGGTGTATGTATTTGTAATACTCCATATACATTGTATTTGTATTACCTTCATTAACTGTGCATGGTCCTTGTCATCTGTTACAGATTATTTTCACAAGATTGTGGATCGGTGGGATAAGTCATGTGTGACATCAGACCTCAACTCTGACTAGGAGCAAGAATGTCAAACAGTCCGACAACATATCAAGTGAAATTATTAGCTTGTTCTTTTATTACTTTAGGATGACCTAGGAAAGTATCAAGTAGTCATATCTGAGTGAAATATATCCAAATAGGCAATTACTCTAGTAAAATATATCTTGATTAAAATAATCTGGTAAAACATGTGTTGATTAAATTAACTCTTCCATACATAGTCCCAAAAGACTCAGGTCATCCTCCTCATTAGCCTCGGAGGAGGTAGATATCTTCCAACATTTTTCAACCATAACTCTCCCCTAAAAAAAAAGTTAAGAAGGCTGCTCTTAAAGCCCCTCCTCAATTGCAATTTCTTGTGAGCCTGAAGACAAACCACCAAAATGGCATCAGTTGTGGTAAGCAACTTGAAACAGAAAGGGCAGAAAGGTAAGATATGAAGTAACATTATACTCATTTTGATGTTTGTTCTTTAAGTCAGTAGCCATCCAGGTCCAAGTTCCAGCCAACTGAGTGGACCTGGTTCACAGGCCAGACCAGCATCGGCCTTTCCAGGACGTAGGTGTCTCTTACAGATGGTTTATTAATGTTCTACGTACTCTGCCTTTCAGATGTTTGATCACTTAAAAACACACTTGCATTATTTTTCTTCTTTATCCAATCACAACAGTGAGTTGAATGGATGAAATGGAGACCAGATCACCGGCATTTGGGAAAAGGCCAGGGGGCTCATTCATTGAGAGTGAGTAGAAACAATCCTAAATCTGTACATACGAACACATTTAGGGATAGGGATAACTGCTGATTAGTCAGAACCTAATTACTATGGTTTGTATATTTGTAGATTAAGTAGTCTGAAACAGTATACCACTAGATATTTCCATTTGAACATTCATAAAGCGTCTAGCCAGATACAGTGTGTCAAGAGTTTGGAGAGAGTTGGTGCCATGAACAAAGGGATTTATTTCTCCCAAAATATAAGGCACGTAATGACTCGTAATATACAACACAAATACACTAGTCGAATATAAAATGACTAACATGCAACAGGGGTATACTTCCAACAATGACAGACAAGGAATGACTTAAAGGAATTAACTTAAATAGACATGGTGATTAACCATGAACACAGGTGCACACAATGAACATACATATAGACATGTCACTATCCAGGGCCGCTTGGAAACCAGAGCATGGCACCTGGACCGTGACACAGCTTGACCACTAATTTCATATCTTCTATTTGTGTCCCAACATCAAGTTGGAGGCCAGGAGTGGGGGTCCAACCTACAACTTCAAGTCAAATGGAAAAAAGTAACACTCTCAGAAGTAGGTTAAATGAGTATAACACAAAACAACAATCCTGTAGTCCTGTTATATTTTCAATGTTACTCAGTCCTGTCCTTTTCTTTTCTAGCCCCAAGACTTTGTTTTCAGACCTGTGAGCAAAGTATCCCACCAAACTGTGCAGGTACTTGTTTAACTGAGGCATTATGATGCCTGCACCAACTGCATCTCTGTTAACGCTCCTAAACGAGCATGAAGAACGGCACACTTTGGCTTCCCCTATGTGGCAAAACTATACCAACAGCCACTACAAATGTCAACTAATGTGTATCTTAATATATATGGATAGTGGGCAAATGGTTTGTTTAACATTGAAATGTGTTGATATTTCATTTAATAATGATGTGTTCTCATGTGTCCAATGGCAGTGGAAAGCCTAATGAGGCTACTCCTGGTGAAGATGGAACAACTTCACCAAAAGGTGGAGCATTTAAGCTCACTGATGCAGTTCAGTGGGAGAGCTCCAGACATCCAACCCCAGGGGGAGGAGGAGGAACAAGTACTCCCCATTACTAGCTTGGAGGTACTTGAGGTCTTTAATGAAAGACTTGCCAGAGATGGCACATTTAAGAAGTGCTTGGTATGTCCTCTAAAACTAACTGTTTATGTTATGGTTTTATTTCTATGGTTTTTAGCCATTTAGCACTTAACCCTTAAGTTATGTTAGGGTCAGAGTTACCTGTTTTAAGACTTTGATTTGTCTGAATCATCATTGTTTATTATCTGCATGAAACGTAGTTGTCACTATGATTATAATACCATACCATCTTCTTCCGCTTATCCGGGGCCGGGTCGCGGGGGCAGCAGTCTAAGCAGGGATGCCCAGACTTCCCTCTCCCCAGACACTTCCTCTAGCTCTTCCGGGGGGACACCGAGGCGTTCCCAGGCCAGCCGGGAGACATAGTCCCTCCAGCGTGTCCTAGGTCTTCCCCGGGGTCTCCTCCCGGTGGGACGGGACCGGAACACCTTCCCAGGAAGGCGTTCCGGAGGCATCCGAAAAAGATGCCCAAGCCACCTCAGCTGACCCCTCTCGATGTGGAGGAGCAGCGGCTCTACTCTGAGCTCCTCCCGGGTGACCGAGCTTCTCACCCTATCTCTAAGGGATCGCCCGGCCACCCTGCGGAGAAAGCTCATTTCGGCCGCCTGTATCCGGGATCTTGTCCTTTCGGTCATGACCCAAAGCTCATGACCATAGGTGAGAGTAGGAACGTAGATTGACTGGTAAATCGAGAGCTTCGCCTTGCGGCTCAGCTCTTTCTTCACCACGACAGACCGATACATCGACTGCATTACTGCAGAAGCTGCACCGATCCGTCTGTCAATCTCCCGTTCCATCCTTCCCTCACTCGTGAACAAGACCCCTAGATACTTAAACTCCTCCACTTGAGGCAGGCACTCTCCACCAACCTGAAGCGGGCAAGCCACCCTTTTCCGACTGAGGACCATGGCCTCGGATTTGGAGGTACTGATTTTCATCCCCACCGCTTCACACTCGGCTGCAAACCGTCCCAGCGCATGCTGAAGGTCCTGGTTAGAAGGGGCCAACACGACAACATCATCTGCAAAAAGCAGAGACGAAATTGTGTGGTCCCCAAACCTGACACCCTCCGGCCCCTGGCTGCGCCTAGAAATTCTGTCCATAAAAATTACGAACAGAACCGGTGACAAAGGGCAGCCCTGCCGGAGTCCAACATGCACTGGGAACAAGTCTGACTTACTGCCGGCAATGCGGACCAAGCTCCTGCTTCGGTTGTACAGGGACCTGACAGCCCTTAGCAAAGGACCCAGGACCCCATATTCCCCAAGCACCCTCCACAAGATGCCGCGAGGGACACAGTCGAATGCCTTCTCCAAATCCACAAAACACATGTGGATTGGTTGGGCAAACTCCCATGAACCCTCCAACACCCCGTAGAGGGTATAAAGCTGGTCCAGTGTTCCACGGCCCGGACGAAAACCACACTGTTCCTCCTGAATCCGAGGTTCTACTATCGGCCGTATTCTCCTCTCCAGTACCCTGGCATAGACTTTCCCGGGGAGGCTGAGAAGTGTGATCCCCCTATAGTTGGAACACACCCTCCGGTCCCCCTTCTTAAAAAGAGGGACCACCACCCCGGTCTGCCATCCCAGAGGCACTGTCCCCGACCGCCACGCGATGTTGCACAGGCGTGTCAACCAAGACAGCCCCACAACATCCAGAGACTTGAGGTACTCAGGGCGGATCTCATCCACCCCCGGTGCCTTGCCACCGAGGAGTTTCTTGACCACCTCAGTGACTTCAGCCCGGGTGATGGACGAGTCCACCTCTGAGCCCTCATCCTCTGCTTCCTCAATGGAAGAAGTGACAGCGGGATTGAGGAGATCCTCGAAGTATTCCTTCCACCGCCCGACGACATCCTCAGTTGAGGTCAACAGCTGCCCACCTCTACTGTAAACAGCGTTGGTAGGGCACTGTTTCCCTCTCCTGAGGCGCCGGATGGTTTGCCAGAATCTCTTCGAGGCCAGCCTATAGTCCTTCTCCATGGCCTCACCGAACTCCTCCCAGGCCCGAGTTTTTGCCTCCACAACCACCCGGGCTGCAGCCCGCTTGGCCTGTCGGTACCCGTCAGCTGCGTCAGGAGTCCCACAAGCCAACCAGGCCTGATAGGACTCCTTCTTCAGCTTGACGGCATCCCTTACTTCCGGTGTCCACCACCGGGTTCGGGGATTGCCGCCTCGACAGGCACCGGAGACCTTACGGCCACAGCTCCGAGCGGCCGCTTCGACAATGGCGGTGGAGAACATGGTCCACTCGGACTCAATATCTCCAACCTCCCTCGGGATCCAGTCGAAGCTCTGCCGGAGGTGGGAGTTAAAGATCTCTCTGACAGGAGACTCGGCCAGACGTTCCCAGCAGACCCTTACAGTACGCTTGGGCCTGCCGAGTCTGTCCAGCTTTCTCCCCCGCCATCGGATCCAACTCACCACCAGGTGGTGATCAGTTGACAGCTCCGCCCCTCTCTTCACCCGAGTGTCCAAGACATACGGCCGCAGGTCAGATGAGACGACAACAAAGTCGATCATCGACCTGCGGCCTAGGGTGTCCTGGTGCCACGTGCACTGATGGACACCCTTATGCTTGAACATGGTGTTCGTTATGGACAAACTGTGACTAGCACAGAAGTCCAATAACTGAACACCACTCGGGTTCAGATCAGGGGGGCCGTTCCTCCCAATCACGCCCCTCCAGGTGTCACTGTCGCTGCCCACGTGGGCGTTGAAGTCCCCCAGTAGAACAATAGAGTCCCCAGTCGGAGCACTTTCCAGCACCCCTCCCAGAGACTCCAAGAAGGTCGGGTACTCTGCACTGCCGTTCGGCCCGTAGGCACAAACAACAGTGAGAGACCTATCCCCGACCCGTAGGCGCAGGGAAACGACCCTCTCGTTCACCGGGGTAAACTCCAACACATGGCGGCAGAGCTGGGGAGCTATAAGCAAACCCACACCAGCCCGCCGCCTCTCACCATGGGCAACTCCAGAGTGGTGAAGAGTCCATCCTCTCTCAAGGAGTGTGGTTCCAGAGCCCAAGCCGTGCGTAGAGGTGATCCCGACTACCTCTAATCGGAACCTCTCAACCTCACGCACTAGCTCAGGCTCCTTCCCCGCCAGCGAGGTGACATTCCACGTCCCTAGAGCTAGTTTCCGTGTCCAGAGATCGGGTTGTCTAGGCCCCTGCCTTCGACTGCCGCCCGATCCTCTTCGCACCGGCCCCTTATGGTCCCTCCTGTGGGTGGTGAGCCCACGGGAGGGCGGCCCCACGTCACCCGTTCGGGCTGAGCCCGGCCGGGCCCCATGGGGGAAGGCCCGGCCACCAGGCGCTCGCATACCAGGCGCTCGCATAATATTAATTATGATTATAATATCAAGACATATTATTATGTAGAACATTTAAAAGTATTGTTTTAAAGACTTCTCACCTACTTCAAACACTTGATTCAACTAAAATGTTGGAGTTGTATGGCTACCCCAAACAGTACATGTGCAGTTTTAATGCTTTGTTTGCTTTTCAGACCTCAAAGCGGTCCTCTACCAGGGGACAGAATGTGAAGCAAACAGTATGGCGTTTGTGCAGGAAGGTCTTCACAACAGACTTGGCAACCCAATTGAACTGGTGCAGGAGGGGGCAGAAGACTGGCATCCGGTCAATGCCAGTGAAAGACGTTATTATGTGTAAGTTGAACACTTATTTTTATAGAAATTAAACATTGGTGGACAAAACTAACTCATCATTGGAAATGTGCATGCTGCCCATACTTAATGCAATCACTTCATATTGCCTTCTAAGTTCTGTTCTTAAAAAAAACACGTTTGCCAGGAACTAATGTGGCAGGGATTGAAAGGGCAGTTCAAAACTTGCTCAGGCTGCGCCAAGACAGACTCAGGGGACAGCAGTGAAAGGAGAGACCTGCAGAAGAAGAGGAAGATTAATTAGCACAATTGTTGAGTGTTTTTATTTAGGCTACGTTTGTTTTATGTTTTTGTAAAATTAGATTTTTTGTAAATAAAGTTCATACCTTAGTCTTTATCTTGTCTCTTCACTTTGTCAGCAGTAGATCATTTAAATGTTGGCAGTAAAGCTATTAAATGTCAGTAGTAGATCACTTAAATGTCAGCAGTAGAGCTATGAAATGGCAGTGGAGAATCGGGAAGCATCGTTCAAACATCTGTGGAAGCGGAACATCGACTTCTTTACATTTTGCCAATGAGCAGCTGATATCGGCAGAATGCAGTATAGACATCGGTAAGACCTACAGTGGGGAGAACAAGTATTTGATACACTGCCGATTTTGCAGGTTTTCCTACTTACAAAGCATGTAGAGGTCTGTAATTTTTATCATAGGTACACTTCAACTGTGAGTAACGGAATCTAAAAAAAAAATCCAGAAAGACACATTGTATGATTTTAAATAATTAATTTGCATTTTATTGCATGACATAAGTATTTGATCACCTTGATCACTCGTTACCTGTATAAAACACACCTATCCACACACTCAATCAGATTCCAACTTTCCACAATGGCCAAGACCAGAGAGTTGTGTAAGGATATCAGGGATAATATTGTAGACTTGCATAAGGCTGGGATGGGCTAGAGCAACTTGGTGAGAAGGCAACAACTGTTGGCGCAATTATTAGAAAATAGAAGTTCAAGATGACGGTCAATCTCCCTCGGTCTGGGGCTCCATGCAAGATCTCACTTCGTGGGGCATCAATGATCATGAGGAAGGTGAGGGATCAGCCCAGAACTACAGGGCAGGTCCTGGTCAATGACCTGAAGAGAGCTGGGATCACAGTCTCAGAGAAAACCATTAGTAACACACTACGCCGTCATGGATTAAAATCCTGCAGCGCACACAAGGTCCCCCTTCTCAAGCCAGTGCATGTCCAGGCCCGTCTGAAGTTTGCCAATGACCATCTGGATGATCGAGAGGAGGAATGGGAGAAGGTCATGTGGTCTGATGAGACAAAAATAGAGCTTTTTGGTCTAAACTCCACTCGCCGTGTTTAGAGGAAGAAGGATGATGAGTACAACCCCAAGAACACCATCCCGACCGTGAAGCATGGAGGTTGAAACATCATTCTTTGGGGATGCTTTTCTGCAAAGGGGACAGGACAACTATTGAGAGGAGGATGTAAGGGGCCATGTATCGCGAGATCTTAGCCAACAACATCCTTCCCTCAGTAAGAGCATTGAAGGTGGGTTGTGGCTGGGTCTTCCAGCATGACAATGACCCGAAACACACAGCCAGGGCAACTAAGGAGTGGCTCCGTAAGAAGCATCTCAAGGTCATGGAATGACCTTCAACCTCTGCAGCAATGCTAGCAGCACTCATACATCTATGACAACCTCTGGATATGACGCTGAGCACGTGCACTCAACTTCTTTGGTCGACCATGGCAAGGCCTGTTCTGAGTGGAACCTGTCCTGTTAAACCGTGGTCTTGGCTACTGTGCTGCAACTCAGTTTCAGGGTCTTGGCAATCTTCTTATAGCCTAAGCCATCTTTATGTAGAGCAACAATTCTTTTTTTCAGATCCTCAGAGAGTTCTTTGCCATGAGGTGCCATGTTGAATTTCCAATGACCAGTAGGAGGTAGTGTGAGAGCAATAAGACAACATTTAACACACCTGCTCCCCATTCACACCTGAGTCCTTGTAACACTAACGAGTCACATGACACCGGGGAGGGAAAATGGCTGTGGTTTAGACAGTAATGGCTGTGTGTTTCGTTATTTTGAGGGGACTGCAAATTTACACTGTTATACAAGCTGTACACTCACTACTTTACATTGTAGCAAAGTGTCATTTCTTCAGTGTTGTCACATGAAAAGATATACTCAAATATTTACAGAAATGTGAGGGGTGTACTCACTTCTGTGAGATACTATGTCAGTGTGGAAAATGTTGCCTCACACGTAGGTTGATCCAAACGGAATCATTGCGGCTTTGGTTTAGATAGCCATGGGTAATCCTTTGAAACTGAAATCCAGAACTCAGCAAGTGTCATTATGGCAAACATTGCCTTTAAGGTCCAATCACTGGACAGCTCCATTATTGCGTCCTCCAGGTCGGATGACAGGTGATCCCCAGTTGCCGTGAACGGTTGTCGTATCCAGTCATATTGTTGTGGAGTATTTGGCATTTGGGAAGTACTTCATAAAGTGATCCAGAAGGCCTTGGAGAGGTGAAGGAATAATTTCCGTCATGTTATTGAGATCCAGTTAATTGTAACACTAACGAGTCACATGACACTGAGGAGGGAAAATGGCTAATTGGGCCCAATTTGGATATTTTCACTTAGGGGTGTACTCACTTTTGTTGCCAGCTGTTTAGATATGAATGTGCTAAGTTATTTTGAGGGGACAGCAAATTTACACTGTTAAACATATTTTTGCCCCCATTTATCATGAGCTGAACTCAAAGATCTAAGACTTTCTCTATGTACACAAAAGGCCTATTTCTCTCAAATATTGTTCACAAATCTGTCTAAATCTGTGTTAGTGAGCACTTCTCCTTTGCCGAGATAATCCATCCACCTCACATGTGTGGCATATCAAGATGCTGATTAGACAGCATGATTATTGCACAGGTGTGCCTTAGGCTGGCCACAATAGAAGGCCACTCTAAAATGTGCAGTTTCAGTGTATTGGGGGGGTCCGAGGGAGTCCGAAAACCAGTCAGTATCTGGTATTACCACCATTTGCCTCACGCAGTGCAACATATCTCTTTCGCATAGAGTTGATCAGGTTGTTGATTGTGGCCTGTGGAATGTTGGTCCACACCTCTTCAATGGCTGTGTGAAGTTGCTGGATATTGGAACACGCTGTCATATACGCTGATCCAGAGCATCCCAAACATGCTCAATGGGGGAATTTATTTTCTCCAAAAAAGTTGAAAAGGAAAGTTTTGGGTGAGGAACAGAAGAGTTAAATTTGCAGTGGTTTCTTATAATTTTAACCCTTCTGTTCCTCACTCAAAACCTTCCTTTCCATCTTCTTTGAAAAAGGCTGCAGTTGTCTCTTAATTTTTTTCCAGAGCTGTATATATTTTTTCTTCTTACCAGTCCACCCTAATAAAATATGTTACAGCCATCTTTTATTTGCCAGAATTAACCGATGGCCAATACGCCCATGAATGCAACCTGTCAGCTCCATGTTGTCAGTTTTGTGGAGTTTTACTTTAGCTAGATTCACTGACCAATTGAATATGCTTTAAATGCCCTGGAGGCAGTACTAATTTTTACATAGCTGGTAATTAAATAAGACCCGGTGCTATCAAAATGAATGAATGGCAAATGTAACTTTTTTGTCACTAGTTACTAATAAAACAGAAATAGTTACTACTAACATTTGGATTCGTTGGCAAAGTAAGCTAATATATAGTATATAGCAAGTCATCATTATCACCATCAAATATATATTTAGGCAGATGGCAATGTTGTCATTAGCTTATAAAGTCTGTCAGAAGAACAGCAATGCTAACCTTTGCTAGCTGATATTCAGTGTCCTGGATCTTAGCTAGCCTGCTAATGTTATAATTGTATAACAATTTAGCTAATAAAAACAATTTAGCAAACTGTTTAGATAATAATATGTTGCATTTGGAGATACTCATTAATATGTGTTCGTCTCTCTTGCAATAGAGGGCAGTGTAAAAAAGAAACAGCATCACCCATCATGACTAAACATGCCATTGTAGGAAGACAGAGGAGGAGAAGGGACATATATGAAAAAGCAGCAGAGAGAAGAGAGGGAGTGAGGAAGAGTCTGAAGCCCTGAATGACACAGACCACTGGCTGGGAGGATGTGATGGCTTCACTCTGTCAAAATAGTATACAGTGCTAACTGTTCATGCAGCCTCGACAAAAAAATGCATATCAGCCCTGCGGCCCACAAGCCCCTGGTTTGAAATGCCTACCTGGAATTCTGGAGTACTCGCATTGAGCATTCTACTAGATATTCAAAATAGTATTGTGACAAAATGTGCAACTCATGAATTGACACCCTTGACATTGCCTCCAAGCTCAACAGGACATTGATGAATGATTTATACAAGGAGACTATATATACATTTTACCATGCTGTAGGGTGTCTGTGTAAATAGCATTTTGACATGCCGCATCTTCTCACTGTGTTGGCAGACTAATCAGATCTCCTTGCAATTTCATCTGGCATACCTACAAATCAAAGTTCTGAATCACCTCAACAGTTATAGAAGCTCCGGTGCTTTCGAAAACAGGATCTCTCTCAGTTATTGCCAATTTCATGTTAGTCGCTGTGGCATAAGGTATTCCAAATGCACACTGCACCCCTCCACCACCTGAAACTAATGTTGAAATGATTGCTGTTTGAAGAGGAAGTGCTATGGGTATTGTTCAGTCCATGGTTTGAAATCGACCAAGCAATGACTCAAACATGGTAATGATATGGACCACATTCACATTTGCAATAAGAGTTCAGTATAGCAAGTTCAGGGCTACTCTCATTTTATATATTCAATACAACAAACATTGTTGTTTGGAATGTGGCTTGTTAGTAAAAATACCAGTCATCTCTGATTGGCTCCTTTGGGTGACTTTGAGGACACTGCATACATTACATTTAACATTGGTCCAGGAGATGTCAAGCGAAAACTATTCATTATTCAGTGCTGTGAAATACCTAGCACTTGAAGAAGATTACTGTGATCCACTTTGTAAATCAAAGACATGTTCTTGGACAGGATCCAATCTAAAGTGCATCTGCCACAACTCACTAGTGATTTACAATTTTTAAAGCCATTTACTGCAACATTATAGATTTTGACATTTTGCTGTTTTGAAGTTTAAATTACTGCACATTTAGGTTCAATACCACATTTTTATGTAAAACAAAAAGTCATCCCTATTACTTGCCCTGCCTCCTTTCTGTCATGTATTGTAGCATGAATAATATTATGTTGTACAATGTTTTATTGCATCCTCTAAAACTGATTTATTTAGCCCATTGGCTAAATTTTATTATTCATTGTTTTTAGATGTTATAATTATAAATAATTATATGTATGTATCGCTTTTCTACCAACTGAGGAATATAAAGCCCTATACATAGTAAGGGGATAGTCAACTCATGCATCAATTACCTTGGTGATGCACAGAGTCTAAGATCGATTTCTGCAAGAACTCTATCCACACATCAGCTATAATGTGTTGCGGTAAATAAGGATTACACCAAAAAAGAATGAAGGGGGGATGATTATGTGGGAATAGGGTTAGATTGTGAAAATAGGCAGGACACCAAGATTTACATCCCTACTCCTGATAAAACAGACATGAAGGGGTAATCTAGTGGTACTGCTGGCAGAGAAAATTCAGTTAATGTTTAAATAATTGGAAAAGGTTGGGAACCACTGTTATGCTACATTATTAAAGAAGTAGTTGTTAGGATCACAGAGTAAGTGGGTTGCAGTGTGGAAGTGATTAGATTCACCTGCTGTGAGTTGCTAATCAGACAGAGGTAGAGTAGCTGGTTCCCATATAAATCCTTGGCTTGTGTTGTGGGGAGGCTTTTTTTTTTTCTCAGCTATTCGGGACGGGAGTGGCTCCATATGCAAGTTTCATTGTTTGTTTGTGTGTGTCTGCCATGATTGTGCTGAAATGCTGTCTACAGTAAATGGAGGCTACCGGAGATAGGAGCGGATTGCTGTGCTGGTATCCTGGGGACCGTAGCCTAAGGGCAGAGACTGAGAGAGACATTTCTACAACATGCATCTTGGAGATTTTAACTCCAATTAGTAAGGATCGTGAAACGTCCTATGTGTTTCCCTTCCCACACAGAAAACTCATGCAAAACATATATGTACATAAAGCTCTGAAAAAAGTTAAGAGACCACCTCTTCATGTATGGCAGCCATTCCATTCCAGTGTCTGTTAAATTCCAACACAGGCACACCTCATTTTACTTAAAGAGGTACTGATTAAGTGATTACCTGAACCAAATCAAATTTAACAAGGAAAAGTATAAAAACCATTGCTGTGGTCATCACTATCCTCTTGCAATAGGACCGACTGCATGGCAAAAACAATGCAAGTAGTACTTCAAAGGTAATTTGAATAAAAAATAACTATTCAGCATGACAAAATAGTTGAAAAAGCTTTGAGTGAGAAAAAGAAGGGTTAAATCCTGGCTTACTGGCAGAGGGATACAGTTAGCATCAGGTCGCTTCCATCCTGAAAATGTCTAAGACGATGGTTCATAAGAACAAGGTCAAGCAACAGACATTGGGGACAACAAAGCTACAAAAAGTGACCTACAAAAAGAATGGTAAACAGCAGCTGGGGTGAAGTGCACAGCGAGGACGGTTCGAAACAGGCTCCTAGGGGCAGGGCTGAAGTCATGCAAAGCAATAAAAAGCCCTTCATCAATGAGAAGCAAAGAAGGGCCAGGCTGAAGTTTACAAAATACCATAAGGATTGGATCGTAGAGCAATGGAGTAAAGTCTTCTTATCTGACGAGTCAAATTTTCAGCTTTGCCAACACCTGGTCGTCTAATGGTTAGACGGGGACCTGGAGACGCCAACAAGCCACAGTGTCTCACACCCACTGTGAAATTTGGTGGAGAATCAGTGATGATCTGGGGATGCTTCGGCAAGGCTGGAATCGGGCAGATTTGTCTCTGTGAAGGATGCATGAATCAAGCCAAGTACAAGTTTATCCTGGAAGAACACCTGCTTCCTTCTGCTCTGACAATGTTCCCCAACTATGAGAATAGTTTTTTCCAGGAGGTCAATCAAGATGTGGATGGAATACCACCAGATCAAGACCCTGTCATGTCCAGCCCAATCTCCAGACCTGAACCCCATTGAAAACCTCTGGAATTTGATCAAAAAGAAGATGGATGGTCACAAGCCATCAAACAAAGCTGAGCCACTTGAATTTTTGTGCCTGGAGTGGCATAAAGTAACCCAATAGCAATGTGACAGACTGGTGGAGAGCATGCCAAGATGCATGAAAGCTGTGATTAAAAATCAAGTTTGATTAAAAATCTTAGTACCTTAGTTAAAACATTAGTATTTTGTTGTTAAAAAATTTATATTTATTTATTTTCTTTGCATTATTTGAGGTCTGAAAACAATGCATATTTCTTTTGGTTATTTGGTTGTGTCATGGTGCGGTGAGCAGCAGCGCCACCGTGCCATAGTTTCTCAAGTTCCCATATCTCACGAACACATCCCAGACTGTTACATGTTTCCAATCTTCCACACCAGGTCCCAATCTATCTAATTTGTATGTGTATGAATGTTTCCCCTCTGCTCCCCACATTGTGGCTCATTGTTCTTGTCGTGTTTGGATGTCGTGTGTGTTGCCGTTGTTGTAAGTACTTGTGCCATTTCATATTGTTGTTTTTTGCTGCTTTTGTCAGCTTTTTGCTTTGTGTGTTTTGTGCTCGGTGTTTGTTTATTTCTTGTCAATTAAAGAATCCACACCGACTACCCCTGCCTGCACTTGGTTCCTTGTTCAAGCAACACATCACTACACCACCTATTGTGACAGAATGAGCCACCTAAACTGGAACCAGCAGGCTATGACGGAGGAGGATCACCTGTGGAATCGCCGCCTCCTCTTATGCATGCTTGGCACGTTCCTCTACCGAGACCTGGAGCGGGAAGCTCCCTTTACCGTGGAGCGTGTTGAGCGTGTACTCGGGGAGGCGTGCAGACAACGGGCCATCACAAGCACAAAGGAGCTGCTGGCCCGGTACCCATTCCGTCTGCGGAGGGACATCTTCCCTTCGTCTGGGAAAGCACAGCAGTCGAGGGCGAGGTGCCCAACGCTCGGTCGGAGGTCCCCCAAGGAAATTTTTAGGGGGGGGGGCTGAGTGGGTGCCCGAGGGAAGTCCCGACGGCGCCCCCTCTATGTCCGGTGCATCCTCAACCCGTGCAGGCTGGCCAGGGTGTAGGCTGGCCGTTAGGCACGCACCGCATCCTTCGCGGCCTTCCGCCGCCCCTGTCCCTGCGCCACGGCGCCGATCGCCCCCTGCTGCCTGGGAGCAGCAGCCAGCGCCTCCTACCTGCCAGCAGCGGCAGTCAGCGCCTCCTGCTGCATTGGCGCAGCAGCCAGCGCCTCCTACCTGCCAGCAGTGGCAATCAGCGCCCCCTGCTGCATTGGAGCAGCAGCCAGCGCCTCCTACGTGCCAGGAGCGGCATCCCGTGCCTCCCGAGGCCGGGGAGGAGTGGCCGCCGCCGCCTGAGGCCGGGGAGGAGTGGCCGCCGCCGCCTGAGGCCGAGGAGGAGTGGCCGCCGCCGCCTGAGGCCGAGGAGGAGTGGCCGCCGCCGCCTGAGGCCGAGGAGGAGTGGCCGCCGCCGCCTGAGCTTGCCGGGGTTTGGCCGCCGCCTGAGCTTGCCGGGGTTTGGCCGCCCCGGCACCCTCTCCTGTCCCGGCGCCCTCTCCTGTCCCGGCCGCCCCGGCGCCCTCTCCTGTCCCGGCCGCCCCGGCGCCCTCTCCTGTCCCGGCCGCCCCGACGCCCTCTCCTGTCCCGGCCGCCCCGGCGCCCTCTCCTGTCCCGGCCCCTCCTTCGGCTCTTCCGGCTACCGACCCACCGTCGGCTCTTCCGGCTACCGACCCACCGTCGGCTCTTCCGGGTACTGTCATGGTGTGGTGAGCAGCAGCGCCACCGTGCCATAGTTTCTCAAGTTCCCATATCTCACGAACACATCCCAGACTGTCACATGTTTCCAATTTTCCACACCAGGTCCCAATCTAGCTAATTTGTATGTGTATGAATGTTTCCCCTCAGCTCCCCACATTGTGGCTCATTGTTCTTGTCATGTTTGGATGTCGTGTGTGTTGCCGTTGTTGTAAGTACTTGTGCCATTGCATATTGTCGTTTTTTGCTGCTTTTGTCAGCTTTTTGCTTTGTGTGTTTTGTGCTCGGTGTTTGTTTATTTCTTGTCAATTAAAGAATCCACACCGACTACCCCTGCCTGCACCTGGTTCCTTGTTCAAGCAACACATCACTACACCACCTATTGTGACAGGTTGTTTTGACCATTTTCTACAATTACAATATTTTTATTTGGGATTAATGTTGTCAGTAAATTATATAATAAAACAAAATCGTAAATTTTACTCAAACACATAGCTATGAATATTAAAACTAGAGAAACTGATAATTTTGCAGTGGTCCCTTAATTTTTTTTCCGGAGCTGTGTATGAAGAGGACTTCTAAACATATATTTACATATGTGCCCTGAATATGTTTATGAAATATTCTCACAATATGATAATACAATACATGTCGTATATTTTAACGTTGAATAATGTTAAAATAATGAAATATGAATATACAGTACATTAAGCATTTCTCATCAATACATCATGGAATTCAACTTCAAGACATTATTTTCCAGTGAAAAAGAGACTCATTATGAAAACAATAAGCATACATTTTAACACAGGATCATGAATACTATTCCTCTCTGTAAAAGTACTTTGACAAAACGAAATACGCCAAATAATGTTGTCTTTCTGTACAGAGGCCTTGCAGATGTTGATAGGACTCAAGTTCAGTCGTCATTGTGAAAATTCTAGCTTGACTAGAATAAGAAAGTAGCCATTTCTGAACATGCAATAGTCTTAGCTAGCTCTGGAAAATTATATTGTGTGTGAATTTTTTGCATGGTGGGACTTTTCAGTTAGAAAGTCATTTCAAATAGATGATAATGTAACCAGAGTGCATCTTTTAAATAAGTAATACTACAGTGTTGTTGGTAACATCTCAGTCAGGCATGTTAGTCCAGCTTTAAGTTTTCCAATCTGCTCTTATAGACCACCTTGAATACATACTTCTCACTATCATACCTGTTGGTTTGTGGCCTCTCTCTCTCTCCCATGCTCTGGCTACCTTTCTGATCAGTGTTGTTGTTATGACAGCCTCTCTTCCGCATAAAGTAAACACATATAGTAGAATTCTAAATTCAGCTTTCTTGTTTCATCAGAAACTGATTCTGACTGATTGATTTACATGATGACAGATCAACAGTCTGTCTTGGCGTGGCACTTATCAATGATTTACATGTTGGTTTGTGCCTGTTTATGTCTATCACATTTCTGCCATGATCATACATATAAACCCAATTCTTAAAATACTGAACACACTTTAGCTATATCTAGATGATTCTAAACATCTAAAATGAAGAAAAAAAATGCCAGGTTTTGTGTGGAGATTGTTACCAAGAACCTAAGCTACTTACACTCCTTGAATGATGGTGGCATGTCTAGGGTTGCCAACTTTGTCACTATGAAATGAGGGACAAAAGGTGGGCTGGTTTTGTGCAAAATTTGCCTACAGTGTATGATTTTTAGCCATTTGTCATAATGATAGCTAACTTAAAGAGATAGTTCACTTTAAAATGAAAATTGTCATAATTTACTCACCCTCAAGTTGTTTTAAACCTGTATGAATTTCTTCTGCTGAACACAAAAGAAGATATTTTGAAGAGTGTCAGTAACCAAACAGTTAACTGAAGCCACTGACTTCATCACTATCTTCGTAAAAGTCAAGTAAATTGCACCGCACTCCATCAGACGCAGGAAAATATCTCATGCACACTGGAAACATTTTTCTATTTCCCTTGTTTGAGGCATCGGTGGCAACAGAGTAAAACACATGCTCACCTTCAGATGGAGATAGGTCATTCAGGATATCTCGCACAGTCTTTGGTCCTAAAACATTCATTGTGATCATCTCTGCTTTCGTTCTCCCCAAGCGCATCTTCTTCACAACATTTGAGTCATGAAACAATGCACCGTTTAGCTTAACAAGACAGTCGTTGCTGTTGTACCTGAGTCCATGTTTGACGGTGTGATACACGCACGAGGCTTCGCTTGCCGCTATTTTGTCAGTTTCCACAGTAGTTACCCCGAAGAATCCACAGATATTGCTTGCACCTTTAGCTAATGTGGCCTTCTTGTGCATTTCTGTGGAATTATATGGATTAAGCAAGTCATTCTCACTTCCATGGGCAACTGAAAATTCCATGCGACATAAGGTACAGAAGGCTTTTTTTGAGTCACCGCTGACGGGCTTAATCCATATATTTTTTTCTTCACAATTTTTATTGTAGCTGCACAGTCTTTTCTTTTTTGCAGGATTAAACATATTTGCAGTTTTATCCACATGCCAAATCGATTATCGTCTGAACAACGTTCTTTATGTGTGTGTGTGGAGGAATTGGCGCATTTACTTAACGTATACTGATGCGCGTGAGAAGGGGGCCTGTGATATGTGATTGGATGATGATGATAGGTCAGGTGTGAGGTGTTGCCCTGTCAGTGATCATTCTCAATCTCAAGTGCATGCCCAAGTGTCGTGATCAGCACTGCTGCTGTTGTATCAGTGGTTAGATCAGCGTAGTAGTCAAAAAACGGGACAAGTGAGGTCCCGTGCGGGACAAATTAATTAGGCTCAAAATTCGGGACAGTTGGCAACCCTAGGCATGTCCATTACTTTGCTAGCTACTTGCAGACCCTATGGTGAAGATTAAAGACAGAGATTGTGCAAATAATTTTCATTTCAAATCATTCACTATCACTTTTTCACACAGCCATAGGAACTATTCAATCTACTAGTACTGTAATGTTTGTTGGATTAAACTTGAAAATAAAGATAGCTAGCTAACTACGCCTTAACTATGTCTTCAGCCAGAAGAATGCTTATATTTTATCACGTTCATTCGTTCTATGGCTATGAAAATGTACTGGCGTTTGTACACGTTATACTTACTGTGAAAACAAAACGTATAGCTACAGTAATCCACTTAGCTAGCCTAAACTCACGGCTCGTCATGAAAGAATGAATGAAAATGTTAGATTCGACTTCAACGGAAACGCTTCCAAAGCATCATATTACGCAAAATAACATTATTGGGGGGAACACTTTAACCCGTTTCTAATATTGGGGGGGACATGTCCCCCCGGCTCCTACGCCATTGCGGACAGGGGAAAGCATCCAAGCGAAGCGCGCTATGTTTAATAACAATCCAAAAACACAGACAAAACAGGGCTAGAAAAGGTCTGTACAAAGGCAGGTCAGATCAGGCAGGTTACAGAAGGACTAGAGCAGAACCAAAGTCAAAAATACAAATAGACAGGCAGCAATTCGGTACACTGAAATCGACTACACAAGTGAAGGCTCAGCAGAGTGGCAAAATACAATAACTCACAGAAGACACTACAAGCAGGACTGAACTATATAGGACCTAAAAGGGGGCAGATGAACTGAACCACAGGTGAAACACATTAAGAATAACACAGGGAAGAAGGCTATGTTCAAAACAATACGGAAACAAAGTTACAAAACAAAAACAAAAAAACACAGTTAAACTCAGCCGTCAAGAAAACATGACAGGAAACAAAACAAATATGGAAATATATCAGTTAGATGTAAATGCTAAATGCATATTACCAACTATAATTTGGTAATTTATGTAAATAGATTTACATGCATTTATGACATATTAAAACATATTTGTAACAGCCCAAATATGAATATGTAAATATAGGTATGACATATATGGCCATACATTAGTAATACATATAGTACATATATTAGTATATGTTTAAAAACCAGAAATGGAACCAGGCAAGCCTAGTTCAGTCGGCCCACAATTAAAATGAATAAATACTATTGCTCTCACCTGATTTAAACCAGGGCCAGCCATATGAAAGAAAGTGTCTTTAACCACTACGCCATCACCTCCACCACAAGTGCCTATGAACTGTATGGCATTTGCCACTGGCCGTTTAACAGCATATTAGCCAGTAATAGGCTTTACCAGTATCTACTAACTTACTGGAATAGTCATAAGAATTGAGCAATTTCTAGCGAGACTGAACTTTACACTGCCAAAGCTATTTCATTTCATGGCATAACAAAAAATGTTTCATTCATTCGTGAATTACATTGATACAAAATAACTATCAATAAAGGTGAAGATAACTTTTTCATCAAGTGAAAAGACGAGAGAACGTTAGTTACCGGGAATGTAACTCCAGTTATATGAGTAGAGCGGACATCCCTTATACCATTCCCCCAACAGAGCTATGTGGCTTCACACGACCCAACCCGATAGGAGTCTTGGGTTAAGGAACGCACAGTAACAGAGAGAGAACCCACCAACGTATGGGATGTGACAACAATAATTAATAGATTCCCAGTGGTGGCACTGAGAACCGAGTGAGTCAGGAAATTAGAAGAAACATCCAGTAGGTAGACACGAATAAAAGCCGACAGCAATGACCACGACGCCGCGGCGCAAGTATCATCCAATATAACCCCCTGAAAAAGGTCAGAAGATGCAACGATCCCCCGTGTGCAAAGGTGTCCACCCCTAACAGAAGGTGATCCCGCTGACTGAGGGAGAACCAAAGCCGACACTGAGGATGAAGACGCCAATCATCATCTTGGAAACCCTCTCGGAACATTAGGTCCACGCCCACATTCAGCTGTCCCGGAATGTTAACGGCCGAGAGAGAGTGCAGGTGTCTGTGAACCCAGAGCTATACATGGCCGACAGGTGGAGAGTAGGAGACCTGACTCCCCACTGGCGATTGATGTAAGAGACCGTGGCCCGATTGTCTGAGCAAATCAGAATGTCGCGGCCTCTGATCAGGTCCAGGAAGTGGGTTAACACCAGCAGAACGGTGTCCAACTCCAACAGATTGATGTGGCGAGGGCCCAAAGGCCACACGCCCCCTACTGCCTGCCCCTGACATATGCCTCTCCACCTAGAGCAGGGAGGTGTCCGTGAACACCTGAACAGATTATGTCACTCTCCCCATGGGGACTCCATAAGAGTCGGCGCATAGGGTATACCCGCTGTCGGGAGAAGCAAGCTTGAAGTTTGAGGGAGGAGAGGAAATCCTGAGCCCTGGCATCTTGAATTTCACGCTCTCATCAGGCGCGTGTCCAAGTGGAGACCCGGATAAGAAACCTGCCCGGAGCGAGCGCTTAGTTGAAGGGAACCCATGTGTACTCGTAAGCCCTGCCCTGAAACGCAAATCGGAAATACTTTCTGTGACAAGGAGCGATCGGCACATGAAAGTAAGCATCCTTTAGGTCAATGCTTGTGCATAAATCCCCCGGGAGCACAGATTCCAATAGGCGAGTTGTAATGAACATGCAAAAGGGCCGTTCGGTCAGACACTCGTTCAGGGTGCACAGATCCAAAATTGATCTGACACTGCCCGTCTTCTTTGGAACCAGGTAATAGAGGGAATAGAAACCGCTGTGTTTCAATTCCTCTGGGACCAAAACGATAGATTCCTTGTTCAGGTGCTCCGTTATCTCTGACAGGAGGGCATCCGCCTTGTCCTGCGACGACATCACTGTCTCCACTACTCCTGAAAAGGGAGAAACTGAATCAGATAACCTTTTTTGATCATTCGATCGAGCCAAGGTGACAGTGTACAATGACGACGCCACTCCCAAAAGCGCTCTGAGAGAGGACGAGCACGAAGTTGAGGGGCGTTCAGTAGAAAATTCTCGTAATCCTTTTTCACGCCTACAGCCACTGGTCTCACCCGAGAAGGGATAGACGTGCTCTATGTAGGGCGAGGATCGAAAGGGAGCAGAAATAGAGTTAGGAAGCAAACCCTAATCTCCCAAACGAGTCAGCTACGTTTCCCGCTAGACCACAGCAGCTCATAACATCAGAGGCCCTCAAACGGTCAGATGGTGTAGATCCGCTATGCATGGAACCTGACATCTGAATACACGGGACCTTAGGTGCTATCACACAAGCGTTGTCATGGCGCCATTGGTGAGAGTGCTCTAAACTGTTGTCACAGAGACCAAGTACAGGGGAAGCTGGTGGCGGCGCCGTGCTAATCACTGAAGATGCTGCCCGGCGTTTTAATCTACCTGAGCGAGTGGGTAGAGAGGCTGGAATAGTTACGTCTATAACATCCCGGGAAGCCTCGGTAGCTCGCGAAAAGGCCATATATTTACATTCTCCACTCGCAAAGTGGAGGGTACATGATCACATAGACCTGACCAAGTCCCTACAATCTACAGTGCAAATGTGAAAGGAGTCTCACTCACAGACGCTACTGCTCATATCCAAAGGAACCACACGATGGAGAGGCAGTCGCATAAGTATCTGTTGAATAAGTGCTAACCAAAGGAGGCAAACTGACCCTAACTGAAGGCAAAGGGTTGTTCACAGACTCAGACACCTCCTGAGAATGTACAGAAGCACAACTTACACAATAAGAGTAGCGTTCTGAAGAAACTTTATTCAAAATTGTAGGTGAAGGGGCTGAATTGGCGACGCTGCACGATCTATCCAACACAACCTGAGAATGAGGCGTGGGGGCGGGGTAAGCAGTGTTGCAGTACCCAGCCGACTCCACGCCTAGTCACATTAGTCTAGGCTTCTTAGCAGGACACAGGACGGCGAATCTGGGACCCGGAGTCCGAGAACAAGGTCTCGGGGCGGGCTGAGGCGCAGGAGGAAGAGGATCCCGCCTCTCAGGAAGGTGGCAGGAGCAGTAGATGTAGCCTGACGTCTCTGACAGCGTCTGGCTGATGCTCCAGGATGCTGAGGAGGGTGAGAAGACCGTACCTCGGAGAAAGCAGAAGAGCTGCGTCTAGCGAGGGGAAGATGGCGTCCCAGCTCCTTTTTGTCCACCTCAATCAATAGCCTCTGTGGTAGCCGAAGCTAGAATAGCTGCCATAGATCCAAAAACTGGGCAGAAAGCCTGTCCTTGGGAGAGGGCAAGAGGGGCTTCTTTCCCTGCCAGCCCTACGACAGTAGAAAGTGTGCAGCCAGCGCAGGTTCCAAGGGGGGGACGGAGCGGCTAACAGCGGACTACCTACCCACCACCTTACTGAAAGGAAGGTAAGAACGACCCGGAACGACAGACCAACATTTCATATTAAGTTTACCTCAACTACAAATAGCGTCTATGAACTGATTGGCTTTTACCACTGTCCGTTTTAACAGCTTTTAAACCAGTAATAGGCTTACTAGTTATACAGTATCTACTAACGTCCTAGGAATAGTCATGGGAATTGAACAATTGCTCGCGAGACTGAAGATAAACTTTTCCATGCCAGAAACAGTCGCAATATAACCGTTTTATTTCAGGATTACTATAATGTAGATACTAAAGGTTATAGCTAGTTAAGTTCGTCTATATGGAATAATTCATAATGCATTCATTGTTTTGACTGTGAGGAGATATGAACGCGGGAACAATAGTTTGCAGGTCTGCTTATCTAACCACTACGCAATTTAACAAGGGGTACTCAGTCAGTCAGTCATTCACTCACTCAGTAAGAGACATTCGCTCTTCTTGGCGGGCTCCGCTTGCGCAGTCCGGCAAAAATACAGGCACACATAGATAATCAATGTTTTCAAAAGATATGTCAATATATAATACTTCCTTATGGGTGGCACTTCTCTCTCTGAGCTAATTTATCCAAACACTGAAAGCTGATTTCTTTCCGGCAGGCTTCTTTCTCTCAAGTCCTGAGGTGTGGCCAGTGATGACGTTGCCAAGCAAACACATGCCCACATGTTCCAGGAACTCGGACTCTGTGCACTATGACCTGTGTACCTTCCTAAAGATAGACAGTGCATTTATTTATTTTTTGCTCTAGTCTGCCCACTCTCTCTACAATATGTTGTCTTGTCTGTCATATCCCAGTCTCCTCGAAAGCAGAGGAGTAAAGTGGGGCCAAGGGTAGGTTCTCCATAGTAACATTTATAGTGCTGTTCACCTGACAACGTGCAGCACTGTCCTGTTAAGTGTTTCCCCGGCCTTCTCATATTTGATTGTTTTGCAGTGCTATTTCAGAATATTTCACCGTGTGGGTCTTGGAGAGCCACTTCTACATGACCTGTAGTATAAGAGCAGGAGCCCACTTATTTGATCCTGTTGTAAACCTACTGTCTTTGTAAAAAGACAATAAGACCTTCCTGCCCTGGTCTTCTGTGTTGGAGAACAATACAGCCTGTCTTGGTGGACAAATTAGTGTTTGGTCCTTTAGAGGCACATCAGCACTTCCTCACCCAGCCTACCTGCCCCCCCACACACACACACACAAGTATTACAGTAGGAAACAATATTCCTTTTATATACCATACAGTAGCCCTATTTCTTTCATAACCCTTAATAGCTTGAGTCACTTTGGAACTACAATAGTCCAATGGTTTTGTTGCCATAGAGACTGCTGAACAGATGCTGAGCACCTTCAATAGGACCTTCAGGCTGAAGTGGGTTTCAGTGGCCTTCCGCAGTATGCACTTTCAGTTCTCTGAATATTTTTGGAGAGATAATGCACAATATATGTGTTGATACTTTAATACTAATGCACCTATAAAACGTCCATGCAGTAATTCATTTTTATTTTTTTGTGGCGACCATTAGCAAAGCGGCACATATTATCATTAATATTTTAAATGGAAGCAAAACAGAAAAAAAAAGTTCTCTGTAAAACGACATCTGTGGTTTCCTGTTTGAAAGAAGATGGGGTGAGGGTTTCAAAGGTGACGTAATTTCATGACTGGCTTCACCTCCAACTCGGACTCTGTACCTTTATTTCTTGGATGGAATTGTAAAATTGCATTTTAGATACACTGAAATGTAAAGCACATTCTACGAAAACACATTTCCATCCCAGACTGGATATGTAAGCCTACCTGTTAGGAAATGTTTCAGCTTTGAAGTGATAATTTTTCTTAAATGTTTACTGTTTAACCAATTCATGTTGATGTTTGTGAAGAAGCAAAGAAAGACCCAGCCCAAATCCTTTGGGATCCACCCTTGTTCTTTGCACAATATGCTCCAGTTTGGACTTGGTTAATCACAGACTAAGTGGGTTGTATCCATGGATGCAGAAGGACACTAATGGCACAATACTGAAGTCTTTAGCAAAAGCACACAATGTTTTAGAAGGGGTATAAGGTCCAAGACATGCTGGTAAGTCCTTGGGTCTCATTTTCTATTTACCTTTAGAAGCACATAATCCTAGAGATACAGCATCTTTATTTAATCATTCTCTTGGTTCAGGAATAAGCTTACACATGAGGAAATACATATTTACCCCCAGAAAATCGTATCAACCCCTTCAAAACATTAATTACAATCCATATGAAAATCCACATTTCCTTTTGTTGCAGGATAATGTCCCTGCATTAGCAAACTCTCAAAAGAGAGTAAAAGAGAAGTAAAAGAGAAGAGTATTTTCTTTGGGGAAAGAAAACATTATTTTCCTCTTTCAACACATTATGTAGCACTAACAGTACTCATAACGCTTCCCATCTCTCCGAAAATTCCCTTTCTCTCTGTTTCCATTGTCTGCTGTACTTTAGTGTAGCTAAAGACATATGATGTAATTGTTTTTTGCGTGTACTATAGCAGGATATCCGATGACATAGAGCAGTAACTATTCGGATTGTAGGTGATTTTTCAATAAGGCAGCTGTGTGGTGTAGAATCTGAGCATTAACAATTACAATATGAATGTACGTTTCATTGGAAGTGAATGTGCCTAGATAATGAGAACAACAGAAACCTCTCTGTTTAGATTATCTCTCAGTAGGTAGTGCTCTAATGACAGGAATGTTTACGATGGCCATATGGCATGGGGGTTGACTTCTAAAAAGTTAGAAACGCCCTTAATGTATAGGCTAGCTGGTAATCAACATTACAGTGAGAAGAGATTGACTGAGATGAGATTGAGGTTGTGTAAGGAAGACCAGGTCCTTAACCTCATGAACAAGACTTTCTAATGCTGCAATAAATAATATACTTTCTCTCTCCCTTGACAAACGGGTATGCTAATTATTACAACCACTATACGAAACGGCCGATTTCTAACAGTGGCTTAAAAATGACTTTAATGTATACTGAAACAATGCATGCTGTATTGAGTATTTCCATCTATGTATCACATGATTTTGCATAATTCAGCAACAAAGGCCTTTACCATCCTACTGGCCATCTTCTCCACCTTGCTCAACTAATGTTGTTAAAATTTCGATTTATTTCTGTCACTCTGACCTAGGTCTCGTCGAGACAAGACATTCACACCTGGAAGTCTAGGAATGGTGTCAATGCTCTTTCTCAGAAAGCTTTTAATATCATCAGATATGTATTTTTGTCCCTTCATGTCACATATTACTCAAAGGAATAACACATATACAGATATTTTGCAGCAATGATATGCAGCGATAAATAATAATTCCGGTTAGCGGCAACCATGGGTTTAGCTAACGACATTGACGTCAGCAACAGTCAACGTGTTTAGAGAGTTGCTGCAAAAGATACTTTTTTTGTCTATAATCCATACAGTAACTATCAACATATCAAGGTCAGGTCTATCAATCCCCTGTCCAATAATATTGTTTCAGAGGTTGCCTTGCTAGTTACAGTTGTGCTCATAAGTTTGCATACCCTGGCAGAAAGTCCAAGAGCATCCCATATGCAGGTTTCGTGCAGAAGATGCAAATTGTCTGCAAGTATGTTCTGATAACATGCTGCGTTAATCTTGCCATCACTTTTTACAATATTCACATGCCTTTAGAGCTCACACCCCCCAAAACATCAGTGAGCCACTACCATGCTTCACAGTGGGAATGGTATTCTGTTCACTATAAGCCTTGTTGACCCCTCTCCAAACATAGCGCTTATGGTTGTGACCATAAAGCTCTATTTTGGTCTCGTTACTCCAAATTACAGTGTGGCAGAAGCTGTGAGGCATATCAAAGTGTTGTTGGGCATATTGTAACCAGGCTTTTTTGTGGCATTGGCAGTAAAGGCATCTTTCTGGCAACTCGACCATGCAGCTCATTTTTGTTCAAGTACCGTCGTATTGTGCTCATTGAAATAACCACACTGTTTCTTTCCAGAGCAGCCTGTATTTCTCCTGAGGTTACATGTGGGCTTATCTTTGTATCCCGAACAATTATTCTGACTGTTTGGCTGAAATCTTTCTTGATCTACCTGACCTTGGCTTGGTATCAAGAGATCCCCGAATTTTCCACTTCTTAATAATTGATTGGCATTTGCAAGGCTTTGGATATCTTTTTATCTTCATAAAGTTCCATTACCTTGTCTTGGGCAGACCTTTCCATGTTGGGAAAAAACGAGTCAAGTTAATATCAAAGTTTTTTGCAGTAATTTTGTTAATGTTGATGCCTGACATCCATTCATGTAACTAGTGGTTTTGCATGAACAATAAGCTAAGTAATATACATTATTCAAAAGATAATATACATAATCCAATGTGTTAATATGATTACAGTGCGGTAACCATTATTAAAAGGTAGACTGGCTACTTAGACTGGCGTTTTCAAATAGGTGTGACAGATACAGAATGTATGGTCGCATTTGGGGTTGATATAGAATTTTGAAGGACACTTTTATATTGAAGGACACTTACTACGGTTGGCCTATAGGGGGCAGTTTGACATGGTCGTGTTGCATTGGGACTGTTAACGATCAAAATACTTGCACGTTCTTGCAACTCTTCAATGAAAACCCATGTCTTTCTCATCATTTATCCTGTTTCCTTGGTTGGTGAAGTACAAAAGTACACTGAACCTTTCGATACAGTCTGATAACTTGCCTGTTAAAGTGTATGTAGAGGGTTGGAAAAGCGTGGTAATTGTATAACTATGACAGAGACCCATGTCTATGTAAAATTTTGTGACGGTGGTGCATTCCTTTGGAAAAAACAAATTTGTTACTGTAATGTACTGAATTGTTTTTTTTCGAATACAACACTCCTGACAATATCCCTAGGATTAATATAATTGAATTTTGTAACTGTATTGTTTAGGAACTTTGCAATCGTTGCACTGTAAGAGTTAGCGATTAGCTAGTTCCTTGTTCCTTGTTGTTTGCTGGCTTCGGTTGGTTATTAGCTGGCTCCAGTTAGTTGTATGCTAGCTCCAGTTAATGTCGATGTGATTATATTATGAATAGTTTATATTACTTGGGCTATTGTTCATGCAAAGAACTAGGTACTGTACATGAATGGATGTCCTGTATCAACCTTAACAAATTACAGTACTAACTGTGTTCTTGCAAGAAACAACATGAGTTTGTCATGTGTCAACATGAACAAATGACACTACACTCTACTTTTTAATGCATTTGTAAACCATTAATAAAGTAAGGGTTATCACTGTTAACCATTTGTTCATGTCTTGTTCATCAATGTTCACTCAAGGTAACTACTGCATTTGTTAATGGTTGTTTATGTACCCTTATTGGAAAGTGTTACCAAAGTATGATAGTTGAAGGAAATTATTTGTTAAAGGAAATGTATTGCTTTTGTTAAGGTATTTAAAATCATTTGACAGACTTAATTACATATTTTTGGCAGTATTTGAGAAACTTAATGACAAGTCCAAATTGTACCACTGTACTTGAGGTCAAGAAAAATATTCATGACACTGTTACGAATGCATTTGACAGTGTTATAACACATCATGGCATCTTTATGACAAGTCCAAATTGTACCACTTTACTTGAGGTCAAGAAAAATATTCATGACACAATTATAATGGTCTCATCACAACCAATGTGAAAACCAACCACATATGACAGTTGTATTTAATGCTAACACATAAAGCTAAATAGTTTCTTCAAGTTTGATAATCAGGCCTGCTATGACATGTTTATGACAGGTAATGTTTTGACTAACTCCGCCACAGCAGGGTTTGGCGTGTGCTCCGTAGACGACTAGAAGGCCCTGCAACAGGTGGTGGAAACCGCCCAGCACATCACTGGTACCCAGCTCCCGGCCATCGTAGACCTCCAGCACAAGCGATGTCTGCACAGGGTGTGGCATCATCAGGGACCCTTCACATCCATGCCACAAACTGCCCCCTTTCCATCAGGCAGGTTGTACAGATCTCTTCGTTCCCGCACAAGCAGGCTCAGGAACACTTTCTTTCCATCTGCTGCAACCCTGCTGAACTCTGTGACCCATCACTAACCATATCCACCCTTTGTACTACTGGACTCTGACACTGCCTTGCAAAGTCTGAAGTTGTCAGTTGTTACAGGAACATGTCTACCTCGGGAACCTCATTGCTGCTATCCCTGCATTTCAGTTGCACATGCTACCCTACTCCTTCACTTTCATTGTACTGTACTTGTTCAATTACAATAAAGTTGAATCTAATCTAATGTTGTCGTGGTTAATGTTAAGTTGTCATAACAAAGACATTGCAGGATATTTTGTCTTAGTTAATGTCAAGTTGTCATAACAAAGACATCCCAAACAATGTCAACCATGCATAAAAAATGACATAATCAACCGAATGACATCTAATGACCACATTTATAAACGTTCATAATGATTCTTACATGTGTAATATCATGTCACTCATATGCACAACCCCTTCAAATAAAGTTTTACCAAACATTTTTGCAATTAAGTTAGCACCGCTGAAAGCTGTTGTATTGATGAAAGAAGTAATGAAGCAGGCCTTTAGACTAGGAGAGTATTTTGAGCATCAGCAATTACAGGCCAATTTGACCAGAAACAAATACGTTTCTTCTGAATGTCATCAGTCTATTTTTGTTCTGAGAAATGAAGGCTATTCCGTATGAGAAATGTCCAAGAAAATGAAGATCTTGTAAAACTCTGTGTACTACTCCCTTCACAGAACAGCACAAACTGGCTATAGCCAGAATAGAAAGAGGAGAGGGAGGCCCTGGTGCACTACTAAGCAAGCGGACAAATACATTAGAGTGTCTAGTTTGAGGAACAGACACCTCACAGGTCCTCAACTGGTAGCTTAATTAATTAGTACCCACAAAACGCAGGTCTCAACATCAACGGTAAAGAGGCGACTCCGAGATGCTGGGCAGAGTTGCAAAGAAAAAGCCATATCTTAGACTTGCTAATCAAAAGAACAGACCCTGGATGGACAAAGATTGAAAAAATGGACAGACAAATCAGACAGACAAAGTTTGAGGTGCTCGGATCACAAAGAAGAACATTTGTGAGACGCAAACCTAATGAAATGATGCTGGAAGGGTGCTTAACACCATCTGTCAAGCATGGTGGAGGCAACGTGATAGTCTGGGGGTGCTTTGGTGATGGTAAAGTTGGAGATTTGTACAGGGTAAAAGGGATCTTGAAGAAGGAAGACTATCACTCCATTTTCCAATGCCATGCAATACCCTATGGACAGTGCTTGATTGGAGCCCATTTCATCATACAAGAGGGCAATAACCCAAAGTACCGCTCCAAACTGTGCAAGAACAATTTAGGGAAGAAGCAGTAAGCCAGTATTCTGTCTATAATGGAGTAGCCAGCACAGTCACCAGATCTCAAACCCATTGATCTGTTTGGGGAGCAGCTTGACTGTATGGTACATAAGAAGTTCGCATCAAGCCTATCCAACTTGTGGGAGGTGCTTCAGGAAGCATGAGGTGAAATCTCTTCAGAATCCCTCAACAAATTGACAACTAGAATGTCAAAGGTCTTTCAGTGACCCCAAACTTTTGAAGTGTTGTGTATATGTGCATAATGTGTATGTGCTTCACGATAAGCCGATAAGCTGAATCAGTGTTTATGCAAGCCTCTCTTTTTCTTTTGTGTTATTCCCATTTCATCTGAACCTGTTCAATAATAAATACCTTTTGACTACAAATGAGAGATTAGTTTGACTCTTAAATTACATACAGCAATGTAGATTGGATTACATTTGTGTTGGATAAAATTCCCTACAATACATAACTGTACTTACAACTCTCAGCGTTCCAAAAACAATTTTATGTCAGTGTATCATCCCTTTCAATCCCATCTGGGGTTAGACCTTAAAGGCACACCGCCATCATTAATTACTTTAAAGAGACAGTACAACACTGGTTACTCATGTCAACAGTAGTGATGTTTGTTAAATAGAATTAAAATAATTTGTTTAATGTACTTTCAGTTAATCTGCAAACTGAGGCATGACATGCACCCAACAAATACTGAGCCAGCAACGTAAAAAAAAAAATTTTTTGTTCCTGAGCAAAGCTTTTAACCCTAATTGCTCCCTGGTTGTATTTAACTCGGTAAAATGAAGATCATAAATAAATATATATGTTTAAATACATGTAGGACAAATCATTTCCTCATCCCTACCAAGATCTATAGCTAAATAATGTGGTAATTTACGAAATGGAGAATTGTAAACTGCTATGTATTACCCTAGATAGCAAACAGATTGTAACGAGGACTCGCGTGGAAGACGCACGCCCTCCCCCCCGGGGTGGTGTTCGGCGTGCTTCATCGCCGGCCTTCTATTCACGCTGCTCCTCCTCCCACGGCACTGTCATGTCTTGTTATTGCACGCACCTGGTGTCCATTCCCTCATTAGTACAAGCTACGTTAACCGCCTCCCTGCGTTTGGCTCAAAACTTCCACACACATCCTTGTGACACAGATATTGAAAACAGATTAAAATTTTATATTTCTGGTGATACAGGTGCTTTGCTTTATTGACATCCCAGTTCACATAACTAGGCCTACAAGCCCTTGTTATGTCACACCTGGACTGTCAAACTGTTTGGTCAGTTGACAATTTACAGTTTTCAAAATATGTGTTGAAATTTCAAAACAATTGAATGAATTTCCACACTAAAAAAGGCTTTAATACAATAATCCAGTAATACCATACAAGGATTGTCCAGACTTTCATCGAACTTGAACATACAAAACACAGACACATACATGTATGCATTGTTTGAATGGTATCCAGATGTGAAGTGACAAAGTTGTCAAGGTAAGCAGATATGGACTACAAAAAACAGTAATTTTGTCAAGAGAGTGCTACAGCGGCTCTATTGCCTATTAAAATACGGGTTTGCATCAAACTCCACATATACAAATACTGCACCATCAAACGCATGGAGCCAAAACATTATGACCACCTAATATGCTGTTGGTCCTCCACGTGCCGCTAAAACAGCACCGTCCCACTGAGGCATGCACTCCTCAAGACCCCTGAAGGTGTTCTGTGGTATCTGGCACCAAAACATTAGCAGCATAACAGATTAATGGCGATATGGTGACAATACTCAATGTTTATATGTAAGCAGATGAGTTTATCGTTAATATATACAATTATATGATGTGATGTCATGGCTGAGCCGTGATAACTAATGAGAACGGCATTTCTACCATACAGGAAGTATCAATATATTTGGTTGTCAAACGTCAACAATCAGAACTAAATAGTTACATTGTATCCAGAATTTTAATAATTGCCGCATGTATAGTTAGGCTGTCCTCAACCAACAGATTGAGGACAGCCCGGTGATGATAAAGAGTGCATTACCATAATGGATTCAGTTACGGACACCCTACCTTAAGGCTGCACAGCGTGAGGGGATTTTTGTTTCATTGTTTTCTTTCATGCTTGAAAGCTGAAGGTAATACCGTCAACTCATCAAAACTGTGATGTACACTCACCTAAAGGATTATTAGGAAAACCATACTAATACTGTGTTTGACCCCTTTCGCATTCAGAACTGCCTTAATTCTACGTGGCATTAATTCAACAAGGTGCTGAAAGCATTCTTTAGAAATGTTGGCCCATATTGATAGGATAGCATCTTGCAGTTGATGGAGATTTGTGGAATGCACATCCAAGGCACGAAGCTCCCATTCCACCACATCCCAAAGATGCTCTATTGGGTTGAGATCTGGTGACTGTGGGGGCCATTTCAGTACAGTGAACTCATTGTCATGTTCAAGAAACCAATTTGAAATGATTCGAGCATTGTGACATGGAAGTAGCCATCAGAGGATGGGTATATGGTGGTCATAAAGGGATGGACATGGTCAGAAACAATGCTCAGGTAGGCCGTGGCATTTAAACGATGCCCAGTTGGCACTAAGGGGCCTAAAGTGTGCCAAGAAAACATCCACTACACCACCAGCACCAGCCTGCACAGTGGTAACAAGGCATGATGGATCCATGTTCTCATTCCGTTTACGCCAAATTTTGACTCTACCATCTGAATGTCTCAAGAGAAATCGAAACTCATCAGACCAGACAACATTTTTCCAGTCTTCAACTGTCCAATTTTGGTGAGCTCGTGCAAATTGTAGCCTCTTTTTCCTATTGATGAGTGGTACCCGGTGGGGTCTTCTGCTGTTGTAACCCATCCGCCTCAAGGTTGTGCGTGTTGTGGCTTCACAAATGCTTTGCTGCATACCTCGGTTGTAACGAGTGGTTATTTCAGTCAAAGTTGCTCTTCTATCAGCTTGAATCAGTCGGCCCATTCTCCTCTGACCTCTAGCATCTGTGACGGTCATTTTATCGATCAGAACTCTTTTAGAAGGAAGTACAGAGACGAAATACTCTTGGCACAAAAGTTAATTTATTAAATAATTTGCAAAGGAGAGAGACACGTCAACCGCTTACACACACATAATCGTCTGAGGAGTCTCTAACTCAATATAGCTCATTCAACCGTATATATCACATAGAAAAAGGGGTGTGGTAAGATGCTGTCCTATGTCAATAAAACACATTCCCTTTGTTCTATCACACAAGTCAAATGCTATCTTCCCCCACCTTATCCTTACTGCCCCCTGTTGTGTATCTTCTCCTATCCTGTCCTAAAACCCATTGATCTGCATCTACCCCCATCCTGCTGGAGCTTCATGTTTACCTCAACACCTCATACTTCCTTTCCCACAGCACAACCAACATTGCTTTTCTCATCTAAACAGTTGCTCAGTCGTTTAATCAGTTAGAAAACATTATTAAAGAAATTTCCACAACACATCAACAAGACATTTTCGCCCACAGGACTGCCGCATACTGGATGTTTTTCCCTTTTCACACCATTCTTTGTAAACCCTAGAAATGGTTGTGCGTAAAAATCCTAGTAACTGAGCAGATTGTGAAATACTCAGACCGGCCCATCTGGCACCAACAACCATGCCACGCTCAAAATTGCTTAAATCACCTTTCTTTCCCATTCTGACATTCAGTTTGGAGTTCAGGAGATTGTCTTGACCAGGACCACACCTCTAAATGCATTGAAGCAACTGCCATGTGATTGGTTGATTAGATAATTGCATTAATGAGAATGATACAAGTCTTGTTAACCAAGCTTAGTAGCCCCCATTTTTCACACAATCTAGTTGACTCTCTTTCGAGCTCTCTGATGCAAACACAGTGCAGTGATGGCGATGTTAAGAGTTATGCAACGTAATGCGTTTTACAATGTTGAATTACGACAGTTGATAAATTTACAAAATACTGGTGAAGTTGGTGATTTTTGTACATTTCTATGCAAGTATTATGGCGGGCTTGGATACTTTGATTGTTAGAACTTCAGACTTTATACACAGGCCTGGTGATCGTCTGCAGATTTAATTGATTGGTGAATCTTTGATATCCCCCGTACATGTGACCATGAGAGCGGATGAATATAATGAACGCACCTTTGGTAATTTACTTGAAAGTGTTATGCAGAGTAATGCTGAGATTTTGATTGATGAATCACTAGAGCTGGTGGTACAAATTGTCAAAAACCGTGAGGATGGTGCCCCGTGACGTAAAGCTCAAACACTGTTGATAGAGTTGATTATGAATAAAAAATAAGGTATTTATATGTGGCTGTGAATAATGATTCTAGGTGTTTTTCTGTTTGTTTGATGGGTATGTTGAACCCGCAGTACACATATCCTGAGGCCCTGGTTAGTGGTCGTGAGTTACATACAGGCGCTGGTTTAGCGTTAGATGATTGTGCAGCATTCACAGATATTGTTCGGTTTGAAGAAATGACAGGGTGTAAAATTGTTGTCTTTCACCGAACACGGGATGGTCATTTTACCAAGTTTCAAAACGTGCTATGGATTTTAAGGATTCTAAAAAAGTCTACTTTCCTTACAAGTTTAACATCAAGGAGAATGAGAACTATGTTGGCCCCCATCCGGAACCGCATTATTAAGGTGTGAATACCATGATGGCTAAAGAAAAAGATTAGTTTTAGCAATGGTATGCAACTGACCCTTTTTTCATGCAGGATGAAATAAAGGCTTACTGTGTGAATGATGTGGTCATCTTGAGAGAGGGTTGTATGCGCTACAGACTCGAGTTCCCGGAGTGTGGTGGTGTTGACCCATTCCGGTTAATTACGATTGCTTCGGCTTGTATGAAAGTCTTTTGCAACAGATTCCTCACAAAGGACACCATTGCATTGGTCCCCTCAGACAACTACAACCGCTGTCAGAAGACATTCTCAAACAGCTCAATCCAGTGGCTTGAATATGTGGCCTCCAAAGAGAATATATCAATACAGCACGCCCTGAAAAAGGGTGAAGTGATAATCGGTGCCGACTACGTTGATGGATATGCTGAACGCAATGGGTTGCGCACAGTCTATGAATTTCTATGTTGTTTCTGGCATGGTCACCCAAAGTGTCATTGTTCAGCAAGCATCAATCCAGTGACAAAGATTCAGTACCGGTTGATGCCCCAGCAACGGTTGACAAAGCTAGAGGCTTTAAAAGAACAACACAACGTACATGTTCAGTACATATGGGAGTGTGAGTGGAATCAGCTTAAAAACACATCTGTAGATGTCAAAGCTTTCTTGAAGACCTTTGATGATCCAGAACACATTGACCCTCGGGATGCTTTTTTTGGCGGTCGTACTAATGCAATCCATCTGAAGTTTACGGCTTGAGAAGGGGAAACTATTCAGTATAACGATGTCTGTAGTCTTTCTGTAACTAGACAAAGACATCTGATTGGGCGTCCAGACATAATCTTTTGAGATTTCAAATTGCTAGACACCTACTTTGGTATTGTTAAGGCCACTGTTTAACCACACATGGTCGGCGGTAAGCTGTTCTTTCCCTTGTGTAGATTATGTGCAGAGTCTGAAAACCAAGTAACTGATTGTTCACATACTGATTCAGAAAGATCTTTAAATGGTACCTGGGTTTCTATTGAGCTGGTTAAGGCTTTTGAGAAAGGTTATCGCATATTGAAAATATTTGAAGTCTGGGATTTCACCAGGACATCAGATTATCTTTTTGCAGATTACATGAAAACATTCCTGAAGCACAAGCAGGACGCTAGCGGCTTCCAGCCATCTGTGGTTGACGATGAGGCTAAAGATCAGTATATCTGTGAATATCATGAAAAGGACGGGTGTGCAGCTTGACAAGGAAAACATTGTTGTAAACAGTACTAGGCGATCTTTGGCTAAATTGGCAATGAATAGTCTTTGGGGTAAAATGGGTGAGCGGACTAACCTTATGAACACAATGCTAATTACAGATCTGGAGGAGTTTAGCCACTACCTTTTTTCCAGTGAAATAGAAGTTGGTTATTTCTCTTTCATCTCAGACACAGTTGCAATGGTACATTGGCGTTACACATAACAGACATCAATCAAATCACGTAACGGCAACATTTTTATTGCCACATTCACAACTGCTTATGCTAGACTCAAGTTGTATTCACTCTTGGAGAAGTTGGATTGATTCAGTGATCTTTGTCACACGCCATGGGGATTGGGTGCCCCCACTGGGGCCATTCTTGGGTGACTTGACCGATGAGTTACCGGATGGTGACAGCATCGCTCAATTTGTTAGTGGCGGGCCAAAGACATACAGTTACAAAACCGTTAAAGGTCTGACCTCTCTCAAAACAAAAGGCATTACGCTCAACAGCTACAACACAACCATTGTTAACTGGGAGACACTAACACGACTGGTTGATAACTTTGTATGGGGCGATGGTGGTGATGATTATCACGTCCTTGCTAATGCAGACACAATTTCTAGAGATAAAAGAACCTTCACCAAGTAATGTCTAATTGTTTCAGAGTTGGGTACAACAAGCGTTTACTGCTCCCTGATTACAGGACCAGGCCTTTACCTGTACTGCACCACATTCTCGGATGGATAGCGGTTTTGACCCGCAACTTCAACACCCATTCAGCTGTGTCATTAGTGGCCCCAGTAACTTGGGTAAAACATATTTTGTGAAGATGTTGTTGGATAATGCTGACGTTGTTTTCTCCAAAGAAATTCAAAATATCATGTGGGTTTATTCATGTTGGCAACCGCTGTATGACGAAATGTTGAAGTTGAGAGATTACTTTTATAGAAGTTCTACCAACATCGCTGTGTGATGACAATCTGCTACCGTTTCAGAAAAACACCCTTTTAATTATTGATGATTTAATGAAAAGTGCATCAGAGAGTTTGGAGATGGAGAGAGTTTTCACACAATATTCACCATAACCTGAGTGCAATTTACCTTGTGCAAAACATTTTTGTTAATGGCAAATCTAGTAGAACTATTAACTTGAACACAAACTACCTCATCTTGTTTAAAAACCCCTGCGACAATCAGCAGATTAGCATTTTAGGCAGACAGATATACCCCAGTCTTTCTCGATACTTCATGGAGAGTTTTAAAGATGCAACACATCCGCCTTTTGGTTATTTACTTTTTGAATTCAAAGCTACAACACCAGAAGACTATCGCCTGAGAACGGGGTTATTTTCAGGGGATCAGCCTGTTGTGTACGTTCCTAAGAAGGTTTGATCATGTCTAAACGCATTCGTAGAAATTTACCACTTTTGAAGATGATATTTAAGGCACTGGCAAGTCAATGAAAAGTTATTTTAGAATTAGCCTCCACCGACCTCATTCTATCACTGAAATAGCGCTTAATCTAAGGTGCGGAAATATACCCTTAACAGAATCGCAGCTCCGAAAAGTAAAGAGATCACACCACAGCCCCATCAACTGGTTTTCAACCAACCAAAGCTTTCTTTGAAACCCCTACCACGGACCCCACAAAATGGCTTCCATTTTAATGAGTTTTTATTTTATGCTTTTTTTATCATTGGTGATTAATTGTTAAAGTGTATGTTTTACCTTGAATAAATGTTGCATGAAAAATACTATGTAAACATTGATGTGGTTTTACAAATTGTTTCATTTTTGAATAATAAAGTTGACATACACATGATTTGCTTTTCTATTTCTTCAACAACCATGAAACAAATTAAACGATTCACAAGATTGAGCTTGTTGTATGTAATTAAACATTTGCTTATCACGCTTACTCTGGTACATCTTAGCTACAAACTTTGAGACTAGGGCATAATTTTCTCGTAAATAATCAACATAAAAAGACATAGCATCTTTATAACTCAGACCTTTTGATAGAGAAAGAACACACAATGTTGTCCACCTGTGGTTGAAACCATGTTCTGTACTTGTTTTGAACTGTATTCCACATTCTCACAGGTTTACATTGATTGACTTGGGAAAATATGTAAAATCCGGGGGGTTTCCAAAACTGTTATAAAACCTTCCAATGCCATCGTCCGTTATGTTAATAGCCAGCCAGTGCTCCCCGGGTTGAATGCTTGGGTGTGTATTAACAATCATCGTTTATGCAACATCTCGGACTGGTCCCCTAGGTAGTTGGTCGCTTGCCAGGACACCATAGAAATGGATCCTAGATAAAAATTAGTTCACCACACCGGTCAACTCTACGGTATTCATTTCTTCACCGTTTTCGTAATAGTAAAAACTGTCATTGTCCACCAATCTGATGACAATACATTTTGGCAGAGGTCCTGGTTGCAAACGCGACCCCCAGCCAGTAAAATAAATGTCTTCATACTGTGGTAGATTGCAGGGAGAGGTGAGGGGAGTGGTAATTGAAGGAAGGTATCTTGCGGCTCGTTGGCTCCACCCCCAAGCCTTATATGGACTTCCTCTTCCAACACGGAGAGGCTGGGATTAATTGGGTGATTTGGTTTTGGAGGGAAAAAGGGAAGCAGGTGGTTTTGAAGGGGAAGAGAGGACAGAGAATGGGAGAGGAGAGAAGACAAGACGGAGTGGGACAGCGTGTGGAGAGTAGTGAAGAGAATATTGAACTAAACTGTGTGACTAAGTGGTGTGACCTGGACTGGCTGACTAACCCCCTGTGTACCGAACTGTTTTGGATGAGGACCTGTTTGTGGATTGCCTGTGGACTACCTATGGATAGAAGACTATGAGAACGGATTGTGGACCATGAAGCAATGGACAGTGAAGTAGTGGCAAAATCTCCTCCTACGCTGTGAATTATCCTTAATTAACTTTCCAACTGTGTTCAACTGTACTCCTAGTGCCGGCTTGTGTTATTGAACTGGTGACATGGAAGCCCTCACCCCTGGGCTTGCCACAATACATTGGTTGAGAGAAGCGCTTGAGCGTGTCCAAGTTTCACAGATTTTACTTAAATACAGATCTCCTGGGGGGTTTTCAAGATGGCGGCTTGAAGGGAGGTTGTGTGTAGTTGAGCGGTAGTGCTCCTTGATAAGTTTCCCTTCATTATAACTCGAATATTGTCATTTTAGCACGCTCATGTCTTGTACCTGCCATTATGAGTATAAATAACTACTTTTTGAGGCAGACAGAGAACATGCCACGTAAGAAAACGCCTATTGTTAACAGCTCTGACGAGGCCGACGAGCGAGCCGACGTTGCTAATGCGAGCTCGTCCGGGTCCCCGCTCTCTGACGCGGTTGCGGAGATTACAGCTAATATCTCTAAGCTTATTGATGAAAAAATTGATCCGATATCACAGCTGTTACAACTGCATCGTTCTGAACTAGACGAGCATAGTAAGCGGATCAATGAAGCGGAGACGAGGATTTCTGTAATGGAGGACGAGGTAACTCCGATCAAGGCCAAACTGCAGTCCCTTGAGAAACTCGTACATGACATGGGCGAACGGGCTGACGACCTTGAAAACAGAGGAAGGAGGAAGAATATCCGCATTGTTGGATTACCTGAGGGCGTGGAGGGTGACAACCCAACACGGTTTTTTGAATCATGGCTCCCTAAGACTCTCTGTATTGCCTCGAAAGCGGGTCGTATAAAGCTAGAAAGAGCTCATCGATCACTCGCTCCTAAACCTTCTTCTACGCAGAGACCGCGACCCATCTTGGTGAGGTTCCACAACTTCCAAGACAAACAGCGAGTGTTAAATGCCGCGCGGGAGCTGGGGATCAAAGGCTCCCCTTTGAAATTTGGAGACAACACGATTATGTTTTTTCAAGATTTTTCTGCATCTGTCCTTCGCAAACGCAGGATGTTTGACGAAGTTAAGAAACGGCTAAAATCCTTCGGTGCGGAATACAGGCAGATTTACCCTGCTCTACTCAAAGTGAACATCCGTGGCTCGGTGAAGGTGTTTCAAGAACCGGCTGCAGTGGAGGCGTTCCTAGATTCGCTGGAAGCGGAGCCTGTCGGTGATACCTGACTGCCTGGTGTGCGCTGTGTACGCTCTTCAAGTGATCATACGCTGGTGCGGGTTTGGACATTGAGCATTTGATTATGGGATTGAAACGCGTGCTTATTGAAGTGCTTATCAAGTTCTACGGTCATTAATGGTGCAAGGCACTACCGCTCGACGTTCTGGTGGTGGACTATCTTTTGTTTCCTTTTGTCGTTCGGAGGCCTCTTTCACTGGGACTCACGTTATGCAACGGGAGGTAAAGTGTGTAATTTCGTTAATGTTCAATATTACCTGTTCAAGTTTTCTTTGTATTTTTTTTTTTTTTTGGCTGCCACTTACACCATTCAAATTGTACATTTGGTCTACATTATGTATGATATACAATTGGAGTGATGAAGCTTAAAGTGTGTACGTGGAATGTTAATGGTATCCATACGCCTATTAAGAGAAGGAAAGTTTTAATCTTTTTAAAAAAGGAGGGGGTACAATTCGCCTTATTGCAGGAAACCCATTTAAATGATCAGGAACATGTTGAGCTATCACAGAGGGGGTTTGGCCAGGTCTTTTTTTCATCTTTCACTTCTAGGAGCAGAGGCGTAGTTATTTTAGTTAAGAAAGGTATGCCATTCCAATTAGTGGATGTTGTCAAGGACGCAAGAGGGCGCTATTTAATTGTAAAGGGAGTATTATATGGGGAAGAAATAGCTTTTTTGAACATATATTGGCCCCCTGGCCATCCAAGTGATTTTCTGATTACAGCGTTTGCCAAATTAGCAGAGTGGGGAGTTAAAACACTGTTTATTGGGGGAGATTTTAATTGTCATTTATGTCCCATTATAGATAAATTCCCAACAGGTAAATCATTATCAACCCAGGCTAAAACTGTTAGGGCTCTCTGTGAAGATTTTGATTATGTAGATATCTGGAGAGCCTGCCACCCTGCAGAACAGGAGTATACCTTCTTTTCTAAAGTCCATAGCAGTTATTCTAGGATAGATTATTTATTTTCTCCAAAAAACATGCTACAGCATATAATGTCTTGCCATATAGGTAATATAGCTATATCCGACCATGCAGCAGTTTTTGCTGAATACTCCTTTGGGAACCAAAATATTACATCTAATATCTGGAGATTTCAACCATTCATTTTATCTGATAATAATTTTATATCATATTTTACAGAGGAGTTTAACTCTTTCATGACCATTAACTCTGCCTCAACGGAAGATTCATCTTTGCTATGGGAAACAGCCAAAGCTTTTTCTAGAGGTCTTATAATAGCATATACACTAAGTAAAAGACGCAGACAAGTCCAACAAAAAGAGATCCTAGAATCAAAGCTTAAGGATGCTGAGAGATGTTAAAAAAACCAACCCCTGGTAAAATGAAGGAAATTTCAGCACTTAGATCTGCTTTAGATTCTCTTTTGACAAAGCAAGCAGAAATGAAGATTCGCTTCGCCAAACAGAAACTATACGAGCATGGGGATAAGGTGGGGAAATATTTAGCATTCTTAGCAAGGAAAAAATCTGACTCTCAATCTATTCTGTCCATTGTGGATAGTAGCGGTAAAAGTTTTTTTGACAGTTTATCTATTAATAATACATTTAAAGAATGGTTCGAGAATTTATATAGGTCAGAATTAGAATTCAACACAATCCACAGAGCATTTCTTCTCCACCCTCAATCTACCCAGTCTATCAGAAAATCAGGCCGCTTCCCTAAATACTCCTATATCTAAAAAGGAAGTTCTAGATGCCATAAAAAGTTTGCAACCTGGGAAAGCACCTGGCCCAGATGGGCTTAGTACTGAATTTTATAAAGAATTTAGAGATTTATTAGTTGACCCTTTACTGAACATGCTCAATGAATCGTTTGTGAAAGGCCATTTGCCACGATCCATGAGAGAGGCAAATATATCTTTAATTTTGAAAAAAAGTAAACAAGTGGAAGACTGTTCGTCATACCGACCTATTTCATTACTTAATGTTGATCTAAAGATTCTTTCTAAAATATTAGCAACCCGTTTAGAACGCCTTCTCCCCACTCTAATAAAGGATGACCAAACAGGCTTTATTGTTGGACGCAACTCTGTCAATAACATGCGCCGCCTGTTGAATGTGATACAGTTTGCTAAGCAGCAGTCAGTAGATGGTCTTGTGATTTCGCTAGATGCGGAGAAGGCTTTTGATCGCATTGAATGGCCCTACTTATTTCATACGTTGCGTAAATTCGGTCTCGGTGAGCACTTCATTAGGTGGATCAAATTATTATATAATGAACCTCTTAGTGCGGTGCTGACTAATGGATGCCGCTCCTCTGTATTCAGGGTTGGAAGGGGAACGAGACAAGGCTGCCCCTTATTCCCTCTCTTATTTGCGTTAAAAATTGAACCGTTGGCAGACGCAATAAGAACAAATAATGAAATTCGTGGTTTAACAATTGCAAATAATCAACATAAGATTGCCCTATATGCCGATGATATTTTGATATTCATGATGAATCCCGATACCTCTACTCCAGCTCTTTTAGATACAATTGACAAATTCGGCTTTTTTTCAGGATATAAAATTAACTATGACAAGTCAATGGCAATGCCTATAGGCAGCTTAAAACTAATACCCCAAACATTATCATCCTTCCCGTTTAGATGGGCCCCCGAAGGTTTTATATATTTGGGCATTAATGTTACCCCCTCCTTTGAACAGATGTATAAAGTAAACTTTCCTCCACTTTTTGAACGTATTCGGTTAGATTTAGAAAGGTGGAATGCCCTTCCTGTTTCTTGGTTGGGACGGATCTCCCTCCTGAAGATGAATATTCTTCCAAGATTACTTTACCCCATCCAAATGATTCCAATAAACTTTACCCATAAGATTGTTAAGAATTTGAATGGTTGGTTTAGTTCTTTTATCTGGGCTAAAAAAAAAAGCACATATAAAACTTTCAACTTTAATGCTTCCATCTTCGGTAGGGGGTCTTGACCTTCCAGATATACGGAGATATCAGCTAAGTGTTCACTTGCGCTATATCTCTGACTGGATACATAGAGGGTCTAGTACAGTGTGGTTTGATATTGAAAGCTCACTTAGTAAACTTCCCTTAGTAAATTTGCTTTTTCTTAAAAAGTTGAAGTCCTTGAAAGTTGCTTGTAGTAACCCCATCACAATTAATGCTGTCAAGGCATGGAAAGTTATCAAGCGTCTGGAGGGTCGATCCTTAATTACCTCAACTTTAACTCCTATTTGTGATAACTATGACTTCTTGCCAGGGACTGTAGACCAACGTTTTCAAGTTTGGGCACATAAAGGTCTCAATACTTTACAGGATCTATTTGTGGGGGACACTTTAATGTCATTTGACCAATTAACCACCAAGTACAGTATCCCACGACAGGATTTTTTTCGTTATTTACAGTTGAGAGACTTTGTGAAAAAGGACACTACTTTGCTCACAAATCAAGGCATTTTGGCTGTGGAGAGACAACTTTTTTCACAAATGAACAGTTCTACAAGTTCCTTTTATAAGGTTCTCAAGGACTGTGGATCTTCAAATACGAATTTATTGAGGAGGACATGGGAAAGGACACTTGATGTACAAATCACAGACGACCAATGGGAGGAGGCATGGAAGAATGCAGGGACTTTAAGCATATGTAACAGGGTAAAAGCAATGCAGTTGAAAATCTTGCACAGAGCTCATATTTCTCCTTCGCGGAGGCACAAGTTTAAAGAAGACTGCTTGCCAATGTGCCCGAAATGTAAAACAGAAGAAGGAGATCTTATTCACTGTTTCTGGTCTTGTAGGAAGATTCAGAAGTTTTGGGTCATGGTTGAACAAGAACTTAATACTATATTATCTATTAATATTGGCTACAGTCCAAAACACATGCTGCTTGGAATATACGACGACATGGTTTTAGACGAAAATAAAAGTCACTCTGTAAGTTCCTAACATTCTGTGCAAGGAAATGTATTCTTTTGAACTGGATAGTTGATAAAGCCCCTCCGAAGTCAATGTGGCACAGGGTTATAATAGAATATGTGTCATTAGATTATTTAACCTGTGCGTCTTATAATAAAGTTATCCTATTTTATAGAAGGTGGGACCCATTCCTGACATATATGGGATTGGATATATCCTCTATTCTCATTAGAGGGTTTGTTTGATGAGACTTAAGTTTGTAGCAAATTGGTGCAAGGAAAGAAGAGAGGGGAGGAAGGGGAAAAGGGAGGAAGGGAAAGAAGAAAAAAAAAAAAAGGAAAGTGTAAGATATATTGTCTGTAGTACAATGGTAAGCCAAATATATATATATATATATATATATATATATATATATATATATTTTTTTTTTTTTTTTTTTCTCTTTTCTCTGTTCTGTTTGGTGTACATTTTGGTCTGTTTAAAATGTTTGAAAATTAATAAATATATTTAAAAAAAAATAATAATACAGATCTCCTCAAATTAACTCGTACCAAGAGCTACGTAGTGTGGCTTATCATCCAGTGGGGAGAACAAGTATTTGATACACTGACGATTTTGCAGGTTTTCCCACTTACAAAGCATGTATACGGACTTTCAGCTCCCTCCAAAGATTTTCTATTGGGTTCAGATCTGGAGACTGGCTATGCCACCCCAGGACCTTGAGATGCTTCTTACGGAGCCACTCCTTAGTTGCTCTGGCTGTATGTTTCGGGTCGTTGTCATGCTAGAAGATCCAGCCACGACCCATCTTCAATGCTCTTACTGAGGGAAGGAGGTTGTTGGCCAAGATCTCGCAATACATGGCCCCATCCCTCAATGGCCCACAGCCTCAATACGGTGCAGTCGTCCTGTCCCCTTTGCAGAAAAGCATCCCCACCTCAAATGTTCACAGTTGGGATGGTTTTCTTGGGGTTGTATTCATCCTTCTTCCTCCAAACATAGCGAGTGGAGTTTAGACCAAAAAGCTCTATTTTTGTCTCATCAGACCACATGACCTTCTCCCATTCCTCCTCTCGATCATCCAGATGGCTACTGGCAAACTTCAGACGGGCCTGGACTTGCTTGAGCAGGGGGACCTTGTGTGTGCACTGCAGGATTTTTATCCATGACGGCGTAGTGTGTTACTAATGGTTTTCTTTCAGCCTGTGGTCGCAGCTCTATTCAGGTCATTGACTAGGTCCTACTGTGTAGTTCTGGGCTGATCCCTCATCTTCCTCATGATCATTGATGCCCCACGAGGTGAGACCTTGCATGGAGCCCCAGATCGAGGGAGATTGACCATCATCTTGAACTTCTTCCATTTTCTAATAATTGCGCCAACAGTTGTTGCCTTCTCACAAAGCTGCTTGCCTATTGTCCTGTAGCCCATCCCAGCCTTGTGCATGTCTACAATTTTTATCCCTGATGTCCTAACACAGCTCTCTTGTCTTGGCCATTGTGGAGAGGTTGGAGTCTGTTTGATTGAGTGTGTGGACAGGTGTCTTTTATACAGGTAACGAGTTCAAACAGGTGCAGTTAATACAGGTAATGAGTGGAGAACAGGAGAAATTCTTAAATAAAAACTAACAGGTCTGTGAGAGCCAGAATTCCTACTGGTTGGTAGGTGATCAAATACTTATTTCATGCAATAAAATGCAAATTAATTATTTAAAAATCATACAATGTCATTTTCCTGATTTTTGTGTCTCTGAGTTTTTTGTGTCTCTCAGATATTCTGTCTCTCAGAGTTGAAGTGTACCTATGATAAAAATGACAGACCTCTACATGCTTTGTAAGTGGGAAAACCTGCAAAATCGGCAGTGTATCAAATACTTGTTCTCCCCACTGTACGTCACTGTGACAACTTCTTTTTCCCTGCAATGTGTACAGACCACAACAGCGGGACATGGGGCTCACCTTTTAGAAACATTATATTTTGAAATAATCATACTCCGCCCATACACCATGTGGTTTTATATAACTGTTGAGCTCTGTCACTAGTTTTACTATGCCACTATAATAACCAGTGTTGAGTTCATATTTCCAAGTTTTGTCGTTATTCAAGTCATGTAGTTCAAATGCGTTTTCACCCCATGTAAAAGTCTTCCATCTATGTGGGTATTGAAATTCTATCAAATATACTTCACAGTCACCTTTCAAATCTATACCTTTGGCAAATTTGGTGGTATAGCTCGAACTCGTATTGCTTGGATAGACATGCCTCGATGAGATACTGGGCAGCGTTATGTAGAAGCCACCGTCACCCATGCTGATCGCAGTCAATGTAAATGACGTGATCCTGCAAATCTTGGAGTTTTATCCAATTTCTAGGTCAAGCACTTTTTCCAATGGTATCCAGCTGTTGAATTTATCAGGCCAACCAAACCATTTCACAAGACTCTTTTTCTTCCCTTTCTGTACTTTCTCGTCCAGAACTGCCTCCACTTTAAAAGTTTTCCACACTGTTAGCACTCATGTCAACCAAATCCAGCTGAAATTGTGACTTTATATCATGAACAATAACTCTATTTCTTTGAAAATGTATAGGTACAGGCCTGTGTAGTGTGTATGTATCCTAGGGAACAGCCAGTCATCGGCCATGCCATTTTTGAGGATCTCCCTATTTTTCTCCAAGTACGTTCTTTTCAAACCATCTCTACCCACATAAGCACCAGGGTTTGCCGGGTCGTAGTAAATACTTTTCATAACATGTTCAGACATCGTAGAGCATTCGAGCAATAATGAGAAGTAATACATGTTAAACATAGTTTAATTAGAGTTTTTGAAATTACACACCCAAGATATTCAGAAAGTTACACAAACATTCAGATTGTGTTTGTTTATATACATTTTAACATGAGAACTGAAGTTACCCGGCCTTAGACAACAGACTCTTTGCTTTTTTCGCACCATGACGCCACTGCGTTGCATACAGCATCCTCATTACATTTGTCCATGAATTCATCCCTGTTCTCACTCAGTCTCTGTGTGATGTTCGGTTCCAACTTGAGCTCATGCAGAAAGTTCTCAGCGGCTGGGTGAACATCAGTCATCGGTGCGTGAAAGCCTGATGCGTTCAAAGCCTTGACCAACACATGTTTCAGCCGCGGTGTTAAAACTGTCTCCACAATTTCATCATAATGGGTCTCAAAAAAATTATCAGGCGGATCGAGACATGAATGTCTTGTCTGGCTCGGGTGGTCCACTTCACATCCGATGCATGCTTTGTGTAGAATAGCCCCAACAATGTTTTCCAGAATCAAACCCAATGTTGCTTTGACGATCTTTAAACTTTTGGTGCAAGGTGTTTGTCCATTTTGTGATAACTCTTGTTAGAATTTGAAAGGTATGACAGATTAAGAGGACCTAGCTGATCACAAATCCGGTCAATCCAGTGGTAGTTTCTTGCTGGGTTTGCCGGTGGAATCAAGCTGTCAGGGTCAGGGGTTCCGTAGAAGGCTTCAGCGTTGTCATCCCAGCCATCACACAGCCAGTCCACAGCCTTGGGTCCTTCTATCACCATTTGGTTGTAATCTTGAGACATGTTTCATAAATTCTTCCAACTGCTTAATAGTCACAGGCGGTCTGTCTGTTTTTATGCTGTGTTGAGGACGGTGTTAACGTAAGGCGGGGCTTTAGGGTTTTACGTCAGTCGAACAGTCCGCAGTCGCAGTCACAATTTAACCATCTGACATTTTCTGGAAATAATTCCAATCTAACAGAGTCATCCTCTTTCAGCCCCTCAACAACTTTAAACAGTACATCTACCATAATAAGTGGCCCTTGTTTTGGCCCCAGATAAAGTTCGAAAGGTGCCCCATAATCAGGCATTAAAAACCATTTGATCAGTCACACCAGCCTTAAACTCATGGCCTTCAGGTAATTCATAAAATGCCACCTCCAGTATCTCTGGGTTGAAGATGTATCCACTGATCCGACCATCGTCCGTGCCAACATATCCTGGTGTAGTTGATGGATTCAGGTTAAACTTTGCAACGGTTTCTTCGGGGCTGGCATCTTGATTGCGTTTCTGAGGTCCTTTTGTAATTTCTTACCAAATCGCTGAGCTGCGTTTAAGTTGTTAGCTTTCAATGGTGTTTCAACCAAAACAGTGATCACAAACCTCCATGTTTTGTATTGTGTAGGTAAGTTCACTCAGGCAAGACTGAATAACCATCACCGATGTCTGCGTGGTTTAAATACACAGACCATGCCAATCATCCCATAAAACATGAAAGGTTAACAACCACCGGTTGTAGGACATCTGTTGCACCACTTGGCCGTGGAACCTTGGTACCATTTTGTTGAACACCAAACATCTTACAGCTGACACAACACTTATTTATTGCCTGGGAATTTAACATTCCGGAACCCTAAGGCCCATTTGTTAATCATCAAACATAACCACTTGTTATAACACTGTTTGAGCTAAATGTGAGTAAATAACAGCACGGTTTTACCAGCCATTGTTACGTTACTTGTAGCTAGGCATGCTAATGGTGCGTTCTAAACATGACGTTCTAATCACACCAGTGTGATCGTACGCGCCAAAGGGTTAAAGAAAAACTAACAGGTCTATGAGAGCCGGAATTCTTACTATTTGGTAGGTGATCAAATACTTAAGTAATGCAATAAAATGCAAATTAATTATTTAAAAATCATACAATGTGATTTTCTGGATTTTAGTTTTGTTATCATAGGTACACTTCAGCATGCACTGGGACAGTTTGCAGCCGAGTGTGAAGCGGTGGGGATGAAAATCAGTACCTCCAAATCCGAGGCCATGGTCCTCAGTCGGAAAAGGGTGGCTTGCCCACTTCAGGTTGGTGGAGAGTGCCTGCCTCAACCTCACGCACTAACTCAGGCTCCTTCCCCGCCAGCGAGGTGACATTCCACGTCCCTAGAGCCAGTTTCCGTGTCCAGAGATCGGGTTGTCTAGGCCCCTGCCTTCGACTGCCGCCCGATCCTCTTTGCACCGGCCCCTTATGGTCCCTCCTGTGGGTGGTGAGCCCACGGGAGGGCGGCCCCACGTCACCCGTTCGGGCTGAGCCCGGCCGGGCCCCATGGGGGAAGGCCCGGCCACCAGGCGCTCACATTCGAGCCCCAACCCCGGGCCTGGCTCCGGGGTGGGGCCCCGGCTGCGCCATACCGGGCGACGTCACGGTACTCAAAATTGTATTCTTCAGCATGCACTGGGACGGTTTGCAGCCGAGTGTGAAGCGGTGGGGATGAAAATCAGTACCTCCAAATCCGAGGCCATGGTCCTCAGTCGGAAAAGGGTGGCTTGCCCACTTCAGGTTGGTGGAGAGTGCTTGCCTCAAGTGGAGGAGTTTAAGTATCTAGGGGTCTTGTTCACGAGTGAGGGAAGGATGGAACGGGAGATTGACAGACGGATCGGTGCAGCTTCTGCAGTAATGCAGTCGATGTACCAGTCAATCTACGTTCCTACTCTCACCTATGGTCATGAGCTTTGGGTCATGACCGAAAGGACAAGACCCCGGATACAGGCGGCCGAAATGAGTTTTCTCCGCAGGGTGGCTGGGCGATCCCTTAGAGATAGGGTGAGAAGCTCGGTCACCTGGGAGGAGCTCAGAGTAGAGCCACTGCTCCTCCACATCGAGAGGGGTCAGCTGAGGTGGCTTGGGCATCTTTTTCGGATGCCTCCGGAACGCCTTCCTGGGAAGGTGTTCCGGTCCCGTCCCACCGGGAGGAGACCCCGGGGAAGACCTAGGACACGCTGGAGGGACTATGTCTCCCGGCTGGCCTGGGAACGCCTCGGTGTCCCCCCGGAAGAGCTAGAGGAAGTGTCTGGGGAGAGGGAAGTCTGGGCATCCCTGCTTAGACTGCTGCCCCCGCGACCCGGCCCCGGATAAGCGGAAGAAGATGGATGGATGGATGGTACACTTCAACTGTGAAGTGTACCTATGATAAAAAATTACAGACCTCTACATGCTTTGTAAGTAGGAAAACCTGCAAAATCGGCAGGTTATCAAATATTGTGATTCTGGTTTACAAATTACATTGTGTAATGTGTTGCAAGTACGGTGCTCTCAAATTGTGTATATAGAAAACTTATTGAGGGACTTATTGGGACTTATTGAGCTCCTGTTATCATTCACATTCAAACTCAAATGTCAGGAGGCTGTGGTGACTCAGAAAGACAACAAAGAGAGAATAGGAAATGTAGGTAAGATTTAAAATGGCTAAATAATTGAATATTTGTTGCATGGTTTGTCTGTTTTAGATTAGATTCAACTTCATTGTTATTGAACAAGTACAAGCAGAGTACAACGAAATGCAGCTACCATCTAACCAGAAGTGCAAATAGACGAGGGCAGAAAATGTATTTACAAGTATTAAGTATATGTATATTGCAAGTGGAATGTATAGTTGTGCAATGAAGGCAAATGTAGTACAAATGGCAATTATAAACATGCAATTAAGGCAAATAGAGGAGGGCAGAAAATGTGCAAGTTTTAAGTATAGTATGTTACAAGTGGGATAAATAGTTGTACGGGTACAAATGGCATTCCAAATGTGCAATTGAGGGAAATTGAAGGAGTAAGGTAGCATGTGTCTGTTCATCAATCACATTCAAACTCCTTATAAAAGAGCATTGGGAGACACTGGCGACGACTTTGAATGACATAACAGAGTGAGGTTGCAATGCAAGAAGTGGCAGATTAATTGTGTGTATGTATATGACGTTGTGTATGTATGTGTGTACATACACGCTTTTGTTGGGACCCAGAACTGCACCTGATCATGGACAATAAAAACAAGTTTAAAAAGAGTGTCCACAATCTGATTATTTCATTATTTCTGGTTTGCTCATCACTTCTGGTTTGCTCATCAAACACGGACACATCAATGTTATCATAAATTATAAAGTCACCGGACATGCAGACGTCATTCCTGAAGTCCCGCCCGAACACACGTCTTACAGGATGTCCCACCCTAACACACGTCCCACCCTACAAACCGGATGTCCCGTCCACCTGTCACATCAATCTGGAAGTCCCAGTCATAAATCACCATTCTGACACATTATATCCTACATTTACTACTATCAATGATTCTTGGGATGCCCAACATCCTGTCGCCGGTTTGTGGTTTGTCCCTCCTCAGACCACTGTCAGTAACCACTGGTGATCGAGAGATCCCCACAAGCCTTGCCATTTCAGAGATTATCTGATTCAGTCGTCTGGTCATAACAATATAGACCTTGTCAAAGTCACTCAGGTCTTCACTCCTGCCCATTTCTCCTGCATCCAACAAATTGACTATGAGAACTGATTGTTCACTTAACATCTAATCTATCCAGATCTTGACATTTTTAGGAGATGATCAACTTTGTTAACTTCCCTTGTGAGTGGTCATAATGTTTTGGATCATCAGTGTATATATGAACTGTGTAATATGTTTTGTTTTGTTATTACTTGGTTTTTCCTTTATACTTTTTTAAATAAATGGAAAACAATGTTAAGCTGCCTGGTGCATAACTGTTATCTGTTTTGTGTTTGATGTGTTATATGCCAGTAATCTATTGCATATCCAATAGCTGATGAGGGGCCTAATAAACTAAGCTGAACCTCACCCATGCAGTGTGTATACACTTACCATTGGACACTCATTGTGTCTGTATTGGGGCATTAGATCCCGTAAAAACAGCCTCAGAGACACCTTCCATTTGAAAGCCATTAGACTGCTCAACAGATGAACTATAGTAAACTGACTGACCACACGCACACTCAGCCGACACATGCATTCTTGTCTAATGCACACTTCTTAAATGCTGCATCCCGACTCATTTTAACTAGTCATGAATGCTCATTCTTTGCTACTATGCAACAGCGCTACTACCATACAGTTTAGCCATTCTTATTTTACATCATATTTTTATTAGCATTACTATGTTCTATGGTATTTTTTTTTATTACACATACCATGTGTAACCTGTCCATATAACAAATGCAACTTGTAACTTAAAAATACATCTTTGCTATACCATACCGGGCATAGGCCACTGGGAACACTATTTATTTTCCAACTTGATTTAATTAATATATCTCAGCTCAACACTTTATCCAGCAGGTCTCTTCTGTATTAAAGAAGCTTGATTTCACAAGCAAGATAGAAAACAAAATGCAAAGTTGAGCTGGTGAAAATGTATTTGGCAGATCATAGATAGCCAACTAATGCATTCTATATATTTAACTGGCAGAAGTCAGTAGTAAGTTTCAAGTGTTACTGAATCTCTTTGTACTCTCTCTTACTGCTCAACAGTGGATCTTGACTTGACATTGGCTCCATGTGCTTTTTGTTAACACACATTGGCTCAAATGGATTTTGGACATTTTCTGAGGGGGAAAATCATATTGTTTGGATTTCAAAATACCCCAGTATTCAGGTTACATGGTTTACTGCCCTAGCCTATATGCATACACACACACACGGTGCATTCTCAATGGCACAGAGCCGCCTTTAAGGGATGATGTGTCGTAGTCAGGTCAAAAAAGGTTCCTTTGAAAGTCTGTGTGAGAACTGATCCTTCCCTCATTGGCTACCATATTCTCCCATCTCGAGTCTAAAACTCCGGGGTGTTCTGGGAGACTATCTCCGCTTCATGAGGAGTTCTTTATCACCCAGGTGTGATTAACCTTAGGCATTCTAGAAACTGGGCTAAGCAAAAAGAGCTAACTTTCCTACTCCCACGCTATTAACTGTCAAACACTGACCAAAGATGGACTGTCTAGGTGCTAGTGTTTGACAGAAAACATGGATTTTGTGGTTACTTTTTTGATTTTGGGTTGCTGTACCACTGAATTTTTCTCTGCACTTAGTACCACTGAAGAACCCTCTCATTAGCATTTTATTACCATTAAGTCTAAGGTCATATAATTCTTCTGAAGTACCCCCTGTGATTAGACCAAATATTCAAAGGAGTACCCCTGTTTGGGAACTACTAAGGTGTTATTTACTTGGGCAGGTGGTTAACAGAGCTGAGAACAAGCACCAACAATGCAGGACTTATTGAGCTCCTGTTTTCTTATTGAATATTGGCTAGAAACTATTATGAACTGTAAACAGGACTGGCACCAAAATTAGTATTGCCACATATTTCATGTCTAACTCTCCAGCGTAGATAAACATAAAAATGCAAGGCATTTTATCCAAACTCCTTCCAATATGCCCAGCGCCAGGACCAAGTGACTGAGAGGTAGTTAAAAATGGCGAGGGAGCTAATCTTTTTTTTGTAAATTTTCTTTAGGGTATTTAAAACAAATACTGGGAGGGGGGCAGAAAATTCAACTGAGGGGGTCCTCTTGCACCTTTGTGGTTGCCGGGCCTGATAAACAAACCTTACTATCCTTGTGAGAACTCTCCATAGCAAAACTAACCCTAGCATGTCCCTTAACCCAAACCGTAACCATGATTCTGATCATGAATCCTAACCAATACTGTAATTTCTACCCTAAAACTAACCCCTACAGTTTTGGTGGACTTTAGTGCTCACAAGTACTTACTACACACATATATGGTTAAGCTCGGAAATAATTGGACACTGACACAAGTTTTGTTATTTTGTCTGTTCACCAAAATATATTCAAGTTACAGTTAAATAATGGACATGGCCTTAAAGTGCAGTCTCTCAGCTATAATTTGAGGGTATTCACATCCAAATTGAAGGAAGGGTTTAGGAATTACAGCTCTTTAATATATAGCCCCCTCTTTTACAAGGGACCAAAAGTAATTTAAACAATTGACTCAAAGCTGTTTTATGGACAGGTGTGGGCTATTCCTTTGTTATTTCTTTGTTAGATCTGGAGTTGATTTAAGGAGTGGCATTCGCATTTGGAAGCTGTTAAAGGAGCTCTCAATGCAAGTGAAAAAGGCCATCCTTTGGCTGCAAAAAAAATAAATCCTTTAGAGTGATAGCAGGAACATTAGGAGTAGCCTAATCAACAGTTTGGTACATGCAGAGAAAAAACAGATGCACTGGTGAGCTCTGCAACACACAGGCCTGGACATCCACGGAAGACAACAGTGGTGGATAAAAGTAGGATCCTTTCCATGGTAAAGAAAACCCCTTCACAACATCCAACCAAGTGAAGAACACTCTCCAGGAGGTAGGCATATCATGATCGAAGTCCACAATGAAGAGAAGACTTCACAAGAGCAAATACAGAGGGTTCACCAGAAGGTGCAAACCATTCATAAACCTCAAGAATAGAAAGGCCAGATTAGACTTCACCAAAAACATCTTAATAAGCCAGCCCAGTTCTGGAACAGCATTCTTTGTACAGATGAAGCTAAGATCAACCTGTACCAGAATGATGGGAAAACATTAAGTATGGAAAAGGCTTGGAACAGCTCATGATTTGAAGGATACCACATCATCTGTAAAACACTAAGGAGGCAGTATGATGGTATGGGCACGTATGGCTTCCAATGACACTGGGTCGCTAGTGTTTATTGATGATGTGAAAGAAGACAGAAGCAGCCGGATTAATTCTGAAGTATATAGGGATATATTGTTTGCTAAGATTCAGCCAAATTCAGTGAAGTTGATTAAACGGCGCTTCACTTTACAAATGGACAATGACCCAAAACATACTGCAGAGGCAACCCGGGAGTTTTTTAAGGCAAAAAAGTGGAATATTCTGCAATAGCCGAGTCAATCACCTTATCTCAATCCGATCAAGTATGCATTTCACAGACTGAAGAGAAAATTTAAGGCTGAAAGACCCATGAACAAACAACAACTGAAGACAGTAAAGGCCTGGCAATGCATCACAAAGGAGGAAACACAGTGTTTGGTGATGACACTTCAAGAAGTCATTGCCTGCAAAGGATTCTCGACAAAGTACAAACCCGATTCCAAAAAAGTTGGGACACTGTACAAATTGTGAGTAAAAAAGGAATGGAATAATTTACAAACTTCTCATAAACTTATATTTAATTCACAATAGAATATAGATAACATATCGAATGTTGAAAGTGAGACATTTTGTAATGTCTTTTGAGATTACAAATGACATTTGTAATCTCATTTTGGATTTCATGAGAGCTACACATTCCAAAAAAGTTGGGACAGGTAGCAATAAGAGGCTGGAAAAGTTAAATGTACAGATAAGGAACAGCTGGTGGACCAATTTGCAACTTATGTCAATTGGCAACATGATTGGGTATAAAAAGAGCCTCTCAGAGTGGCAGAAGTCAAGATGGGCAGAGGATCACCAATTCCCCCAATGCTGCGGCGAAAAGTAGTGGAGCAATATCAGAAAGGAGTTTCTCAGAGAAAAATTGCAAAGAGTTTGAAGTTATCATCATCTACAGCGCATAATATCATCCAAAGATTCAGAGAATCTGGAACAATCTCTGTGTGTAAGGTTCAAGGCTGGAAAACCATACTGGATGCCCGTGATCTTCAGGCCCTATGCATCACATACAGGAATGATACTGTAATGGAAATCACAACATGGGCTCAGGGATACTTCCAGAAAACATTGTCGGTGAACACAATCCACCGTGCCATTCGCCGTTGCCGGCTAAAACTCTATAGGTCAAAAAATAAGCTGTATCTAAACAGGATCCAGAAGCGCAGGCTTTTTCTCTGGGCCAAGGATCATTTCAAATGGACTGTGGCAAAGTGGAAAAGTGTTCTGTGGTCAGACGAATCAAAATTTGAAGTTCATTTTGGAAAACTGGAAATGACTGCCATGTCATCCGGACTAAAGAGGACAAGGACAAGTTGTTATCAGCGCTCATTTCAGAAGCCTGCATCTCTGAGGGTATGGGGTTGCATGAGTGCGTGTGGCATGGGCAGCCTACACATCCGGAAAGGCATCATCAATGCTGAAAGTTATATCCAAGTTTTAGAACAACATATGCTCCCATCCAGACGTTGTCTCTTTCAGGGAAGACCTTGCATTTTCCAACATGACAATGCCAGACCACATACTGCATCAATTACAATGTCATGGCTGCATAGAAGAAGGATCCAGGTACTGAAATGGCCAGCCTACAGTCGAGATCTTTCACCCATTGAAAACATTTGGCGCATCATAAAGAGGAAGGTGTGACAAAGAAGACCTAAGACACATTGCATTCTGTTTTTATTCACAATTGTACAGTGTCCCAACTTTTTTGGAATTGGGTTTGTATAAAAAATGAAAATTTTATTTATGATGGTGTTAATTTGTCCAATTACATTTGAGCCCCTGAAATTAGGGAACTGTGTATATGAAAATGGTTGCAATTCTTAAACGTTTCATACAATATTTTTATACAACCCCTTGAATTAAACCTGAAAGTCTGCACTTCAACTGCATCTCAGTTGCTTCATTTCAAATATCCATTGTGGGGGCGTACATAGCCACAATTTCCAGACCTAACTGTACTTACTATATGTTACTATTCTTTTGATTCTGATTGAACATTCTCTTAATTCCCCTAACCCTTACCCAGAAATCTTACTACCCTTAAAATGATCGTTACCCTAAACCTAACACCTTGTCCTTGTTGAAAATGTAACTTTTTCAGTGGTAATTTGCTTACCTGGAGACTCAATAAGGTAGGAATAGGGTTCCTGGTTATTGCACCAGTTGTTGCTGGGAGCCTGAATGGACATGATTTAAAGATGGGCCAAATTAACATTTTCTATGTATCTTGTATCTGAGGCAGACATAATAATATATTATATTTAATATATTTTTGTGTCATCTCTAAACCGATTTAATTCTGGTGGTTCTCTATTAGTGTTGTTTTGTACTGCTATTTTACATGAATGTGTATGGCGAATGTCATTTGTTGTCCCCAAAAAAGGGGCGGGAACATTTTGCGAGCCAAAGTTTGCAGATATGCTGCTCTAATGTATCGATGACCAGAAGTTGAAGAGGGGCTAATGACTTTAAACAGAAGCTAATTACTGCTTCATCTATATTACCCTAAAGGCTTGGAAATACAGCTCTGGAAAAATTAAGAGAACACTGCACCTTTTTATTTCCTTTCCAAAAAAGTCGAAAAGGAAGGTTTTGAGTGAACGCTTCTGTTCCTCACTCAAAACCTTCCTTTTCAACTATTTTGGAAAGTAATGAAAAGGGTGCAGTAGTCTCTTAATTATTTCGGGAGCTGTATGACAGCATTACAGTATCAGGTGTACTTCGATAAATGGCAATGTTGTCATTATTAGCTAGATACAATTCAGGTAATTTTGTATAGCATAAATCTAATGCATCTTTGTTTCCTGCTACGTCTCTGCAAGGTAGATAATGCTTGTTATGGTGGGTTAAAGGGACAGATTGTAAAAAGTAACTGAACTACTTATCCTATGTAGACAGGAACAAACATGTCTATTTTATCTACAACAACAAAAAATGTAGTTCATGGAGCACAAAGGAGTAAAACATTTTTAGTGTGATGATGTCACTTAATTATTTTAAGTATTACCACTGGTTTCCACAAATCAAAAATGTAAACTGACGACTTTTCACAATGCATTTGGACATCAGCACCAAAAGGAACATTCAAAACAGTATTGTGACAAAACGTGCAAACCATGATTCCACATATGAGGTCTTGATTGTTACAGAAGGGGCCTTGAGGATCTTAGTAGGAGAGCCTTCACATATCTTTGTAGCGCTCCACTGCAGCTCTTCTCTAGGCTAATCACTACAGAAAATCCTTAAGTCTCTGAATACTTGCAATTTCCTCCACATTTAAAATGCAATATGCCTTTCTGGAATTGGAAATACATTTTGAAGTACAATTCAATCAAACATACCCAAACACACAGGCTACCATACACACATGCTTATAAATATACATACATATATACAAAAGGGTGTTGAGTTAAAGGAAAATATTTTTTTTTAAATCAGAGAAATGTGTTATGATTCACATAATTTGAATAAATGATAAACCATTCAGTGACACCTCATGGCCTGTGGATGGGACTGTTGAAGGTGTTCTTGCGGCTTACTGAGACAATATATTATGATTTTCTTCCGGTTCATTTTGCTACAATGTAAAGTAGTGAATGTACAGCTTGTATAACAGTGTAAATTTGCTGTCCCCTCAAAATAATTCAACACACAGCCATTGTGGGCGACAATCTGAGAGCCACAAAAATTGTCGGCCGAGAGGCTGAGCAGGGAAAACTAAATTGACAGACACGCTTCAATGATGACAAATCCGAAGACTGCATTTTGTCGTTTTATTATCATGAGAAGCAAATAAGGTCGTGTATTGAAACATTCCATAATTGTTTCTCAGACATTCGATATGATAGTACAACGTTTAGATAGCGGTCAACAAAAATATGACTTCCCCTGTCACCCCCTTCTCCACTCTAAAACCATGCAGGTGAACAGCTAATAAACTCTACTTCCTCCACCACCACCAGGGGCATTAATTACCGTAAATAACCAAAAAGGGTGTTCAGAATAATAAAAACATACCCAGCTCTTACATTCCGGCCCCTAATTATTACAGTTAATACGCAGTACTAATTACACAAACATTACACATGCAGGGGAAAGAACAAAATTATTTATAGCCCATCATAAAAATGTGAGCCAATCTTCTGTATTCTCTCAGAAGAAAAAAAAGTCTAAAAATAGTCTAGTCAATTCAGTCAAAAGTCACGTTATCCAAGTACAGCAATCAGGATTCAGCTGACTCCTGAAGAAGGCAGATCTTGGTTACAGACCGGCATATATGGCTGGTTTGGGTCTTAATCCAGACTTGTCTCACGAGTCCTTTTCTGTCTGGAACCACTTCAGTTATCTTTCCAACGATCCATGAGTTACGTGGTCGCAGAATCATCCATTATTAGTATGATGTCTCCAGGAATGAAATTCTGCTTGATCTTTGTCCATTTTTGTCATTCCTGCAGTTGTGGTAAATACTCCTTAGTCCACCTTTTCCAAAACAAATAAGCCATGTATTGGACTTGCTTCCATCTTTGTCATGCATACATGTCCTCTTTCTGAAATAGTCCAAGAGGTAAACAGGGTTTAGTTTTAAGAAGCAGAAGGTGGTTCGGAGTTAATGCTTCCAAATCGTTGGGATATGTCGATTCCTTGGTGACGGGTCTACTGTTGAGAATTGATTCCACTTCAAAAAGCACTGTGCAGAGTGATTCCTCATCCAAACTTTGTGTCCTTAATGTTGAGTTAAGGACCTTTCTGACAGAACGAATCAACCTCTCCCATGCTCTTCCATGATGTGATCCAGTGGGAGGGTTGAAGGTCCATTTTATTCCTTTTAAAGAGAGTGCATCATTGATCTGTTCCAAGTTCCATCCTTCAATGGCTCGTCTCAACTCACGCTCTGCGCCGACAAAGTTGGTGCCGTTGTCTGACCGCAACTCCTTGACCTGTCCTCTTCTTGCGATGAAGCGCCGCAGTGCATTAATGCAAGAATCTGTGTCCAGCGAGGAAGCAACTTTAATGTGTACTGCTCTTATTGCCAAACACGTGAAGATAACTCCATATCTTTTTACAAGACTCCTACCATGCTTGACCTCAAAAAGTAGTCAATTTCAACGTGACTGAAAGGAGGTTCTTCCGAAGAAACTCTGTCTTCAGGCAAGTCTGCCATTTGCTGTTGACCTGCAGCTCCATGTAGCCGCCGACACACCACACATCTCGCCAAGATCCTCCTTATGGAACCACTAACACCAGGGATCCAGAATCTCTGGCGTAGTCTTGACAACATATGGTTTCTACCTCCATGGCCAACCTCTTGATGAATATGTTGTAGAATGAGGTCAGAGATATGAAGGTCTTTAGCTAAAATGGCAGGATGTTTCGACTCTTCAGGCATAGCAGCCTTACTCAGCCGTCCTCCAACTCTTAACATACCATCTTCCAATATTGGATTGAGCTTGTATACATGGCTGTTTCTTTTTACACCTTCTCCCTTTTGGAGGCAGGAAAACTCTTCTGAGAACCCTCTTCTCTGACAAAACATGATTATTTAAATTTCAGCTTCTCGGATCTCTCCCAATGAGAAATAACCACCGCAGAACTTATTCTTGAAATCACACGTCCTTGGTGAAAGCATCTTTCTGTTGAGTTGCATTTGACGCTGACCGAGTAAGACATACAGTGATCTCTTTCATTTTCCTGAGATTCAGAAGCAAAGCCTTGAATCTTAGAACCCAGCCCATCACTCTTTTTAGACGTGTCCAAGATGAGGTGCGATTGATCAAACAAGTTATGGCATGATTCTCATCCCTTATTGCAGAAACTTCAATTGCAGCTGATACCTTGACCTCAGGGTCTCCAGATGGAAGCTCTTGCAATTAATCTGGGTTAACAGGCCAGGCTTCCTCTGATTGCAAGAGAAATGAGAGACCAGAAATCCAGGTTTCGTTTTTTAGGAATGGTTCCGCCCTTGCACCTCTGGAGGCAAGATCTGCGGGATTGTGTGCAGTGTTCACATATCTCCATTGAGATGCATCAGAAACCTTGAGAATCTCGGAGACTCTGTTTGCCACAAAGATTCAAAATCTTAAAGTTTCATTCTTAATGAATTTTAATACAGAGGTACCATCTGTCCAGAAAACAGTCTTGAATCTGTAGTCTTAGCTCCTTTCTCCACAGTTTGTCCATACGAGCTGCTACAACAGCAGCTATCAGCTCCATATGTGGGATAGTAACAGGCTTCAAAGGTACCACCCTAGATTTTCCCATTATGAAGGCGCTGTGTATCTGAGTGTTCATTACGCAGCAGCAGATAGGTGACAGCCCCATATCCTTCCTCACTTCCTCACAAAATGATGCAACTGAGCAGTGGCTGCTTTTCCAAAGTTCAGAGGTTTTAAACATCGTCTGATGCTGAAGCCTTCAAACTGATGAAGCTCCTTCAACCAGTCAATCCATTCCTGGGCAACTGCCACTGGTATGAAGTCATCCCATCCTAGCCGGCCCCGACAGAGATCTTGAAGAATTATTTTCGCTGTAAAAACCACAGGAACTAGGATCCCCAGAGGGTCGTAGAAAGAGCTGACAGTTCAAAGGATCCCTCTGCGGGTCAATGGTCTCTCCTGAATAGTTATGCTGAACTTAAAGGTGTCGGACTGTCGCACACCCAATGCTCTCTCAATAGGTAGTGAGTTATGGTCCAGATCTTTAACTTCCTTTGCTCTCTCCTTCTCAGGTATTGAGGCCAACCCACTGCGACTGTTGTTTATCCATTTTGTTAGATGAAAGCCACCCTTGGAAAAAAAGATGGCTTTAAGGCCTTTATAAAAGTATATAGCTTCTGGTTCTGAGGCTACAGAAGCAAGGCAGTCATCCACATAGAAACTATACATGATGGTATCAATCACTTGTTGGCTGAAGAGGTCTTTGTCTTCTGCGCACCTCTGTAGAGCAAAGTTAGCGCAGCTTGGAGAAGACATTGCCCCAAATAAATGTACAACCATCCTGTACTCAACCAAACACTGACTGAAGTCTCCACTGGACCATCAAAGAAATCTCAACAGGTCGGCATCCTCCCCTGGAACTTGAACCTGATGAAACATCGCCTCAATGTCAGACATCAAAACAATAGGCTCTTTCCTGAACCTGGTCAGGACTCCAATCAACGTACTAGTCAAATCAGGACCGTTCCGGAGTTGCGTGTTGAGTGATGCGCCTTGAAATGATGCTGCACAATCAAAGACAACTCTGATCTTTCCTTTCTTTGGATGGTATACCCCATGGTGGGGAATATACCAAACTTTTCCGTCACTGCGTTCCAGATCTGTGCATAGCCACTGGATATAAAGTTATTAATGAAAGCAGTGTAGTCCTTATGGAGTGATGAATCTCTGATAAACCTTCTCTTCAGGTTAAGTGTGCATTGTTCTGCTATTTTACGGTTGTTAGGCATGCTTATCTTCCTGTCCTTCAGAGGTAAATCAATACTGTAATGGCCATCAACCAATTTCACAGTATTGTTAGCCATTTCTAAGAACCTGCAGTCATCTCTTGAAAGTCCTAGCTGTTCTTCCTGCCTGCATTCTGGAAAGTCTGTCTTGAACTGTTGCTTCCAGAGTTCATCAAGTGTTACAGCAGAAATTCTGTTGATGGTAAATGCAGACTGATACACATCAGGTCCAACACAACATTCTCCACCCAGGGGTCCATTTACCGTCCAACCAAGCATAGTCTTGATGGCATACGGCCCTTCGTCCATACTCCGGATGATTTCAAGAGGTTCCAATGCTCTGGGTACATTCATGCCTATCAGAAGCTCCACGTCTGTATCTATCTCAGGCAAGTACACATGTTTCAAATGAGGCCATTTATCCACATTTTCCTGTCGTGGGATGTTTCTCCTATTCACAGGCATCCTAGCTTGTGAGAAGATATCTGGCATTTCACAATACCAGCCACTGTCCAATCCAGCCACTTCCAAGTCAGACACAATACAACTGTCAACAATTTTCTCTCAGCCCATAGTGTGCAAAATAATCTTTGTTTTTCTCCCAGAGAGATTTAATCTATCAATCAAACCCATTGTGCAGAAAGATGCTAAACTGCCCTGGTTCAAAAAGGCATAAGTCTCCACGGTCTTTTGCCCACTCTTTGATTTAACCTTTACTGGTACGATGGCAAGCTTAAAATCATGTTCACCGGCCCCAGTAAGACCAATGGTTTGGACTGCAACCAAAGAACTGCCCACTGCACTCTCTAAGCTGCTCTTAACCTTCTCGGCATCTGCTCCCTTATCCTTATGGTGGATGTGAAGCATACTAGGGTGCCTCAAGCCACATGTTTTACAAGAGAGACGTTTCCTGCACTCCTTACTGATGTGACCAGTACACAAACAGCCAAAACAAATTCCCAGCCTTTTCAGGAAATCAAATTTCGCATTTTGAGATCTCTGCTCCAGCAGAGCACAAAACTCCAACATGTGTCCACCTTTACAGTACAGGCAAGCCCTTTCAGGTGAATGTCCATCTTTAATGTTCTTTTAGTGTCCTTTCAACTGTAGTAGCAACAGTGGCAAAGCTACTACCTTTAGCCCCTGAGCAAAGTGATTTTGTCCTGCTGCCTTCTCTATTTGCCACCGACACTGGTACATGCTGTAGATTTCCAAACACAGGATCTGTCATGATCTTCACTTGACGCTCCAGAAAAGTCACAATGTCAGCAAACATAACTCTCCGGCAATGCGTTTCCTGGATGTTACATGACACTGTATGCCACTTATCTCTCAGTTTGTAGGGTAATCTTTTAGTCACAGTGATCATAATGACAGGTGTATTCAATTCACACAGACTATGAACCTCTTCCATGGCATTGCAACATCCATGCAAGAAAAGACTATATGCATGTAAAGCCTTTCCATCTTCTGGCTTAATCACTGTCAATGAAGAGACCTTATCCAAATAGGCAGATGCTATCATATGCTCATTTCCAAAGTGTTCATGCAGTAAAGTCTTTGCCTTTGCATAGCCTGAGCCGTCAATCAAATGTTGACAGCTCCTGACAAGTTGTTGTGGTTTCCCCCTGGTGTACTGTTCAAGAAAATGCAGGCTGTCTTCAGCATTATTAGACCTTTGCTCAATTAATTGTTCAAAAGACCGCATGAAAGCATGGTACTGTAGAGGGTCACCATCAAATATTTGTATATTTCTTTTAGGCAGCGATAAAAGACATTGTTGATGTACTAGCATTGATGTTATCTCATTCTGTGTTTTCATTATAGACAACATGTTGTTCTGGTCACTGTTAATGTTCGTGGAAAACGGTGTATGAACATTTCCATGATTGAACACTGGAAGCGCTGTAGTATTTGGAACTGTGCTCTCTCACATAAGCTCTGAAGGCCTCTGCTGGAGATAGATGGTATTGTCAAACATTTTCTGTTTTGGCCTTCCAAGCTGTAAATCAGCGTTTCCCATTGCCGGTTTTCCCTTTATATCCTTTCCAAGCTGTGGAACTAAAGTCTCCGCATCAGTGTTAAGAGCTACAACCATTTGTCCCCTTTTCTTAAAATATGACTCCATACCATTAGATTGATGAGAAACCGCACTCCGCACATCAGATCCAGAGGTCCTTAAAACATTCCTTCTAGCCACTGATGCAGCGATATCGGCTTTAAGCTGAAGTTGTTCCTTTTGCGGTCTTAGTTTCTCCTCCTGCTCCTCAAGAGAATGTTTTTCCTTCAGCAAACTTTGACGGGCAAGCGGAGCAGCCATTTCAGCCTCTGCTCTGAGACATGCAGATGAAGTAGTGGAAACATTTGATTTTGAACCTTGTTTTCTACGGCTTAGGTTTGATATATGTCATCCTGGTCATTGTGTTGAGAAAATGGATGCCGTTGTCCCGTTTTTACATCCTCATGAATCACAATTTCATCCCCAGACAGAACTTCCTGAACACACTCAACGTTATGAGTTAGCTCTGAACGAGGTCTGTAGGTTTCTGAGATCCATACTTTGGCATCCTTAATAAACCATTGGCTGTATTCAGCGATGCTTTTGAACCATGCATTTTGTCTCTCCTGTTCATCAGAAGGAATTAAAGGCATCAAAGAGTTGTGCAATGCAGTGGCATTTTCAGACAATTGCAGCAGAACATCAAACTGTGCTTTAACTTGTGAAGCATCTCTCATGAGCTCTTTCAGAGACAATATCTGTCTCTTTAAGTTGCCTACTTCGTTTTTACGCTGTTTCTGAATTGACTCAATCCTGTTTGCCAGAGCCTTTTCAGTCAGAGTGATTTTCATTTTTTCCATATTAGATGAAGTTGAACCAGCCCTTGATCCACTCATTTTGTGCACAAACAGATGCAACTGAACATCGCAGTATGAATTCAACGTAAAGCAACAAAACCAATAGCCACTACAATTAAATGCAGACACAAATAACCAGCGCTGAAGCCACCCCACACACACATAAGTCAGCTGATCGCTCCAAACACAAACCCGATCAGCGGCAATCAACCCGCTCCAAACATCAGCAACACCAAACCTCTACGAGTGGCACTAACCTGTTCAAAACTGTCTTCCAAACAAGCCATAACAGTACAAAATGCAGGTTACATACCACTGTTTGTGTGCGATGCTCTCTGCGCGGCCGCCGTTCTCCAGGATATTCAGCCGAATCCGTGTGTGTGTGGTCTCAATGGCCGATGATCCCGTATCTCCGTGAGTGATCATGACCTTCAATGAGCGTGGCTTTGTTACGGGTTGCTTCCCCTCCGCCCTGAGTCAGGTGGTTCGGTCCCTGTTTTGTTTTTTCACCTGGAGTGCTGGGGGTGTGTTCAGTAGGGCAAGGGGCGTGGCAGAGTCTTCACTGCAGAGCCATTCTTCGCAGCTGCACCTCATCCACATGATTCACTCCAGCAATATTTAAACCCGGGCTGATCACCTCTTCGGCGCCAGTTCGTTATCTACTACCCATGTGGTACTTGGCTCTCAGTTCTAGTTACTTACTATTATCATCCGTGTGCTCTATTTTGCCTTTGTTCCCTGAGTTTGTACTTACCCTGTGTTTCTCTCCTGTTACCTGCTCAGACCTGCTGCTTCCTCTGCTGCGCCTACTAGCTCCTGGCCTCACCACCCAGCCTTCACCGTCAGCTCTCCCCCAGCTTCGGACCTGCCTACGCTGTTTTCTCTGAGTACCCTGGCTCTCCATTAAAACCTTTTTTTTGAACCTACCTTACGTGGTCTGTGTGATTTCTCTGTGTTCTGGGTCAGACGTACTCTAACAGGCTTATGTTCCAAGTGTGTCTTGAATTTTTGTTGACAAATGTGGGCGACAGTCTGAAAGCCACAAAAATTGTCGGCCGAGAGGCTGAGCAGGGAAAACTAAATTGTCAGACGCGCTTCAATGATGACAAATCCGAAGACTGCATTTTGTCGTTTTATTATCATAAGAAGCAAACAAGGTTGTGTATTGAAACATTCCATAATTGTTTCTCAGACATTCGATATGATAGTACAGCGTTTAGATAGCGGTCAAAAAAAATATGACTTCCCCCGTCACCCCCATCTCCACTCTAAAACCACGCAGGTGAACAGCTAATAAACTCTACTTCCTCCACCACCACCAGGTGCATTAATTAACGTAAATAACCAAAAAGGGTGTTCAGAATAATAAAAACATACACAGCTCTTATAGCCATTAATGTCCAAACTGCTGGCAACAAAAGTGAGTACACCCCTAAGTGAAAATGTCCAAATTGGGCTCAATTAGCCATTTTCCCTCCCTGGTGTCATGTGAGTCATTAATGTTACACCATACGGGTTACACTTAGTAATAATAATTTATTGCATTTGTAAAGCACTGTGGCACTGTGAAGTGAAACGTTGGAGAGGAGGGAGAGCCGCTGTGCCGCGCGGGTCAGGCTTTAAAAGTGCTTTTTCTTGTAGATGAATAATCTCAATGTGCATGTAAAATAAAAATGTATTAAGAAAAATTGAAATTAAAAATAAAAAATAAATTAAAGAAATAACTATTAGATAAAAAAATAAAATATACAGCTCCATAAAAAATAAAGTTGAAAAAAAAGTTGAAAAGGAAAGTACAGAGTGAGGAACAGAAGTGTTCAATTTGCAGTGGTCTCTTAAGTTGAACCCTTCTTTTCCTTACTCAAAACCTTCCTTTTCGATTTTTTTGAAAGGAAAGAAAAAGGTGCAGTGGTCTCTTAATTTTATCCAGAGCTGTATATACAGAATATCAATTATAGCTCTTTAATATGTAGCCTTCTCTTTAACAAGGGACAAAAAGTAACTAGACAATTGACTCAAAAGCTATTTCATGGACAGATGTGGGCTATTCCTTCATTATTTCAATAAAGCAAGTAAAAGTTCTGGAGTTGATTCCAGGTGTGGCATTCACATTTGGATGTGGTTGCTGTGAACCCACAACAGGCGGTCAAAGGAGCTGTCAATGCAAGTAAAACAGGCCATCCTTAGTCTGCAAAAAAAAAAAATCCAGAGAAAAACAAGAACATTAGGTATAGCCAAATCAACAGTTTGGTAAATTCTGAGAAAAAAAGAATGCACTGTGGTGAGCTCTGCAACACAAAAAGGCCTGGACGTCCATGGAAGACAACAGTGGTGGATGATCGTAGGATCTTTTCCATGGTAAAGAAAAACCCCTTCACACCATCCAGCCAAGTGGAGAACACTCTCCCGTAGGTAGGCATATCATTATCCAAGTCTACCATAAAGGGAAGACTTTACAAGAGCAAATACAGAGTGTTCACGACAAGATGCAAACCATTCATAAGCCTCAAGGATAGAAAGGCCAGATTAGACTTCTAAAAAATGTTTTTTTAAAGCCAGCCAATTTCTAGAACAGGGTTCTTTGGACAGATGAAACTAACATCAACCTGTACCAGAATGAGGGGAAGAACAAAGTATGGAGAAGGCTTGGAACAGATCATGGTTCGAAGCATAACCCATCATCTGTAAAACAGTGTGGTAGCATGGACATACATGGCTTCCAATGACACTGGGTCGGGAGTGTTTATTGATGATGTGAAAGAAGACAGAAGCAGCCGGATGAATTCTCAAGTGTATAGGGATATATTGTCTGCTCAGATTTTGAACAAATTCAGCAAAGTTGATTGGACGTAGCTTCACTTTACAGATGGACAATGACCCAAAACATACTGCGAATGCAACCCAGGTGTTTTTTAAGGCTAGAAAGTGGAATATTCTGCAAAAGAGGAAACCCTGCATTTGGTGATGGCCATGCGTTCCACACTTCAAGCAGTCGTTGCTTCAAGGATTCTTGATGAAGTATTAAAAATGAAAATTTTATTTATGATAGTGTAAAATTGTCCAGTTATTTGAGCCCCTGAAATTAGGGGACTGTGTATGAAAATGGTTCCAATTCCTAAACATTTCATACAATATTTTTGTTCAACCCCTTGAATTATAGCTGAAAGTCTGCACTTCAACTGCATCTCAGTTGATTCATTTCAAATACATTGTGGTGGCATACAGAACCACATTTATGAAAATTGTGTCGATGTCCAAATATTTCTGGACCTTATTGTATATATACACAGATAAGCCATAACATTATGACCACTGACAGGTGAAGTTAATAACACTGATAACCTCACCATCATGGCACCTGTCAGTGGGTGGGATATATTAGGCAGCAAGTGAACATTCTGTCCTAAAATTTGATGTGTTAGAAGCAGGAAAAATGGGAAAGCATAAGGATATGTGTAACTTAGACAAGGGCCGAATTGTGATGGCTAGACAACTGGGTCAGAGCATCTCCAAAACTGCAGCCCTTGTGGGGTGTTCCCGGTCTGTTTTGGTCAGTACCTATCAAAAGTGGCCCAAGGAAGGAAAAGCGGTGAACCGGCAATAGGGTCATTGGTGGCCAAGGCTCATTAATGCATGTGGGGAGCGAAGGCTAGCCCGTATGGTGCGATCCAACAGACGAGCTACAAATTGCTGAAAAAGTTAATGCTGGTACTGATAGAAAGGTGTCAAAACACATTGCATCACAGTTTATTGCATATGGGGCTGCATAGCCACAGACCAGTCAGGATGTCCATGCTGACCTCTGTCAGAACTGGACCACGGAGCAATGGAAGTACGGGGCCAGATCTGATGATTCACATTTCCTTTTACATCATGTGGATGGCCAGGTGTGTGTGCGTCGCTTACCTGGAGAACACATGGCACCAGGATGCACTATGGGAAGAAGGCAATCCGGCAGAGGCAGTGTGATGCTTTGGACAATGTTCTGCTGGTAATACTTGGGTCCTGCCATTCATGTAGATGTTACTTTGACACGTACCACCTACCTAAGCATTGTTGTGCACCCTTTCATGGCAACGGTATTCCCAGATGGCATTGGCCTCTGTCAGCAGAACGATGCGCCCTGCCACAAAGCAAAAAATGGTTCAGGAATGGTTTCAGGAACACAATAACGAGTTCAAGGTGTTGACTTGGCCTCCAAATTCCCCAGATCTCAATCCAATCGAGCATCTGTGGGATGTGCTGGGCAAATAGGTTTGATCCATGGAGGCCCCACCTCACAACTTACAGGACTTAAAGGATCTGCTGCTAATATTATGGTGTCAGATACCACAGCACACCTTCAGAGGTATAGTGGAGTCCATGCTTTGACGGGTCAGAGCTGTTTTGGCTATACAATATTAGTCAGGTGGTCATAAAATTATGTTAGCCCTGATCAGTGTATATTAAACTATAATGAAAACACAGTAAACTAAAATGAAAACATGATATAATAATGTGCACTATAATTTGATTAAAAGGAAGGGTAGGCCTACTGATAGAGGTGTGTCTTAAGACCCTCTATAAAAGCCTTGTCTGTGAAGCCCTGAGACTGTCAGGAATGGAGTTCCAGAGGTAATAAAAGGCGCGGCCTCTCATTTTTCGGACCCGGGTTCTTGGTCCATTGAGCAGATTGTCTTTGATAGACCGTAGAGGGCTTTGGCGGTTCATAGGGGGAGAGCAGGTTAGATACGTAGGCAGTTCCCATGCCATTGATAGCTTTAAAATATAATTATCCTATTATTATAGACTAATAGGATAATCTTTTGACTAAAAGTAAATTCTTTGAAGTACAGGAAGCCAGTTAAGGTCAGCCAGGAGAGGTGTGTTGTGGGCAGATTTATTTGATTGTCTCAGGATCCTTGCAGCACTGTTTTGGATGAGCTGTCTTTTATGAATTGAATTTGCTGGCAGGCCCCCTAGTTCTGCATTCCCATCATCAATTCTAGAGATAAAAAATGTGTTTACCAAACAGAGTAAACAAACAAAGCTTAATCCCTAATACTCCACCTCACTGTAGTACACAGGAAGTGCAGAGCGATAAGGAAAGGGTCTTGGTCAGGTGTGTTATTGTCCCTGGCAATGGACACTTGAAAGCCCTTGCTGATGGGGCGGCTCATCGAGAGGCTTATCATGACGTCAGTTCTTTATCCTGCTTGGTCTACAAACCAATAACACGATTTTGTCATCCTCCTATGATAAGCCCAACTGAATACCAGGCAAGGGTGGAGGAAGCTGCATGCTCATTTGTGGCAAATGAGAAAACACTCTTCAAGATGAATGCATTAGTGAAAAACAGGCACAGCAAACACAAATGCAGGGGAGAACGGATACAATACTCTCTAACTACAAAATGTACTACTTTACTGAAAGCTCATTCAGATGAATCACCCACGTAGAAGCACACTTTCATTTGAAAGCATCAATTTCCATTGAAGCTAAAGCAAAAAACTCAATCTTTTTGCAATGGATGTTTTTCCCTACGTATCTAATCAATAATTCTCTCTCATCTGCTGATGGTAGCAAAGTAATAGACATCACAGGTGGTTTCACTGAGGTCGGCTAATTACACGTTAGAACGAGTGTAGAGTAGCTACTAAGGGGACAAGGATGCATATTCAAATCATGCGACTTAAGGTCAGTAAAAAACACTGTATAGGTATTATCATTTATTATTCTTTTATTGGCCTGACATTCTAGTCATCAAGCATAGGGTTGCATAGGGTTTTCATGGGCAAGCTTGAAACCTCTATGCATTGTTATGAGAGTACTGTGCCCAGTGCCAAGATGTGGTGTCATGCTGATCACTATGCTCAATCATGTCCTGAGGGCTGGTGTTTGTCTTCAGTATGCTTCCCTGGTGCCGGTCACTCTATCTTTTTGTATTTTCAGAGCCAGTGTTTAGGGGTAAGCCACTCTCCGTGCTACACTGCCTTTGAACGATTGTTTTGTTGGACTTCTATTGTTTCTGGGGTCAGAATATGTGAAATTAGTTATTTGAGAATGCCTCCGTAAATATTGAACATTCTATGTCATTGAATTTGGTTTAAATGTGGGTTACAAAACTATACATAATTCAATATCGTTACACTGAAATGTTAATTTTACCTGGGTAAAATTATAGATGTTTTATTTTGTCATAATGGTATCTAAAAATAGATAAATATATCAGCATCTATAAAAACCTAAGCCTTAACATACCATATTTTCAAACATTCAACTAAACAGAATTACTGAGACAATGTTCCGCATGCAGGTACCCTGTATGTGCGTTTGTGTTTTTCCCCTCCTGCCATTTCCCCAGGTATCCCTTATGTTCCTGATTGTACTCTTTGGTGTTTCCCACCTGGCAGTCATGAGTGCATCGCCTGACTGCTGAGGTGGACCAATCAGTGGACACCCCTCCTAATTGCACCACCTGTTCCTTTTTTCCTGTACCCAATCACATCACACATCCCCTGGTTTAAAAACCCAGTCAGTTGGTTCTCCCAGAGACTCTTTTGCTTTACCTCACATGGACATATACCCTCTTGAGATACACACCCTTTTGATAGACAGACACTTTATTCATTCATTCATTAATTAATTTGCTCTTTGCTCCTGTGTCCCTGGGAAATAATTGTTTTTTTTAAAGAATTTTAGCAAGTTGCCCTTGAGCATATATAGGAAAACTTTGTCTAAAAACACTAGTTAGAACTGAGCGGACCACCCACTATTTTTGTATTGGTTAGTAGTCAGCTAAGTGGTTCTTGAGGCAGGCAATTTCAGTTTAGGGGTGTTTGGACTATATTATTTATTTTCTGGGGTCCAGTTCAGCCACCTTTTCCTAACCCCTTTACTGTGTGTTTATAATAAATGTTTTATGTTTAATTGTAGCTTTGGTTGTCTGTGTCGTTTGTTCTCACTGTTCATGTACACTACACCACTTTGCATGAGTTTTATGTACCATCCACCATAGACTGCTAGAACCCCAGGGTTCATAATAGACATATTATAATTCTTCCTCAGTTAATTTTTATTTAAAACTTGCACAGAGCTGTTTTAGATGCTTTTTTTTAGGGGGGGAAAGGGAACATATTTGACCAAACACTATACTATCACAGTCTCAATATACTTTTTACAGTACATGAATGTTATTTTTCAATTGAGGACCAATGGGGCTTTTGTAGTGTTCTATAGAGTGAGCTGAGAAAATGGCTGCTCATTTCAAGTCCACTCTCTAAAACATAATCACGCACCCTCTCATGATGTAGTGGCTTTCATTCAAAAGATAAAAAAACATTGTAAGCTGTCATGTAATATCTTACCTTAGAGCATTGTAAAATAAGTTGCATCTAGATCATCAGAGATTGTGTCAACAAGAACACTTATGTGCAAAACCTGAAACAAAAGGTCTATTTGTGTTTGCATGTGATACAGTGAGAGCTGAATTCAAGATTTTTGTTTAGAAATGGTCTGTGGTCTGCTCCCTGTCACAATAACACAAGCCTTAAGGCTTACATACTAGAGTGAGATTGTCTGTGGCTGAGCATGAAATCAGCCTTGAAGGTCACAAGCAATAAAATGTCAGCGTCTCAAGCCTGGATTAGACATCCTCCATTATAGAACTGAGACGTCCTAATACAATTGAATAGAAACAAAACTTTTTGTCTGCCAACGCTTCATCTACAAAAGCATTAAAAAAAGCATCTCCAAAAGATAAGATATCGCCTTTTTCAATATCATACTTACTGACAGTCCATTTAAACCATTTAATGTGACTGCAGACAAATACATTTCAGCTGTGTGTGACAAGAGAATGTCATCACACTTAAATTCTATGAAATATTTTTTTTGTTACAAACATATGCACCAAGGAAAATCAAAATGACCAATAACCACCTTGTGGTGATCGCAAGGCTTTTGGCAGACCCCATGTGGGTTTGTGTTGCTCTGTGTAAGAGCAGATTCAGTCTTTCTCCCGACAAGGAAATCAGGACAACTATTCCCTATCTAAACTAAGGGTGCTTTCCAGGATACTTGGCACATCTGCATGTTTCGCCAGTGTCACAATCAGCATCTGTCTCGAGCAGTGACTAGCTCTGTTTTGATGATGTCAGGCAAGCTCGCAAAATCATATCCTGACGGATAATGTTAAGCAAAGTATTTTAATGCAATGTTGTGTGCACACATTGAGCATTGGGATAATTGTAAATCAGTTGTGAAAGGATTTTGAGTTTGTTGTAACACCTTTGGAAGGTTTCTTTGCAAGACTGCCAAGAACCTTGCCTTCATCCAGCCTAAGGTGGTGACTTACATTAGTGACGACTTTCAGTACCATTTCATGAACTCAATACTTAAACCAGTAATTCCTTTAGATATTTGTACAATGCAAAAATAGATCAGTTCAGGAAATTCCATAACACGACACAGTAGGCCTTGTTAATCTCAACACTAGATAGGGTGCTTTTGCTTGCAGACTTGGGGTCCAGCATACGCTGCGGTATGTATGGGTTTCAGAGGTCTTCAAGCTTTTTGATGCATTTCAGCACAAATTATTTCTCGTTTTCTCTCGCAGAAAAGTGGTCAGGGCAGTCTGCAAGCAGAGTCTGAACGTGGGACAGAATGGCATTGTTTCCCTCAATCAGGAGTGATGGGTACTGCTGGGAGTTGCAGGCTTCTTACCACTCTCTCCTAATAGACATCATCCAGGAGGATCCTCTTGATGGGACTGTCAATATCTGCAGACTAGCATATAGCCATTTCTTGGAAAGACTCCTTCTCCTCCAGGAGACTCTCGAGCATGATGATAACACCACCTCTCGGGTGTTGCAGGGCAGCTTCCGTGTGCTACTCTTATTCTCACTTTGCTTTGTGAGGTTGATAGCTGCTGTAACTTGATGGCCCTTCACATACTGTACGTAACCACTTCCTTGGCTCTCTGGTGGTGTGTATCCATCTTTTTCAGAGCCATGATGTCCTTGAGGAGCAGATTCAGTCGACCAAGCTGCCCTGATGTTCACTATGTGCAAATACCTTCTGCAATTGTGTCTGATTTCTCTACGGTTTTCTCGACCTTCACTTGCACTCTGCATCCAACAACTGCGTAGACAAAGCATGTCTGCTGGGAGTGTTATGTAACGGCCAATTGCTTGTGAGCATCAGAGGTGAGCCAGTTGCATACCCTCTAAAAAGCCATCAGCATTTCTCTGACTATGTTCATCCATTGAGCCAAAAAATCCTTTGATTCCAGGAGGACCAGGAGCTGTTCCTGTCAATGAGGTGTCTGATACATAATTTTCACTTCGAACAGTTGTCTGAGGTTGCCTGTTGTAAGCTCAAGGAAACTCTGTCCACTTGGCCAGATAATTCTGCATTATTGTGGCATTCTTGACATATGACTTGGCACATTATTTGCACATTTACAGAACTTTTCCTACATTTGCAAAGGTGAAATGTGTCCACACATCAGATGGTGCATGTGGCATTTTTCTGTAAAGAAAAAGCTAGTAAAAAGTTAATGCAATGCCAAGTACAGATGAATAGCTAAGCAGTTTGATTAAACAACACCTTTCTAAAATCTGCTTTTTACAAAAAAGAAAATCATGGGAACTGATTAATTAGCACTCCTGAGTTAGCATGTTTAATCAAACTACATCCCATATGGAAGCAAAAACTAGCTAACAAAAAGTGTTAAATTAGAAACTTTATAAACACACATTGCTTCAAATATTTCCTAGTTACTTGTAATATTACATGTTCTGTGAAATATATTCACATCAGTCATGTAATCAAAACATACCTGAAAGCATGTAGTCTTGCATTAATGTGAAAGATTCTGAGAATCAGCTGTACATGTGATGGGAGAATGACCTGTGCATGTTATGGGAGAATGCACCGTGGATGTGTTGGCAGAATGCACCATGCAAGTGTACTGTAGATGTGATGGGGCAATGCACTGTGCATTTGATGGGAGAAACAACCGTGCATGTGATGGGAGAATACACCGTGGATTTGATGTGAGAATGTGCTGTGTATACAGAGGGTTGAATTTCAATTGGATTCCAATTTAATGGGAAATATTCACCAAAACATGCATCAAGACATAGATTTGCCTTAATTTGTGTATTCCCTTGATACATAAAAAAAAGTTTACATTCATAAGTTAACAACTAACTCCCTGATAATGTTTGTTAAGTTAGGTATTTGGAGCCACATTAAGTAGAACATTTATTATATTTCTTATTGTATATTATGTTTGAATCAAGTTACGAGGCAATTGCTGATTGGTTTGAGAAAATAAGCCATGCTAGTGCCAGCTATGTCCATGCTAAAACCATAGGACTGTGTTAGCTAGGCTAGGTTTAACCACTGCTATAATGAGCAGTTCAGCAATTTGTTTTGGTAACATCTAAAAAATTGGTGACACAATATGTATTTTAAGTTAAGAATTTTAGATTACAATTGCTAAAGTGAACTGCATATTTATTGTAAGACTGTATATTTCTGATATATTATGTTAAATTATGCTATGAGTTAATATTTGATATGTATGAATCGAAAGTGATATTTGAAATAGAGAACTGGAGTATGATAGATAGGCCTATATGATGTAATTTTCTAGTAATAATTTAGTTAGTGCAACATGAGACTATAATCCTGTTTTGTAAATGCAGGTAAAGGGTTTACAGAGACCTTAGTCTTTGACAAGACAAAGTTTAGAAGAGCCAAGTTGCTGTTTCGACTGATGGCGAGCCACCCAATACATTGAATGACTGTATGCAGAAGATAGAAGATTTAATCTTCTTTGGACAAAATTAACTGAGACAACTGATCTAAAGTGTGGTTGGGGCTGCAGTCCACACAGAAGTAACAAACACACATTCATTAGGGGGCACCGAAACAAACTTAACTGACAGAACAAACATGACTTTTACACCAACTTCAACAATCCTTGATTACAAGCATTTTATCATTCATTAATGACATTTTAATTTTTATTATTTGAGTATTGCAGGTTTTATTGAATATGTTGGTAGTGGTTTGATGCTTATTCTTATTTTCACTAAAGTGATTACTTATCTTTGCATCAGTTGTCTGTGTCTATTCATCCATATATAGCACATTGTCAACCCTTAATTCCTATGAACCTAGCATTTGCTGTACTTACCAACAAGTGTGTTACATATTCATCATGGAAATTACTGCAATTATAACAGGTCACAAGCTATCGATGTTTAGAATAGCATGAGATGCAGAATTCACTTATCTCCAGAGAAGGATTCCAGCCAGGTGACACTAATTATGCTACTACTTTCATCATCAAACTGAATAATTTAACTATAATTTTAAACATCAAACCAAATGTCATCTAAGCTAACTACGCCAGGGAAGGGTAGCTACTTGATAAACATTCTAATTAGCTTTCAAAAGCCCATGAACCATCTACTGAATTCTGATTGGATGTTATCAACGCATGTGCAACATGGGGATGCACCAAGGGTCCTGGATTGCACTCATCATAAATTATATCACTAATTTCACACACTGCAGCCCCTCTGCACACAGAGCAAGGTAAATGAGGAGACCCAGTTGAATCATGGGAAGGGTTGGAACTCATAATTAATGCTAGTGCAGTTTCCTAGGGCAAGCTACACTCAGAAATGTTGGTCAAAACATTTCTGTTGCCATTTAATGTAATAAAGGCTTGGAGATACATGAAGGTTTAGTGATTCCTCAATCTCAAAAGACATATAACATTTTGTTCATTTAGGTGACATCCTTATGCAGAGCAACTTATAGTAGTGAGTGCATACAATTCTGCAAATTATGATGTAAACTCCTGTACTGTATGTATGAATGGAGATGTACACAGAAGATTAAATGTTTTTGATAAAATGACGGAACCACGATTGGACGTCTGTCAATCAATCAATCAAATTTATTTAGAAAGCCCTTTTTACATCAGTAGTTGTCACAAAGAGCTTTTACAAAACACCCACCCTGAAACCCCAAGGAGTAAGTAACAACAGTGTTGACGCACATTGGCTAGGAAACATTCCCTAAAAGGCAGTCTGACATGTCTGCTCTTGTCTTTGTCAATAAAGCATCTGATACCCTGGAAGCCAACCTGACCTTTCTTCATTATTGACTTCCCTTTAACCCTTCACTATCATTAATTTCAGTTGCCAACTGCAATGACTGGAACAAATTGCAAAAGACCCTTAAACTTGACACTTACACTCTTTCAATAACCCCATCCCATAGGCTACTGTGTATATGAGCCTGGGGCACCTTCATTTCGAAGTTGGACTTTTGATAGGGACATTAATAATAAATGGTTTATCAAAACATTTTGTGACTAACACAACTGCGAGACAGGGCTCCATATGGAGGCAGGACTGGTGGAGTGTGGCACTTTCCCAGTTACCTATGAGAAAGCACCTGGATTTGGGCAATTTCTCTCTTTTTTTTAATATATCCTCTCAAGCTCTTTCAGACTGGGTGGGGAGCGTCGGTGAGTTGTGCACTTCAGGTCTCCTCACAGATGTTTAATAGGGTTCAGACTTGACTGGCCCATGAAGAACATAGACTGAAACAGTTGAAGCATCATAATCCCCATTAAGCCAGCTGCAAAATGTGATACTGGTTCTTTTCCCGTTTCACCATTCACTTTTCCAATAAGGAATTTTAGAATCACTTCAAATAAGATCAGTTTTTCGTATAGGCTTAACTGGCCCACAGTTTTGATAATCATGTAAATTTTCTCTAGACAATATTTGCTTCTACAAATGTATCTCTATGTAAGTGTACATGCTAATTAGCAACATATGCTAATGTAACAATATAATTCCCTCGAGTAAA